>NC_054609.1:12855668-13169239 GCF_004785595.1 Juglans microcarpa x Juglans regia
TTCAAGAAATTTTAATAAATGTTTTTGTGCACTCTCATTTATAATTTTAGTATTTTAATACAAAACGACTTTATTTATTATAAGGAATTTTTATATCTGGCACTTCTTTAAGAAAATTCAATTTTTAAGTCAAGGTAAGTAGTAGCACTTCGATCCCCGAGATGTCTAAAAATGACGTCGTTATTAACTGCAGGGGAGCAGGGTGTTACATTTTTCTTAACCTCATATCTTCCAATTTTGTTACTCTAAGTTAGGGACTTCATGGCTTGGGTGTTTGAATATTTTCCTTAAGATTAAATGGTAAAATCTTGATGATGTTGGAGTTGATGCATTTAGTTAGCATGTATTACTTGTCTTAGAGTTTTGTTTTGAAATGCCATATAATCTTAGGTTTCTTTGGAGGATTTCAGTTCTAATGGAGTTTTTGATATGTATAGTGTATTAGATTGAACTTGTAGCACTTCAAGAGATTGCATGCACTATTAGGTTTAGTAAAAACTGAAAGCTAGTATGAAGTTCTTTTGATAAACTGATTCTTTGGAGCTATAAAGTCTTGGTTTGGTGATTGGAACCTATGAACTCTTGTTAATGGGAGTTAGATATATGTATTAACTCCCATTAATACATAGCTTCAAGCCATGAAACTAGGGTTTGAGTTGAGTCCATGATGAGTATTTATGAACACATGATTTTGATGCAAGTTTTGAGGTTCTTGCCTTGTTTCTTGTTTTAATCTTGAAGTTGGGTGTGATATGATCTAAATGATGCTAAGACCTAGCTAAGGCTTAACTATGGTGAGCATGGTTGAGTTATTTCAGTTTCTAGGTTTTGTGTGTAATTCAATTTTCACCTTTTGAATTAAAAGAGATTGTTGCTCAGTGATGTGTTTCATCATCTAGGAATGTACTTAGCATGTTAAAAGTTAGGATTTATGATTCGTTGAGATTATCGATGTTCAATTTCAAGAGAAATGCTAAAAATACCATTTTAGGGTTTTGATTGTATAATTGTTTTTGTGTTGTGTTGATTCACGTGACAAATATATAATCATGATGATTTTGAATATAGTGTCTTAATAAGTTAATAAGCCCAGGCCTAAGAGATGACTAAATGTTAAAATCAGACTAAGGAAGAAGGACAAAAAAATCAAACCAAGTGAAAATTAGGGTTTAGGGGTCTCGGCCAAGGTAAAGCTCTCATTGTGGACAAATGATTTCTTAAATTCTAAGTTCAGAATTGGGTTTAAAATAGAAAACACACGACATTTGTGAAGTTTGGTAAAAATTGGGGCTCGTTTGTAATTATTGAAAGTTTAGGGGTCTATTTGCAAATTTCCAAGAATTTAGGGGCAATTTTGTAAATGGTGCACTAGGAGTAGTAAATTTTGATTTTTCTTAGTTAAATGAGATTTTCTAACCTTCAAGGGGATATGAGTGTCTTCATTCAAAATTATGAAATTTCTTAGTATAATTAGTGTTCGTACAATACTTTAATGTTACCATCCAATATTGTTGAGATAATAAAATAAAATACAAATCAAAATGAATTACATTTAATATTTGATTTCGTTAATTAAATAAAATTGATAACTTTTCATAACTTTTGAGTAATAAATTCAGCCAAAAATACTTGATGGACATGTAACCTATGGTGTTCCATTTCAACACATTCTAATGTCTGAATGTATTAGTTAGAGTTTACTAGTTATCACTTTTATAATAAAGACAAATCATCATATCTAATATGTATAATCTATATCATTGCATCGATTTTAAAAATTAAGATACTCTACATAATTCCCTAAATATACCCTAATCATGGTCATAAAAGACCATGAACTTAATCATCACATAATAAATAAAATAACTCAATAACAATTTTTATGTAACTCAATAACAATTTCTATCCAAGAACAGCCCCTAGACTAGCAATAACTCTCTCATAATATGTTGAAAGAGGCAATAATTATACAAGAACCCTCTTTTTGTAACAACGTGCCATTCCTTTCAAAGAAAAACCAAGAATCCTAATCTTGATAAGCCCTATAACTTGGCCATAGTACATGTTAACATAGAATCCTGAGTTCTAGCTAACTCTAGCTTACAAATATGGGAGCATAGAGGTTTCCACTCCATTCAATACCAACAAGTCCTATATATTTTTTTTTTAAGAAAAAAATAACCCCACTATGCCGCTTGCCCTCATCTACAATCTTGAAGTCTTCTTATTGTGTCTTTTAAAAAGAATCTAAGAAGAGAATTTACTATCATAGTTGCGAACTCCTTGATATAGCTCAAACTTAGGTGATTATGAAGCATTTTCTAGAGGTAAGTAATAACATGATCATTCCATATATCATAAACTAGGTCTTTTAAATTATACTAGTATATAAAGTCTATATTTGGAAGTCCTTTTTTTAGTACAAAACGCAATGATAAGTGTATTACTTAGAACATATTATTTAATTTTGTAAATTTATTTCATTAGGCTACATCGTTATACTATGTTGTCATGCTATGTTATTATGGAAACTATGTTTTTACTTTAGTTATGTCAATTACATGTAATCCATAGCCTATGTATTTCATATGTTATGTTTGCGATTGCATGTCATGAAATTCTCAAAAGATAAAGATGAAAAATAAGTTGAAAGTGAATGTTTAAAGTTTAAGAATGGCTATAAGAGATGCATGGTACCAATGTAGTTATAGATGAGTGTGAAGACACACTGAATGACATTTATGTAAATGTATGGACCACCATAGTTATGATAAGTTAAGCAGCCCCCTTATGGCAACAGATGGCAGGACTATGTGCACTTGCACACTTGTGAACATGTTAGTAATCATCATGTTGATAAGCTAATTGCAAGTTATATTACTTATGTTATGTATTAATTGATTTTATTTGATGTGCTTGTTGATGCAATATGTTTTCAAGTAAAACTATGTTTGAATTACGTTTACGGTATGATGTTATTTACTTCTATTCATTTTAGTATGATTTTATGTAACCACCCATATGTTGAGAATAATCAACACAAACAGGCGGGCTAGACTTAAATGAAAGAATCTAGTTCCAAGCAAATTTGTCACCACCTAGAGTAGTTTATTTTAGATTTTACATGTGAGACCCACATAGGAAACCCTAGGCATTAAGACCCATAGTAACTTTCCAAACTTAGAAAATTCATAACTTTTATTTGAAGTCTTTTAATATCGAAGGAAGAATGAATTTATCACATTTAGGACTCCCACTCCCAAGAAAAAAAAAATGGTGCCACTTGTCATGTGTCACCTACATGGCAAATCCCAAAGTACCACATGGCGACCTTAGAGCACCCTAAGAGGAAGTGACTAGGATCCACCTCCTTAGGTGTTTACAACACATCACTTAGATGCTTGACATGTAGCATTCACTTGGACCTATTGATAGCCCTCCACATCATCAAGTCTATGGCACATCACCTTGACCATGCCATGTCGTCATCCACATAAGCATGAACAATAACTTACCATTGTTCTAACCACCCACAAACTCAACCACAACTTACCTCTAGTTAAGCTTGAGAGTTTTTGGACATGTGATTTACATAAAGACAAGTTTAACTGTACAGAACAAACTCTCATCTCTTCCATCTCCTCTTTTTGGCAGAAATTGCCACCACCAGGAGCCACTAAATTTATTTGAATTCCCACCTCTTATACATGCTTCAAGTCCTACACTTGTACACATGGATGGAAGCTAACTTTAGAGCCAATGGAAGATCGTGCAAGAGAACTCTAGGAGCTCTCTCTCAACCCCTTGGGTGTCGGGCACCACCCTCTCTCTAGTTCTTTCCCTTTCATTTTCTCACACTCTATTTCTCTCTCTCAAGCACTCTCTCACTTGTTCATTCTCTCAAAATCAATTTCCACAACACTCATTATCTCTTGAACAACGGTGCAAGTTCTCACCATTTCAATGAACTCTCATCACCATCAAAGTTAGAGTACCATTGGAGTTCGGTTCTAGGCTTAAGGTATGGATATTTCCTCTACACCTCTTCTTTTGTTTTAGTTTATATCTTTGTTTAGTATATGTGTTGAAATGTGAAATAATGGTTGAGTTATGGAGTCCATTGTGTCAATGATGTAGGTTCATGTTATCTCCTAAGGGTGAGTTATTCTCGTCATATCTTTTCTTTATGTTTTCAAAATAAAAGTATGATTGATGGGTTGCTTTGAAGGGAAAAATGTTGATTTTCTTTGAGATATGGTAGTGAACAAAAAGTGTTTTCTTTCTTGGATACCTATTTTTTATTAAATGAGATCATGTCTAAGTTTTATGTAGTAACCAAAAAAAAAATGGACATGAGAACCAAGATCTATTTTCATCTAAATTTAATGTTCTTAAACTTTATTATGAAATCATGAAAGAAAATGTGTTTTGGAGATGTTTATGTTGGTATGATCATGTTCGAATCTGTAAGTTATATCATCATATTTTTATAAGCAAGAAGGTTAAGTTTTTGGCAATGATGATGATGATATTCTGAGTTTATATGATTTTGAAAGTTTGAAGTGTGTAGTATGCATAGTGTTAGATGGCTATAGGTCTCAGTTCCTTGAAATTTGACTTGATATCTTTGCAAGGATATATGTTTAGAAATGTTGTGTGCTTGATCTTGATTAAACCAAGGGATGTAGTGATGAACTTAAGCAAAAAACTTGATTATTACAAAAGGTGGTTTCGGTTTCTTCATAAGCGATAAAGTTAGTGAATATCAGTTTAAATATGAAGTAGAAAAGTAGGATTTCAAAATGTTTTGGGTAATAAGTAAAATCATTCTCTTCAAGTATATAATTGTATTGATCTTGTTTGAAAAGTCAAGAGCCTAGTTTAGGAACTTGAAGTGTTTTAGGTTTTACATTGTTTGTTAATGTGTGTATTTATGTGTGAGAGTATATGAGCTTATGTGTGCATTATATAAAAATATGAGGTAGCCGAGCAAAGAATGTACATTTACCATCAACAACCATAGAAATATAATCTAGGAACGGTGGTTTAAGATGAGTCAAATGAGATTTTTATTGGTGCAAAAGAGAGATCTTGTGTTGTCAGGGAATGGAGTTAGTCCCATAGTGTATGGTGCTTGGTTTTAGCCCTATAAAGCTTATGAGTGAATTTCTATAGTTAGATGGGGTTTAGGTTCGAAAATACAAGCAATGTGAGACTCGAAATCCAAGGATAGAACCCTTGAGGCTCTCGGTTTGATCCCAATGGGTTCCAAGGAGGGCCTTTAAATGGTAAGAGTCCTTAACTTCATTGAGTGAGATGGCTTGAGTTAGCAAAAAGAGATGAAAGTAAAAATAAGATAATAGGAGTCGAGTGATGCTTAGTTAAATTCCTATGTTGCTTGTACATTTTCTTTGAAATTTTTCAACCAATTTTTTAGGCTAACTGAATCGTACTCTCTTGTAGAAAATAAATCAAACAACGTTTCAATAACTATAGCAATTTCGGGTAAGTTGCTCTATAACCATGCTTATGCATGTGTGAATTATGATTATATGTTAGACGCTATGTTTCAATTCTATATTGATTATTTTCTCATAATTGTTGTATTATTTATTTTGTCTATGCATCATATATCATGAACATACTTTTATAAAAATTACAGCATTTTCTGAAAAGAGGCATGAACGTTGGATCATGACTTTAAGTTGGGATGAGGTATTATTCCAGTGGAATTCCTTTGTCCATTATGGAGTGTTTAATAGAGTGATATCTCCTGGGTTAACGCTAAGCTATCAACGACCTCGAACGAAAATGTAAAGGTCTCAGGTTGGATGACTTGAATGGTGGAGGCTAGAGAAGCTTACGGTGAAGGACGGACATCCAAAACCTTAAGTGTTTTTTAGACGAAGTAACACTGACGGGTGTTACCCATAATTGTGGCGAAGAAAGCCAAGACTAGTGTACAGATATTTAGGAGAGGCCATGATGAACGGTTAATAAGGAAGGAATTGGGCATTTTGGAAACAAATACGAGGGATTTGGAGAAATTTTTCTTAGAAGCTTTTCATTCTCATGCATTTATCTATCTGTGTAATATGTATCATGCATACTTTCATAAGACTTGTCACGGGGCTAACATGTTGAGATTTTATAATCTCACTATAGTTGTCCCACTAAGGTACTTATTCTTGAAACCATAGATTTTCCATACTAATATCATGAGAGTGTCTTTGAGCAGGAAGACTAATTGCACCAAAAGGAGTAAAGAGGATTTCTTGACCATCCATTGGTAGACCACCTATTGGTCATTCCCTATCCATGTGTGTACCCGGTATTACATGTCCTAACGTCTTGACAACGCGTCAAATCACAAGCTGGAAGTCAGGGGCATCACATTATATTTTCATATTATTTCATGTATTTTCCTTTCGCTTTTAAGACTCTGACTATAACTTTATTTAATGACTTCATTTAATGGAGAGCTTATTTTATGTTGACTCTTACTTAATGAAAGTTACAAAGCACATAGCATCCCTAGTCTACGAGAAGGGGCATCACATTTTAGGATAAAGCTTTGTACACCGACAAAGTGTACCGAAAAAGTGTACTGATTTAAAAGCATTTGTGTGTGTTTTTTTAATATTTTATAAAAAAAAAAATATACAAGCTTTGAAAAAACAAAAGATACACATCGGTACACATTTCGGTATCCTTTCTCGGTGTCCCTAGCATAATCCAAACATTTTATCATGAAATCCAAAAATAAACATCATTATTAAATAGAGTAATTCTACTTACAGTTATAAAGTATATAAACGATGTGCAGTCACTTTAAAAAAAAGTGAAATTTATTGTTAAAAAATTAATTTTTTTTTCATATGGGTTTCGTATTCATTCATTTTTTTAAAAATGATTGTGTGGTGTTTGTGTACTCACAACTGTAATTATTATTTTTCTATTAAATAACAATTAAGTTCAAATTGGATTTTAGACCAAAAGGAGGTCCACAACATGGGCTAGTTTTTGTGTGTGTTTTTTTTCCTGGACCTTTAAATTAGGCAGCCCACGTGTGCCATTTACTGGATAGTGGACATATTGTTGCTTAGTGGCTTTTCTCTTCCTGTGGGCCCCATTAATGCTGAGAGGCATTTGGTGGTTTCTGTTGGGCCATCTCTTATAAGGCTCAAGAACAAAACCAACCGCAATGCATTAAAATGCAATAGATATGTAGACCTTCAAATAGTATTTGAGTTTTGAGTTAAGAAAATGTCAATTTATACTAGAATAGTATTATTTGAAGACCTTTACACTACATATCATTCACATAATATAATTTAATTTATAAGATTTAAATTTTAAGATTTATTTTCTAAATCAAATTATTCTACGTGAATAGTATATGGTGTGAAGGTTTTCAAATAAAATTATTTTTATAATATTTAATATATTTTCTTTTAAACTTTAGGACGAAAAAAAATATTTCAAAAGGAGTATTTCTTTGTAGTATATAGGTTTAAAATTAAACCTATACCATATATCTGTTACATTTGTTGAGAAAAAATAAAATAAAAATAAAAAGTAAAAATAAGTATGTAGTATAGGACAACTGAATAAAATTTTTCTTCTAATAGAACACTAATATTATTCCTTGATGAACATTGTTATGAACAATAAAAAAATTCAATATATCTCCATAAAAAAAACCCATGAATTATTGTCCGTTAACGGCCCGTTTGGATATAAAGGTCATCTCACCTCATCTCATCTTATCTCATTTAATTTCAATTAATAATTTTACTACTATTCAAAAATCATCTGCCTATTTTCCTCTCGTTGATGTTTTTCTTTTTTCTTTGAACTTAATGTACTTGACAAAATATGTTTCTGTATATACTTTTCCTTTCAAGTAATATAATTTTTGGGACGGGAATAACATTATTTTTTCATAAGATTATGTAGCTTTAGTTATCAATTTATTGCTAGAAAAAAAAATACCCTTTTACATTTATTATCCAAACTCACCACTAGTTCAGTGTCAATAGAGCAGTACACGTGCACCCACGTTAAAGGTTCTACGTGGCAGTTTAGGCTCTCTGTAATATATAAAATAAATAAATAAAAGATATTTCTTTGCCATGACTTATATAATTCGGGTGGACGGCTGAGATTACTTTACCTCGAAGCAAACCTCGACACATTGTCTCTATTTTCTCCCACAGCTTCTGGACTCTTGAGTCTTGTCTCCATTATTTTGAATTGAATTTTGGAGTCCAATATGTTGAAAATTTTTGTCATTTAATATAGTGATCTCAACCGTTCATCAAATGATTGATGGTACAGCCATCTTCATGCCTTCTCCCTCTGATGACTTTTTTCCATTATTTCAATTCTAAAATTTTGTGTGGACTGCACAATCGAATACACGGTATCATACCTACTTTTTTTTTTTTTTTTTTTTTTTTCTTTATAGGAAATGATATTTGTAGAGTATTTAACTTTTACGCATTTTCTTTAAAATAACATGGATACATCTTGGTATCTATATGAAAAAAAGTTACTTTTTTAATAATGAGCTCCACTTTTTTAAAGAAAAATGCTTGGATAACCTCCAAATGTGTCCCCAAAAGTGCATTCTAGTGCATTTTATTTATTTATTTTTTAAATGTATAAAAAAAGTTACTACTAGAGAATTTGTGTGTGTTTCTTTTAACATTAAAAAAATTAAAATACACTAGGGGACACTTTTGGGGGCATATTTGGAGGACATCTATAACGATCTGACCTAATATTTTTAAGGTCGTAATATTGATAATTTTTATTGAGGTTAGATTATATTTAATGAGTCATATTGGATAAGTCTACGAGCGATAAATTATTGAAATTGATTAAGAATTTGAATTAAGCTCATTAACTAAATTAAATCTCATTTATTATTTATTGAATGACTTAAATCGCATTTATTATTTATTGGGGGCATATGTATTATGCATCTCATGCATTTCAGGTTGCATAAGACGCATAAACTTTCATAAGATCAAGTAAAAAATAAGCTCATAACAGTTAATTAAATGACTATTCAGATGCATGGTACTAATGCGATTTCTGAGTGGATGTGCAAGCTATAGAGTTAAACGTGATCTACCATAGTATGCTAAAATACTATTAGCAGCAGCGGGATGTGGGGCCAGTGCACAACCTTGCACACAGAGTTAAATATGTGGGTCAGTATGATAAATAAGATAAGTAAGATAAGTCAAGATAATCCATGCATATCACAACATACGTATGAACAATCATGATTTTAAGTTCTTAACATGAAATATTTTATAAAAAACCTTATGTTAAGTATGTTTACATTATGATGAGTTTCTTACTGAATCATCAACTCATTTTAGTTTGTTTTTATATTTTTAAACCACTCAAGTCAGAATATTTATGAAGGTAGAGTTGCTCCAGGGAGGCGTGATAATGACCTAGATGATGTACAGAGATTTTAAGTTATGATTTTTATAGTACAGATTTGGACAAATTTTAATAAATGCTTCCGCACATTCTCATTTATGATTTCAGTATTTTAATACAAAACGTTTCGATTTATTATAAGGAATCTTTGTACTTGGCGCTTCTTTAAGAAGAAATATTTTTAAGTTAAGTTCACTAGTAGCACTCCGGCTCCAGATAATTTTTAAAAGTGACTTTATTATTTACTGTAGGGAGCGGGGTGTTTCAACATCCTAACATCATCTATGTTATAAAAAGGAAGCGTGATGCTTGCACAATCTAAAATTATATATAATATTATTTTTTTTTATAAAAATAAATTTTATGGTATTATTGAATATCTAATCTTGTTCAAGAAATTTATATGAGCAATAGTAAATGACGTGGGATCACTTTATATATCTATCTATCTTTACTTTTAACTGTATAAACTTTATAGATCTCGATCTATAAATTACTATGCCAATAATCTCAAATTAAGACTCGTTACAATTCTCATGATAAATCAATTTTTTTTTTCATCATAAATCAATTTTTTGTTATAATTGCAATTGAGTCAAATTGGGTATTAAATGGGTGGTAAAATGATGAAATTATCCTATATTTATAATGAAAATTACATAACTGTCCTTCTTTTACAAAAAATAAATAAATAAAAAATGGTAACCATGCAAGTCAAGAACCGTGGCTCCCACCATCCCACGACTATTACAGGAGCCTCCCCCACTCACCAATTTCCCTTACAAAGCTTTTAGGAGTAAGGATAGTTGCCTTATATTTATTATAAATAAAATAATAGTTGCCCGTTTAATTGGTATGTGGCTGTTTTTAATTGGTTGTTTAATTGATCCTCTGTTTTGAATTGTTTGTTTTTAATTGGCAATGTGACAATGAGTAATACAATGGTAATGAGGCAGCATATATTTCTGAACTGTTTAGTAATATTTTGTCCTTTAATATTTTGTTGAAGGGTGAACAATTCAATTGGTGAGGATTCATTCTTCACCACACTGTTGCAAAGTGGTGAGAGTAGTATTAACAAACCCTATGGATAGTGCAAATTGTAAAGAGATTTTTCCCACTACTTAAACTCCATTGGGCCTCGGCCCAATACCCGGCCCAAGGGCCCCCAAGTCCACATAGGGGATGAAACATTTACCAAGAAGGGGCGTCGAATAGTTGACAAGACAAATCGGCTTGACAGTCTAAAGTTACTTTCAGAACCCAGAGACTTGCGTAGAGCATAGCGGGAAATACGGAAGGCCCTTGATCCATCGGCATCAGAACATCTACGGTTCATATAGACCAGTCGTGAAATTAGGGAACCACGCCGCATTAATAGCACCATTGCTGAGCTACACACTACATTTATGTAGCCGTCGCAGAGTCATGTTGCATTAAAGAAGGTCTGACAATAGAAACAGAAAAGAAGACACAGACTCTGTGGAGACAAAGACGATTCCCCCCCAACCACGGTATAAATAGCTAGCTCCAGGTACGAAGAAAGCTCTTTGATCTCTAAACTCTTTTACTTATTTACAAACTTTCAAGAATATTTACTGACTTTAACATCGGAGGTTACCTGATCCCCAGGCCACTCACTCCAAGTTGCACTACTCTTTATCTTTTGCAGGCACATTTCCGAAAACTTGAGTTGTCAGAGCTTGGTTCAAAGGTGTGTGAAACACGACTTTAATACAAATGTTGATGTTCAAGCGACACAACCCCAATGGAAAACAAGGGTATAGACTCCATACGGGGGACTAACCAAACATTTTACAATTGTGGAGTATAATTTATGATTACTACAACACCTATAAAAAACCTAACAGTTTAGAACAACCTATACACTCTTTGACTAATCGGAGGTCAAGCATTAAAAAATATACCAATAAATTTTGTGGTTTTATAGCCCAAGTTGAAGAAATGCATCCAAATCGAGCTACACAATGTATAATGACTTTTTTAATTATTATTGTTGTAATTATTAAATATTTGCAATGATAGAACATACTGATTGGGGAACTATTTTGTAGAGAAATTCTACTCATCATCCCACACACCACACACCATACATAATTTTATAATTTTTAATTTTTTTCTCTTATCAAATGTGTGGTGTATGGATGATGAGTAGAAGAACTCAATTAGTTTAGAAAGAGTAAAACCAAAGCAATTTAAAAAAATAAATAAAAATAAGTGGTGTTTGGGAATGATGAGTAGTAAAATTCTTTTGTAGAACAATAAGACGCAAATTTTGTACCTAGAGACCCAAAAAACCAACTTCAACATGGAATATTGTTGGAATCTTTTTAGGCACAAACCGAAATGACAAGCGCACATGGAACTCATAAGAAGACAAGAGAAATGTGTCATGTTTTAGTATTACTCCAAACTCAATATGATTAAGGGAATACATGGAAAATGTGCCCGTGGATGGTGAGAGACCTCTAGGCAAGAAGGCTAAAAAAAGAAAGAAAGAGAAACAAATAAAAAGTAAGGAATCACAAGTTAATGAGTTTAATGAGGTCTTAAAGCACACGAGTGATGATAGGAAGACTTATATGATAGAGAGAAAAGAAGCAATAATCAAGGCTAGCAATGATAGTTTTGAGTTAGTACTTCTTAGGAAGAGAAAACTTGATATGGAAATTAAGGTTGAGAAGGATAGACCTGACTTAATAGTTGTTAAGAAGATGAAAACTGATATGGAAATTATGAAATTGGATATTGATTTCATGAATTGTGTAGCAAGAGTATTTCCATAATCTTCAAATGGAAATCATTAAGGAGCTAAGGAATAAGGTCATATCTCGTACATAGCTCTATGCTTGGTTTTGGTTTATTTTGATTGGTGGTGGACTTTTGGTTTTTATTGTACTGGACTTGTTAAAGTTGCTAGTGGGGTTGGCGGTTGCTGGATGAGTTTTATTGTTACTAGATGGTTGCTACTTCGAAACTGGTTGCTGGTTGGAAGCTGGAAACCGGTTGCTAGTTGTTTGTTGTATGCTTGGTTGCTAGTTGCATGTTAATAGATTTTGTAATGGATTTTGATACATGGAATTTGTATGGTGTGTGTGTGTGTGTGTGTGTGTGTGTGTGTGTGTGTGTGTGTGTGTGTGTGTGTTCGTTCGTGTAATGTAATCGAATGTGGCATTGATTTTGAGACTCCTTTCTGAAATAGATTGATGGAATTTTTGGTATTACATATATATTCATGTAGTGTAATGGAATGTGGCATTGATTTTGAGACAGCTTTCTGAAATGTTTCTATATGTAAAACTAGTTTGAGACAACTTTTTGAAATTAGTTGACGTTCAATTTTAAGTTGATGAAATTGGTATATATTCGTTGACGTTCAATTTTAAGATAGCACGATTGGTATATATTTATAGATCTTATGTAGTGGGTTTTACTTGCAAAATATATAAAAATTAATTTTAGGAAAAATAAAAAATAAAAAATATTTTATTATTATTTTGTCTAAAAGATGCATAATCTAATATGGGAGTCTTACTTTTTTTTTTTTTTTTATAAACAGAAACTTCATTCAACTAAAACTCCTATACATCAATTGTTATCAAACCATAAAGAATGGTGAACAAAAGAAGAGATTTGCTCCCACCAAACTAATATCCACAATGTTCCAAACATATCTAGCTAAAGAATGTGCTACCCCATTCCTTAACCGATTGACATGTGTCACTTGAACTTCCTGAAAATACAGAAATAAATGCTTGATGTCCTCGAGCAAATGACCAGCACTAGCATACGAGGCCTCTTGGGATTGCAACTCCTGAACCACACTAAAGCAATCAGTTTCAATGAACAATTTCGGAATGCCTAGTGGAATGCAAAGCTAAATCCCTCTCAACATAGCAATAGCCTCAATCGTTGCTGCCTCATCCACCTCTAACTCTGTTTAGCTTGCAGCCATCAAAATTATTCCATTTTTATATCTCAAAACAGCCCCAACGCCAGCTTTTCTTTGATTCGCAAAGATTGCCCCATCCACATTGAGTTTAAGAAACCCATCTAGTGGAGCGTGCCACTTAGTTATCTGTCGTAGTTGCTGCTCTGATGTAACAGCTCGCACATCATTTAAAGCTTTTCAAATGGATATGGCATGCTCAGCTGCTTGCAGAGGTTATATTAGATTCTGCTCCATCTGCATTTGGTTTCTTCTATACCATGAGCTCCAACAAAGGACAAAGAACAGAGTTAACTCTCCATCATTGCCTTGCATTAGAATCTTTCATACAACTTGTATAAAATTGAGAGAAGAGTGAAGAAGGTTGAAAAATGGGAAGAGTTTCTACCAAACAATCTGGCTAGTAGGACAAGTTAACAAAGCATGAGTAATATCTTTCTCATTATCCAAGCAAAAACAACATAGAGAGTCCACCTCCACCTTTCGCCTCCTAAGGTTCACAAGAGTTGGTAAAATATCCTTGCAAGCTTTCCAAGCAAACATTTAAACCTTCCTAGGGACTTTCAAATGCCAAATTTTCCTCCAAAACTTCCTATCTTGCACCTGCAGAGATGTTTCCCCATATCCACTAGCCTCAATGTTATGAATCAGCTAGTAGGCACTTTTAACAGTGAACTTGCCACTTACTTCCTTGAATGGCAAAGACAACCTCCAAAACATGTAATTTTGCATTTGTATTTTCCTACATCATTGCCAATGCTCTTATAGGACAAGCCATTGTGTTGGAAGTTCTTGGTTTATGGTTTTTTCTTTTTTGAAATAACTTTTTTAACTTCCTCTTCTGTTTTGTTTGTGCTTGATGTTCCCATTCCTAGTAAAGGTGTAATTGGTCTGGTTCAATTCGATTTTGGACATCTTTTAGAATTAAACTGGTATACATCGGTTTTGAAAATTTAAGAATTAAAACCGAACTTTCGATTTTTCCAGTTTCGATCCGATCCCCTTCTTTCGATTTTACAGATAACAAGATCATACTCTAACAAAACTTTAGCAAGTGATTGACCCATATTCCTCATTTTATATCATATTAATTTATATGTTATACCAAAATTCAAATGTTATTTTAAAAATTATAAGGTTAATTTATATTATATCATAATCAAATGTTATATTAATTTTATGTTATAAGATTAATAAAAATGAGTAATATGATTTTAAAATTTTATGTTATATTAACTAGAAATTTAGCATATAATATAATATAAAAATCATAGAAAAAATATTTTATATATACTATAAAAAATTAAAAATAATATATATATGTACCAGTTCGATTTGAATCGGTGTTCTAAAAATCAAAACCAGAACCAGACCGATTTTCGAACGATTTTGCTAAATAGGATGCAGTACTAAACCGGTTTAGAACTGATGGATCCAGTTCACCGGTGTCCCAATTTTTTTTACAGCCCTACTTCCCACCAAGAAAATGATTAACTTATAACTTCTTTTTAGCCATTTTACAATTCTATAGACAATGGAGGGTAGTTTTGTAATTTGTAATTTATTTATAATGAAATAACATGATTGTATTAATTGATTATAAAATAAGTTGTAAAATAGGTATAACATTATCCAATTTTAAAATAGAAAAGAAAGACAACAAGAGGATAAGAATGGTGCTAAAGCATATGAAGGGAAACATACGAGGAAAATGACTTGTAGTTACCACAATTCTCACCAAACGTTACTAGGTCTATGTGTGACAAGCCAATGAGTTGACATTTGGATTTCTTAACATTATTACTATCCACCTAGGAAGTTTCCTTGATCTGATTTTGTAATTTAAACAATAGATCAAGTTGTCCTACATATTTTTCATACAAGGAAAACTCAAATGAACTAGATTCTTGACCAAAGCTTAGGACATATTCAATGAATTAGTGACGATTCATGACAATTTTGAATTATTTTTTTAGTATTTATAAAAAATATTAAAATTTATATATACTATAATTCGACTATTTAATATCGTGCATAAAATAATTAAAATGGAATTCATTGACTAATTTCGATAATAATATGATAATGAATCTAAATAGTTTCAATAAGCTTGTAATTTCTATATTTTACCTATTTTGCACACTTTTTTTTTTTTTTTTTTGGTCTCGAATACTCTCATATATAAAGAAGATACACACCATGATTATGTTATAAACATATGACAGTGGTAGTATTTTGTGCACAACTACAAATTTAATACAAAATACTCATTTATCTTTTTATTTATTTATTCTTATTGAATACAATGATGAAAAAATTTAATATATGTTTAGTCATATCATATTTTCGTACACGAAATAAATAAATAAAAAATCATTTATCAAACACAATTTTAAAAATAAACACAATTTTGATTTGGTTGGAATGACTCAAATTGGCTAGAATGAAACAGAATTGCTCTGAATTGGCTGATAGAAACTGTTTGGTGGACGACTAAAAAATACAATAAAATCAGTTCAATTTCTCATCTATTTAAATTAAACTGGCTGAATCAATTTGAATCGAATCTTGACCCTCACCTATAGAGAGATTATGTCCACATCTTAATATTTGACCGATTAACAAAATACCCACAAGAACATAAAATAGACGTAGATTGCTTCAAAATCTATTTATTATATATATATATATATATATGAAAAAAACTAATTCTATTATTCTATTTTTATGGAAATCATGATTAAAATAATTAAAGATTCTATTTACAGCACTATTTATTAACTTCAACTACATAATCAATGGCGGAACCAACAATTGTGTCGAGCGGGTGCCAACTTTTCTATTGTGTGAGACATTTATGTAAGGAGTAATGTTAGATACAGTTTTAAGATGTGCAAGTTCTACACACTCCTTTTGAAAAAAAAAATTGGGGTCTACCATTAAAAATTGATTTTTTTCATGTGGGTCCTAGATTTACCTATTTTTTTCAAAAAGAGTGGGCAGAGGCTTACACATCCTAGGATTGCAAACATCATTTCTCTTATGTAAATTAAAAAGAGATTGAAACATCATAAAAACATAACTACAAACTATTTTTCATATAGATCATGACATTAAATAATCTTTCTTGTATTTTTACTTTGGATTCCATATTAAGAAACTTAATAGTATATAATAAAAAACTTTGGGATCCATATTAATAAGTTTATTATTTCTCTTAAACTTAGTTTTAATTTTAATTTTGGAGAAACCACATCCTCAAAAATAGATAATATATAGAAATTAAACAAAACTATGGGATTATAAAAAAATTGGAAAGAGACATTTCTAGGTATAGTGAAATTTTAAAAAATTTTAGAGATCATATGTTGATTATAATTTTTTTGGGGGGCCATTTTCTAGATTTGTAGAATTATGTATAACATGCATGGGGTATTTTATGTTTGGAAAATGTCCGTGGAGCCACTCAAACTTACCGCTCAATTTTACTGTTCATGCATTTCAAATTTTTTTCTATTTTTTTACTTAATAGTTAAGAAAATGACTATTAATAAAATTATATATTTTTTATTTTTTTAATGATTAAAAATATTAAAAAATACTTTAAAAAAAATCAAAAGAAAAAGAAGAAAAAATTTATAACTAGCGGTAAACGTTGGGCGCCCGCTAGCATGATCCTTTAGATTTTTATGTTTTTACAAAGTTTTAGGGGGGCCATGGCCCCTCCTTAGTACGATGCGAGTCTGCTACTGTACATAATTGATGTGAAAACCTTCTATATTAATTAGCATTCAACAATATTTGTATTTTGAATTTTTGTGATAACTGTGTTTATACACTTATTTATAAATAACAAAATTAAAAAACCATTAATCGGAGCGTCGAGGGCCTTGGACCTATTAGCTTTAAACCATAAAACAACTTTTAATAATAAGACCTCCAGAAAAAAATCACCCAGGTGGTAGTTCAGTTGGTACGAGCTGATATTTCATGACTTCAATATCAGAAGTTTGAGTCAGAATAGAAGTTGAAACCACTTGTGATAATAAAACCTGATTTTTAGGTCATGAGATAGGCTTTGGGCCAGTTGAATACTTTGGAGGTGCGTGATGGGCTTACCTTTGGGATAGTAGCTATAGTGCAAACTGGACATTCCACAGTGGAGAGAGACTCCCTATGGTCACACTCAAAGAGAGTTGCTACGCTGGTCACCTCTATCTCCTTTTTTGAAAAAGAAAAAAAAAAATCTAGCAACAAAAAAAAAAAAAAAATTGCATCTATAATCAAAAGCTCAGTATCCCAAACAACTCGCAATAGGCACATAATCGGATGAGAAAGAGGTGAGATATATTGGTCCAAGATAAATGATATTTATCATTTTAGAGTGTGCAAATTTTGTATAGTCCTTTAAAAAAAAGATAAATTTAAGATTCATATGAAAAAAAAATCATTTTTTGTAACGATAGATCCTTTTTTTTTTTTTTTGAGAAGTAACATATGACATTCATATAATCAGTAGATACAAAAGGTCTTCCAACCAAACATAAATAGCAAAGAAAGTTACACAATAACAAGGCCAGCAGCGTCCACCATAATGCTATCCAAAATAAAATCCGGAGGTTCATACCACCATTGAATAGTATCACTCAAAAACTTGCATGTTTTGCTAAGAGATGAGCCACCTCATTGTCTTGTTTACCAACATGTGAAACATCAAAGGACCCTACTTTTTTTTTTAGGTTACATTTAGATGTTGAATTGAGTTGAGTTGAGTTAAGTTGAGATGATAAAATATTATTAAAATATTATTTTTTAATATTATTATTATTTTGAGATTTAAAAAAGTTGAATTGTTTATTATATTTTGTATTGAAATTTAAAAAAGTTATAATGATGAGTTGAGATGAATTTAAGTTCCAAACGAAGCCAAATGAAGTGAGTGGGAATTGAAAATGCCACTTACTAGGTACGTGTACATTTAAGTCCCGTAAATTTTTAATTTTATTAGACATTTTAAGTTTTAAATAAATAATAATAAATATAGAATTAAGTAATAGCTGAGATAAATTTAAAGATATAAATTAAGTATTGTATCCTAAATTGTTTCTCAACAAGTGTATAAATCTATGGTTTCCAATCTCGAAAAATAAATGGAAACTCTTAGATTATGCATATCGTGCTACTTCCATCGTATCACAACATGTAATTAAAATTATTTATAATTAAAATTATTTACATAAATATTTAATTGATTTTACATCCATGATAAATAAGACTAAGCCTGTCTATATTTCGAAACGACTTAATAATGTGTAAATATTTAAGGTATAAAGTGTGAGAGATGCATAAAATGAACATTATAATATTTGTAATTCTAGTATGAATTTGGGTAATGCTACGACGGATGATGAACTGATGAAATTTGATTGATAAGTGCAAATGCACTTTTTTTCCCTTTTATTTCAATTATTTTTTGTCTTTAAATATTTTTAAAAAATAATAAATACCAATTCACTAATAGTCATTTCATTAATCCTTATGTAAAAAATATAAAAAAACTCAATTGGTCACTTTTGTTGATAATTTTTATCGATTCAAGTAGCATTTTCTTATGAATTTTAGGGATGGTATTAAATACTTATAGATAAGGCTATATTTGAATTAAGTTGAATTGAATTTTAAATGAGTTTTTCAATCATGTTTATAAAAGTTTTATTCACGAGTCTGTGTGTTTGGGATTGCGGTAGGAAATATAGATTTTTATAATAATACTTTTAATTATAGAGCTTTACCAAAAATATTATTCTATTATAAAAAGTTGTTTATTGTATGGTAAACATGCATTTAAAGCACTTTTAAAATAAATTATTATAATTTTTTAAAAATGCAGAGTTACCTGTAAGAGCTTTTCAATAAAAATTTCAATTTGATATTTCTTTTAAAAAATGGAATTTCAGCTTTTTTCAAGTACTTAGAGCACTTTTTATAAATTTACCAAATATACTATTTTTTTTTTAAAAAGAATTTTTAGGTTATTAAAAATAATTTTTAAACTTCCAAATTCAAATCCAAACAATACGAGGTTTGGGACCTTAGATGAGACATAAAATTTTTATTTGATCTTATTTCATCTCATTTTATTCTCAAATATAATTTAAATACAAGCTTTTTAAATTAATCATTATAATTTTTTCAAACTAATTATTACAACTTTTTCAAATTCACAAACAAAAATAATATTATAAAACTATATTATTATAATATTTTAATTTTAAGATATCTTTTATTCAAATTTTGTCTCTCATTTTTCAAAATCTAAAAAATATTCAATTCAAACTATCTCATTACTATTCACAAAATTCTTATCTCATCTCGATCTTCAAATATAAATTAAATCAACTCAAGCTTATAGGATTTACTGTTTTAATCTCGTTTGTTTTCACAAATGAGATGAGTTAAGATAAAAGTTAAAAATTGAATAAAATATTGTTAAAATATATATTTTTAATATTATTTTTATTTTAAAATTTGAAAATTTGAAATTGTTTATTTTATTTTGTATGAAAATTTGAAGAATTTGTAATGATTAGATAAGATGAGATGAGATGAATTGAGATGGATTGTGAGAAAAGAAAAAGAAAAATCTTCTTGCAAGTAAGTTCGCACACTAGGTTACGCATCGATATTGATATATAAGGCATATGAGACATGTTTAACGAAATGGTGCAAATTGAAGATAAAAATGATTTTTATGAGATATAGAACCTTTTTTTTTTTTTAAATTTTTTTTGTTTTATTTTTTCTTTTAATAAAAAAATTATATAAGCATCAATATACAATTTGATATACGAACTTGCTAGTTACTAGCAAGGCTACTGTGAAAACAAACCACGAGTTGAAAAAACAAACAAATTTTGTGAACCAGGTGTATCCAAAGGAACAAGAACGTGTTGGTGATGTGGAAGCCTCGTCACCGTCGATTTTTTAAACTCGAAAAAATATGAAAAATGAAATAAAAAGAACAATATTCCTTTTTCAATGGAGTCATGAGTCATCATCCCACCATTTTCCCTCTCAACTTCCTCTCTCTTTCTCTCTCTCTCTCTCTCGGTCCGCCGATAAAAAATTATCACAATTCTGAATCTGCAAGCCTTCTCGAAGCATTCATTTCTTAGCGTTTCGGGTTTGCTTACTCCTCCCACGGCAACGGCGACAACTCCGGTGAGCTTTTTGAGTTTGTCTTGGGAGATCTTTCTTTGCGAATCTACTGTAGTGTAGCTGCTGGTGGAAAGATGTTCCAAAAAGGGTTACCTGAATTCAATCAAAACTCCTTTTAACTCCAGTTGTTTCTTTTAGGAATTTAGGATATTTTCCCCTGTTTATAGGACCCTTTAATCGAGATTATGCACAGACACAAGTATGTATATATGTACGTATGCATATATGTGTGTGTATAAATATATATATATATATATATATATTTATATATGTTGCTCTTGGCGTCTTTTTCGGTTTATTGTGTTTTATGCTAATTTTTCTTACAGATATTGATGCATTAATTCACACTTATAAGTTCTTTTTATTGCTGATTGACTTATTTATTTGTTTGTTTCTTTTCCCATCAGATTCAGACATACGTATACTAGAAGGGATGACGAAGAATGTTAAAAGTGTTGCTGATCCTTCTATGGAGCTCGCTGGTGCCCATCTGGTAATCTGAAAATCCCACTGAAACTTCACAAAGTAATATTTATTTTGAAGTTTTAATTCAAATAGTAGGAGCTATACTCATATATACTTCTTTCCACTTTTTCTAAGCCTCGTTTTATATGTCATGAAAATTGGTGGATGTAAGGGAAACTCATTGTCACATCTAGTGGATAAAAGTATAGGCACGTGTTCTTGCAACAAGTTTTCTGAAATTTTTTTAATCTCCTGATCCATTTTCATTCAAAAGGATGTTATTAGTTTCTGATTTTCTATTTCAGTTCTATATGGTTTCTTTCGTCCCTTTGGAAAGATGATACCATCTACAACATGTTCTGAAAGTGTTGTTTTTTTCCCCTTCTTCTTCTAAAGAGATCAATTTTCCATATTCGAATTTTGGGGGCATAAACCAAAATTATTCCTCACTTTCTGGACCTAGGAATTTTCAGGGTAATCGAAGATGCGTGATAGGCTTTTACAAGTTTCATTCTATGATATTTTAAGGACATAAGCGTATACTGAATATTATAGCATTCTTTTATATCTTTTCTCCATCAATAATTTTCTCGAAATTGGATATTTTCTTTGGCTATTTTTTATTGTAAAAAAGGGAGTCTTTCCTTTGCCTAACACTGGTTTGTTAACGTGGGTACATAATTTTAGGCTCCTTTGAAAGACACGGGCCCACAATTTGATGCAACATCATGTATATCATCTGCGGGAGACACAACAGGAAGTATAAAAGGAAGTGAAGTTGAGCATGACTCCCTTGCTACTTATCAAGGCATGCCTTATTCAACCAGTGGCTATTATGGTCACTACTATCCAGGTTAGCTGTGGGTAGTCAGATACAGTTTGCTGTTATAGTATTTTTTTTTGTTTAATTGGTTCAGTATTTATGTCTTCACATCTTACGTTAACATGTTGATAGGTTATCATGGTTTCTATGGAGAGTTGGACAACCAAGGATACTATGTTGGTGGTGATGGAATGGAACTTCAATATCCTGTAATTATCTTGATCTTTTTCCTGTATTCTCGTGACTAATGGTCTGAAGTCTGTAATTGTCTTTGACCTGCTTTCTACCCCTAAAAAAAAAACATTCATTGTTCCCTTGATTGTTTACTTATTAGATTGTTTACCCTAGATGGCTGTTTTTGGGTCATTTGATTTGTAATGGAACTTCGTAGTACTTGAGATTTATGCACTATGTAGTTCTCAAGTAAATGATAACATAATTTAAAATGCTTTTTAAATAAGTTATTTTTAGCTTGTTCTTTTTGTGCTTCCTTTTCAAGAGCCGTGAAGATTATTAGATTCTTCTGATTAAGTCACTTTCTTGTGATATAGATCACATGATGCAAATTTAAATGTAGATCATAATGAAATAATTATGCTCAGCCATTAATATTGGTGTCCCCTTGGCATGTCAATTTAATTTCTGTCTTTGCTTTTTGAGTTTTCCCTATATGATGATAGCAAGCTACAAATATCATGCTTTTGCAATTAGAAATTGCATAACAAGTCAGACTTATTTTCACTTTTGCTTCATTTAGGTCATTCAAGCAGATAATGGATCTTTTGTCTACTTCATGCCAGGATTTCCACCTGGTTATACTCCGTATTTGCCCCTATCGACAATTGGCGTCAATGGACAATATGTTGATCAACAGGCATATCCACCAATGTTTCAACCACCTACTGCCTCACCTGGTTATTATCCTGCTCCGCTTCCTCTTGGGAAGTTGGCACCCTCACCCTACATGTGGGATCCATCTCTTCTTGTTGGAGATGGATTGTTTGGAAATAACTATGCTGGAGTTCCAGAATTTCCAGTCCCTAAACATAATTTATCTTCCCCAAGTAATACTCTCCTCTTTCTAAATCTTTAACTGAGTTTAGTAATCTATTTGATATTAATAGTTACTTGCCATTGTTGTGTCTTGTCAGGTCACGGCAATCAAAAACACCTAAAACCAGTGAACAAGGTAGTCTAGTTATTTTTGCATATATGCTCTGTTTTAGCATGTCCTCTCCTACTCATGCAATGCTACTGAATTTTGTAATTATTTTTAGGCCTTGCCTCATGGCTCATCTATCCAGTTGGATGTAGACGCCAACGGTTACTTTCCCATTTCAAAATCTGTAGCCAATACTCAAGAGAAGAGTGGAGTGCTCTATTCAAACAACCCAGTTAATTTAAAAGCAAATGTGAGGGGTTGGGGTGGCAGTGAGAAGTTGAAATCAAGAAGCAAGACTAATGGAGTTAGTGATATTGGATTGCTTGATGAGCAGAACCATGGCCCTAGAACAGCCAATACAAAAGGCACGCTGATTTCTGGAGGTGCTGCTGATTCCCTGGATACTGATGGGAATGGAAACAATTGCGGCATAACCTCTCTCATCAGCACGAATCAATATAACCTTCCCGACTTTCCGTTCAAATACGATCAGGCATTTTTCTTTGTTATTAAATCTTACAGTGAAGATGATATTCATAAAAGCATCAAGTACAATGTATGGGCTAGTACTCCTAATGGGAATAAGAGGATGGATAGTGCATACCAAGATGCCCAAGAGAGGATGGTGGAGAAAGGCAGCAAGTGCCCAGTGTTTTTTTTCTTTTCGGTATGCTCTTAGAGTTCAAACTTGATTCTAGTTCATGAGTTTCCACTCTGTACACCTGTTGTTCCCCAAAAAAGCAACTAATGCCTCTTTTGTGTTTGTTTGTCTGGTTCAGGTTAATGCGAGTGGCCAGTTCTGTGGAGTAGCGGAGATGATTGGTCGAGTTGATTTTAATAAGAGCATGGATTTCTGGCAGCAAGACAAATGGAATGGTTATTTCCCTGTTAAGTGGCATATTATAAAAGATGTTCCGAATCTGCATTTACGGCATATAATACTTGAGAATAATGACAACAAGCCAGTTACCAACAGTCGAGACACACAGGAGGTATGTTTAATTCACTATTAGCCACATATTTTAGTTTTCTAGTTTTTAGTTTTTTTAATGAACGCAATTCCTGAGTTGCTTATTTCTGTTGTCTTTCATTTGTAGGTGAGATTTCCTCAGGGTATTGAAATGTTGAATATTTTTAAGAGCAATGTGTCCAAGACATCCATATTGGATGACTTTGATTTTTATGAAAGCCGCGAGAAGATGATGCTAGAGAAGAGGATGAGGGAATTTATACCCTACTATAATCTGCAGGTTTTGCCTTATTTCCTCCTTACGCTTCATTTATCCTAATGAGTAAATTTGTTCATCACTTTTCTGTTCTTATTCGAGCTTGTCAATGAGTGCATTTAAAGCGGGACCTTGTTGAAGTAATTGGAGGTGGTGGATTAGGAATCAAATGTTTTGTCAGGACCAATGACTAACAGTGGGATTGTTTATCTTGAGATTCTCTCTTTGATTACAAATAATCAAAGAATAAAAAAAGGTTCTTTATACAAGTAGCATAGCGTGGAGCGTTGTACCAATGGGATTTTTCTAATGGGTGTTGACTTTATTCTGTACCATAGAATGGGCCTTTATGGTGGTTCTTTATTTTAGTTTTACTTAAGTCATAAGCCCATACATATCTTTTCTGTACTACTGATCTTTGATTTTGTTTTGGTTGCTTCACTTGTTATATATTTATGTGGCACAGCAGGAGATGGTTGAATTAACCACCAGTTTTAAGACGGTAGATCTGTCAACTGTGAAGGGTATTGAGCAACCTGAGGTCGGAGATAAGGTGAAGAAATGACGACTCAAATGAAGGGAATATGGACCTCCTATGGTTTTGCCAAGAAAAAAAAGGAGTGGCATCTTGGAAACTGTCACAAACGGTCCAACTGCCGTGGATACTGACTCCAACGGTGAGATATAAGCATTCTCAGGCAGAAGGAAAATTTTCTTTCTGAAGACTTTCAGTGTTCCTTTTACAAATAAAGGCTAATCCTTTCAAAAAATAGATGGTGTCTTGGCTGCCAACAAGCTGTTTATGTACCATAAGTGAACCTTGGATGACCCCACTGATTTTTATGATTATTGGGTATGATGCCGATGCAATCCAAGTGTTTTCGCTTTTCTATTTATTTTCGTTTTTCAAAATTTCTCTTCCTGTAAGGTGTATCTAGTTTTTCTTATTTTTTTCCCCTATAGAATTTGTACGCATTGAAATATCCTGGCTAGTACCAGTGCTCCTAATGTATGTGTTGTAACTCTGTAAACGAAGAGGGAGGTTTTATTGGATATTGGGGGAAGGCAGAATGACAGTTCCTGATCTTTTCCTTTTTCCCTCTAAATTTCTTGTTAATGATCTTCCCTATGTTTAGAACCTAATAAATCAATCCTTTTCGGTGCAAAGAAAACAGACACAAGTAATCTGAAGACTTTACAAAGATCCTTCCCTCTAGCTATGGTTCTTCACCACAAAAAAAATTGAGGCTGCTATGTTGAGCCTTTCTTTTCCCCTAATTAAATCTCAAATCATTTTGGTTCCATCCAATCCAACATAAAACAAAGGCTCAAAGCCACCTTCGAAATCCAGAAATGAGAACCAATGGTGGCCTCAAAAGAACAACCAAAATGAAAACAGATAAGAGATTCTTTGAAATAAAAAATCTGAAATCATCTTGCTAATTTTAATGCCCTAAATATTACCCAAAATCTCCTCTCTATTGATGAGTCTAGAGAGTATTTCGCTTCCGATGATGAATAGGAAGAGGAAAAGATGGTCATCTTGCCTTAGACCTCTTGAGGGTTTGAAAAACCCAACTGACTCACCATTGATGACCACTGAGAAAGAGACCATGGTAGCACCTCAGTTGCAATATGTAGATCACATAGTAGTGAAACCATATTCACAGTAGCTGAACAATCAGATAGCTGCAATCCAAATTTAGGAGAAGCAATTGTAGTGTTCATAGGAGTTAAAGAAGCTCAATCCAGGCATATACAGAATATTATAGTTGAGGGAGACTCCCAGAGAACTACATCAGCCTTAACAGAACCAGAAGATACCCAAGATTGGATTGTAGAAGGCATCACAAGGGACACGAGACTAATGCTGCATAACTTTGTGGCTTGGGAGGTAGTTAAAATACATCGTTCTCATAATCGATGCGTGCATGCTATTGCGCAATGGGCAACATCCAATAATGTAACTGGAAGCACACTCTTGATCAAAATTCCACCATGTTTATTGAACTTTCACAGTGAGAAAGATCCACCAGCTGTAACAGTTTAAAATTGTTTATGTTTATATTTTCTATATTGCTTTTTAATGAATGTCATTTTTCTGAGAGAGAAAAAAATATTCGAAGGCCAAATGTAATAATTATTGCATGATTTATAATTGCAACTTTAAGAGTAACGGAACATCTACAATACAACATCATTTACTTGCTTGTTGAAAGAGGCCTCGTAGAGGTGGGTCAATTGTAAATTCAAACAAATTTGAAAGTTGAGGCACAACCTCAGGGGCAAGGTTTGGAGATGGAGCCACTAGTAATCTAAGAACTTTGTAACCCATAAGTTTATTTATGAGGTTTGCGTTTGTGGAGATGATTATTGTTGATGGGTTGCCATTTAACGTTGTGGAAACGGGAAAGGTAGCGAATTAGATCACTTGAATCAAGGTTTACTTGTCCCGAGGAATTGCATGAAAGCATGAGGAAGGTTTTTAAAGCAGGAAATTACAAAAGAACAGAATATATTTCTATCTAATTCTTAGTTACTTGGGAGATACTATTAGGAGGCATGGAAGACATGTTTCATTGGGCTGAGAGATTTAGTGGTGGAGTCCGATTCTAGAGTGGTGGTGGGTTAGCTATGTTCAGGTATTTGCCGATATTGGTTTTTATGGGATTATTGGGAGGAAGTGAAGGATCTTGTTCGTCTGCTTCAGGTTCGGGTTCGGCATAATTTTAAAGAAGCTAATATGGTGTTTGATTTCTTAGCAAAGTAAGGATCTAAAGGTAGAACGGTTGATTTTTTTGGTGAAGAATTGGTTCAAGGTCGCCTCCGGGGTTTAGTTTGCATGGATAAATCGGGTTTACCTTTTATTAGACATTGATTTTTTGATTGATTTTATGAGCTGTTATTATTAGTTTTCCTCCACCTTATTGAGGGTTTATTAATAAAAAGAGGCTTGGATCTCACTTTATTTAAAAATAAAAAATAAAAATGGAAGACATGTTTCATTTACCTAGCATGGAGAGGATATTCAATTTCATAGTAAATAATTCTTCGTCAAATGTATTTGAAGAAGTTTTTAAATGGCAATATATTTGGGGATATATGCATTTCAGTTGTTATGTATATAAAATTATCAATTGTTTTAAAAATATAAGCCAGTGAAAATATATAGATTTATTTATTTATTATATCCCTTAACATAAGTATCCATATTTTGAATCTTGTTGTTAACTTGGATTTTGAGGGAGTGTGACAATATAATTGCAACAATTGGTGAGATATATAAGCTCATCTCTAGTAGAATCAGAACGTTCAAGAGGTGTGCAATAAAGATAATTGATTGTTATCTTTTGACGTGTTAAAGCCTCGTTTGTTCTCATAACACTACTCAACTAATCTCATTTCATCTAATTATTATAACTTTTTCAAATTCTTACACAAAATAAAATAAACA
This sequence comes from Juglans microcarpa x Juglans regia, assembly GCF_004785595.1. Lineage (NCBI taxonomy): Eukaryota > Viridiplantae > Streptophyta > Magnoliopsida > Fagales > Juglandaceae > Juglans > Juglans microcarpa x Juglans regia. The sequence goes on from NC_054609.1 coordinate 12,883,449, forward strand.
ATTCAATTTTTTCAAATTTTAAAATAAAAATAATATTAAAAAAATATATTCTAATAATATTTTATTCAATTCTTAATTTCATATCAACTGATCTCATCCATGCAAACATACGAGAAAATTCTACATACTTTATGTTGGAGTGAGAAATTCCAAAAGACTTTCTTTGCAGATGCAGACCTCAACTAAATACAACTCATGAGTAGAGGTGTAACGGGTCCAGTTTTGGACAAAATTTAGGATTATGCCCCAGTTACCCTCCTAAACCGGTATCTCCAGTTTTACCGGTTTCCGGTCCAGTCTGGTCCGGTTTTTTGGTTTTTTTTAAAATGTAAAAATATATAATAAAGTGTTACCTCTTATGATAAAATGTTATTAATAATTTAATATATATTTTTTTATGTTTAAAGCATATGATCAATTAAATTTTCATCTTTAAGATTAAACTTTTATTTTATAAAATATAATAACATTATCGTATATATAATTATATTAATAACATATAATCAAACAAATTATAAATGTTCATATTCAAGATTAACATTTCATGTTATAATTTATAAATTATAATATGAAATTATTTCATATATGATATATAATTATATATATTATATATATAAGTTTTATAAATAATATATTATTATATATAAAACTTATATATATATAATATTTTGTATAATATATAAAATTAATTTTTATATATATTTTTTCAACCGGTCTGGTTTGGTCCAGTCCGGTCCCGGAAACTATGGAACCAAAACCAGACCGATTCCGACCGGTTTTCAAAATATAGGAACCGGTTAAAAAACCGGACCAACCGGTCCGGTTCGATCCGGTCCGGTTTAAATTTATACCCCTACTCATGAGTACGTGTAAAGCATCATGTCTTGCTATGTTGGACATTGGCAACTGCTAAAGCTGTATTGTTTTGGTACCAGTGAAGTTCATCTTTTATGTAATATAGCTCATTGTTTTACTTCCACTATGGTATTATGGTCACCCCTTATGGAAGATTCCAAACAAGAGGAATCGAAGACCTCTGGTGAGGAAGATAACGTTGGAGGCAGCAGATCAGACAAATATACTTGCAGGTGAGGAAGATAACGTTGGATCCTTCTTAAACAGGACTAAAGCGTAGAGAAGGAGTTTCTCGTTTTAATATTTCGGGTAACGACGGAGATATCTTGCAAAGCGTAGAGATGGAAATGAAAATCTAGTTTCAATTCACTAATTTTTTTTGTATTTGGAGTCTTAGAAACTTGCTGTTGGTTTGGTTTTATCAACAAAAAAACGGTGTAAATGCAGAAGAGCTACTGCAATGGAGGCTAAGAATGCTTGCAAAATGTTTGATAAATTGTTGAAGAGAAAATCACTAGCTGGTTTGGCCATGGGAGACTCACTTAGAACACTCAACCTCACAGTCTGCATTAATTGGGCTACTTTATCTTCTTCATGTCATCTTTCATCCGGTTTTGTTTTGTTGTTTGTTTGTTTGTTTTTTTTTTTTAAATCATCCATTTTGCCACGTCAGCCAATTACACCGCTACACCGCAATTGTACATAACAGTTCTGATTTGTCAAGTGGCATATCGGAAATTCGGACTCAGTTCGTAAAGTGCTTGAAAATGTCGAACACACTTCAGAAATGCTGAGCATACTTATTTGAAGACTGAAATAGTTAGATACACTCACATCAGTTGTGTAATTGCTTTTGTAGACATTGTGTAGTCGTAGACTGACTTTTAATTCTGTTTTTGTTAGTTTGTGTTTGTGCAAGGTGAATATTCTGACTTTGTTCTCAGTTAAATTTTTGCTAATAGTGCTTGTACCACCAAGTATTATGACAATTTCTATATTTATACATCGTCGATACAAAAGGAAAAGTAATCAACTTTTTTATGAACAGGGAAAGCAATTCGTAGATTCATAAGATCATCAAAATGGAGAGACAATCATACACTTTCCCAGTAGATCGTAGTTGCTTCTGTGAGTGCAGGGAGCAGCATAGATGATTCGTTAACAAAAGGACGTACGTAGTATCTATCCACTATGGGAAGAAAAAAAGACACTATACAAGAGATCAAAATTGATTTTAGGTAATTACAATCACTCGTAACTCTTCTGCATGCATCTCCTGTGGAAGTTCTATATATAGAATGCAGAGGCAAAATCTTAGAAAGGATATAATTAGAAATCAATAGGCAAAAGCACCAAGCTTTAACCTTGTTCATTGGATGATTGTCCACGCCCAACATATCCACCACGCCCACCACGTGGACCTCGAGCACGCGGCACAGCTCTTCCACGGCCTCTAACCACTGGAGAAGAGACCACACCTAATCTTCTAGCAGCATTCTGCCTAGCTCGCTCTGAAAGATTTATAGTAGTTGAAGTAAGACCTACAGGTGACCCCTGTCTTACCACGTCGGTTTCTGTGTTGACAGTTGAAATGCCTTGTTCTGATAAAGGACTACCTTGTTTTGAGACATCAGCTTCTGTAACTGCACCACCTGAAGTATTCTCGACTGGAACATAGGAAGCTTCGCTGACCTGAGCAGTTTCCACCACAATTTGTTCCTTCCCATCATTTGACTTATCGGAACCCTCAGCAGTCTCTACTTCCGCATCACCTTCCTCATTTTTCTCATCATTTAAAGCCTCTGGAGAATTTATCTCACCAATCTCCATTGCTGCAGCAACTAGAGTTTCATCACCAGCCCTAGCCAGTGAAGCCAATGGGGTTGCAATAGGCTCCGGTTGTCCTTCCCCTATTTTTGACTTCCCCATAGTGTTGGAAATATCACCAACCTCAGGGTCTGTAAAATCAGGCATGAGCTCTCCCTCTTCTCTTTCACTTCCAGATTCCAGATTCTTCTTCTTCCTCTCCTCTGCTTGATCCTTTGGCCCATCATCAGACACCATATCTGATCCATCTTGTCTATCTACATTCTCATCTAGAACACTCTTCTTATCACCATGCAATCCACCTTGTCTATCCACATTCTCATCTGGTACACTCTTCTTATAACCCAGCAATCCACCTTGTCTATCCACATTCTCATCTGGAACACTCTTCTTATCCTCTGCTTTATCTCCTGTAGTCTCAACCTCTTCCTCACCATCGATTACTTCCTCACTTGGACCTTGTGGAAATTCGTGAACCTCAGATAATCCTTCAGTGGCCACTAGTGTCTCAAGATTTTCAACAGGAACAGCAAATTGACATTCAGAACTCTCTTGTGCAGGTTCTGAAACTTTAGTTTTTTTGAGCACAGGTACTCCCACATCAGAGCTGATTTCTCCTTGGATGACTGTCTCCTCATGCAACTCAGAAGTGGATGAAGATGCTAAACGTTTGCGGACCAATGGTTGGGTTAGTAAAGTAAGATTTCCCTGAGTTTCTGTGTCACTAGAAGGTGCAGGTTTGCCCGCACTGTTTGCTCCTTCAACCTCTGACATCTCCACATCCCCTTGGGGCTCATCAGATTTTACAATACGTGGCCGGACTAGGACTAACTTCCTGCCAGCTTTTCGAGTCTCAACATTGGTTTTGGCCAAAGTGAATCTCTTCTCACTTTCTTCAGTTGCTTTGGCTGGCAAGACACTTGTTGAAGGTCCCAGTGGGAATACAAGACTAGGGGCTTGCATAGAAACTATAGGACCTGCAAAGGGAATCACAGCTTTATGAAGGATAAATCAAATATTGAATGGAAATAATTGCAAGCAAAATATGAGATGAAAACACAGAGAAAAGGGAATATTAATGGTGATAACACGTGAAAAAGGTGAGGGGAAAAAGAAAAGAAAAAAACACCTGCAGCAGTTGTTAATGAAGTGTCTGCAATTGAAGAGGTGTCCGTGGGAACACCATGAGCTCCAAGTTCACCCAAAACTGAATGTGCTACCTTTTCTAAATTTTCAACGGCCATGACATAAGGAGCAGCGAGATCATCCAGAAGAGTGCCAGAAAGAATTTGAACCACTGAAGCACCCTGAGAAAAATTAATGAAACAGAGCTTGAAGTTTGGGTTAAATGGCAACCATGGGCAGTTCCAAAAGCTGCATAATGCAACAATGATAGAAAGTTAAATTGAGCACATGGAATCTAATGCAATATGGTTAAAGAGAACACTTTGCTTCTTTGTAAAAGTTCACCCTGTAATGTCACAAATGGTTGGGAAAAAGCTGCTGTTTCCTATTCTGAGCAATTAAAATTCGAAAGGTAGAAAATATACCACAATATGCTTAGCTTGATTGGTATATTTTCGTGTTAGGAGTGGGGGAGAAGACAGAGAACAATCAAAATTAAGATTCAGTACAATAGTTCATTGACATGACATTTAAATTCGGATCTCCCTTCCTCTTCGTATATCCCCCAGCAGTTTATGCAGAAAAAAAAAAAATCTAAAAACACGAGATTAATGACTAAGAAATATAGTTACCTCAGGCAAACTGTCTTTCGCATGCTTAAGCTTTCGAAGTTCATCTGAAAGGCGCTTCAGTGCCTGCTTATGCATCTCAAGCTCATTTACAAACTTTGTTTTATCCTAAGGTTGGAAAATGGGAACCATCATTCAGAAACTTATCACACGCATATTGAGTTGGAAATAGAAGAGTAGGGAAACAATCCACCATGACTTTAAAAATAGAAAGAATGTTCTGTTTATCATGCTTTGCTTTGTAGGGGACAGAATGTTCTTGTATTTGATAACGTTCCTTGTATCCTATAGCTGCATTAAATTCTCAAACTTGTCTGCCTTTATTCTTTCTTTGTTTTTTGGATAAGGTAATGATTCATTGAATAGCACAAAAGGTGATATTTTAGTACTAATGACCAGAATTAAGATTTGCAAATACAAGTGCACTTCCATTAACTTCTATTACAAATACAAATACAAGGTGATATTTTACTGTGGCTTGCTCCTTTAAGAATATAGAAGCAGGAGTATATGGCCCTAATCTGGATTCGGAAAGAAGGTTATTTTGGGAAGATTTGGCAGGGCTTCTTAGTTGGTGGGAGATACCAAGCTATATAGGAGGGGGCGGGGGACTTTAATATACTTGTTTTCCAAGCGAAAGATCGGGGTGCGTCTCACATTAACCCTGCTATGAGGGATTATTCTGATTTGATTTTCAAACATGATCTTATGGTCCATTAATTCCGTGAACACCCATCTTGGTCAAGGATTGATAGGTTTTTGATAACTCCTAATTGGGAGTTACATTTTCCGGATGTAATTCAAAAAAGACTACCCAAGTTATGTTCAAAACCATTTCCCTATCATCTTAGACTATGGAGGCATCTAAGGGGGCAGAAGGTATTTTAAATTTGAGAATATGGTGGTCGGATGTAATTCAAAAAAGACTACCCAAGTTATGTTCAAACCATTTACCTATCATCCTAGACTGTGGAGGCATCCAAGGGAGCAGAAGGGATTTTAAATTTGAGAATGTGGCTTATATCTGACGGTTTAGTAGACAGGATCAGACAATGGTGGTCGTCTTACTGCTTCCAAGGCTTTCCAGTCTTCCTAATGGCAAGAAAGTTAAAAGCATTGAAAAATGATCTAAAGTGATGGAATGAACAAGTTCTTGGAAATGTGGCTCAATAGAGGTGCTCTCTCTTGGAGGAGTTGTAGGGTCTAGAGAGGGTGAGAAGGAGACAAGAACTTTCTCTGAATCCGAGGGAACTCGCAAGAGTTAGGTAGTCACGGAACTTGAAAGAGCAACATTGATGGATGAGATCTCCTGGAGACAAAAATCAAGGGCACTATGGCTAAAGGTGGGATACAACTACATGGAGTTCTTCAATTGGGTGGCTAATTCACATAGGAGGAACAATGCATTTGAGATGTTGATGGTAGACGAAGCAGTTTCCTTGGACCAGTTAGCCATCAAGAACCACATCACATAGTACTACAAGCATCTTCTCTCAAAACAAATGCATTGAGACCGAAAGTGGCTGGATTAAGTTTTGAATCATTAGACCAACAAGGTTCAGGGTAGTTCGAGAGGCCCTTCGAAGAAGATGAAGTGTGCAAAGTCATCCGTAGCATGGTTAGTGACAAGGCTCCAAAGCTTAACGATTTTACCATGGGTTTCTTCCAGGTTTGCTGGGAACTGATCAAAGATGATCTAATGAGGGTGTTTCAATAGTTCCATGCTAATGAAAGGTTTGAAAAAAGTCTCAACGCGACTTTTTTAGCCCTCATTTCCGAAAAGATGGGTTTGAGACCACCACCCTTTTAGCCTTGCAAATGGGGTGTACAAGATCCTTTCTACAGTTTTTGTGAATAGATTGAGTACGGTGATGGATAAATTAATTCCAAAGCCTCAAAATGCATTTGTCAACGGTAGACAACTTCTTGATTTAGTATTAATTGCAAATGAATGTTTGGATAGATGGCTCAAATCTAAAGAACCAGGGTTACTTTGCAAACTAGACATGGAGAGAGCTTATGCTCACGTCAACTGAGACTTCTTGCTTTATCTACTTGCAAGAAGTGGCTTTGGGGGAGAAATGGTGTGCTTGGGTAGCGTATTGTTTTTCTACAGTTCAATTTTCTATCTTGGTGAATGGTTCTTCGGTGGGTTTTTTTAGTACCTCTAGTAGTCTGAGAAAGGAGGATCCATTCTCTCCATTACTCTTCATTATTGTCATCGAAGCTCTCAGCAAGATGATCTCGGGCCTTGTGGAAGGTGGTTTTCTCTATGGCTTCTCGTTGGGGAATGGTGATTACAGCTCCATTCATATTTCTCATTTGCATTTTGTTGATGATACTCTCATCTTCTGTGGAGAAAATCATTGGCACATTCAATCTTCAGGGCACTCCTTTGCTTTGAAGTTATCTTCGGTTTGAGAGTGAACCTTTCAAAGTTTGAATTGGTGTCGGTGGGGGTTGTCCCTACAAAGGTTTCCAACTGTATTAAGAAGCTACAACTAGATTTCTTGTGAAGTGGGATGGGGGACGAGTTCAAATTTCATCTCGTGAATTGGTCAATTGTTTGCACACCAATATGTGGGGGTGGATTGGGGATTTGTAACTTCATGAAGTTCAACCAAGCTCCTTTGGGTACATGGTTGTGGTGGTACCGACAAGAAAGGAGGGGAGGCCCTATGGGAGACAATTAAAGGTTGGGGAGGATGGTGGTCGAATGAGGTATGCAGACCATATGTGGTGGGTTTGTGGAAACACATTAGAAAAAGATGAGAGATTTTTCTAAGAGTTGCATGTATTGAGGTGGGTGACTGTTCTTGAGTCAAATTTTTGCATGACAAATGATGTTGTGGACAAAGCTTCAAAGACCCCATTCGTTGCCATTTTTTGAGCTTGTACGGGCGAAGGATGCCTCCGATAGCTGATCTCTTGGTCTTCTCTAGTGGCTCCCCTCAATGGAATGTAGATTTCATTAGGGTAGCACAAGATTGGGAGTTGGAGGTTATCAGAGAGTCTTTTGCTTTATTGTAATCCGTAAGAGTGACCGAGGGCACCATAGACAAGATCGGTTGGAGCCCCTCCAAGAAAGCTAGATTCACAGTCAAATCATTCTACCAACTTTTCCATGTAAAAATATATGGAAGACGAAAGGTCCTTTGAAAGCAGCCTTCTTTGTTTGGACAGCCTCCTTAGGCAAGATTCTTACTATAGAAAATTTGAGAAAATGTCGTGTAATGGTGTTGGATTGGTGTTGCATGTATAAGAAGAATAGGGAATCAGTAGATCACATGCTTCTACATTGTGAGGTGGCTAGGACCATGTGGGATGACGTTTTTTGCGGGAATCAAAATATCATGGGTCACCTCGTAGGCTGGTGGATTTTCTAGCAAGCTGAGAGGCCTCCAAGGCAATCTCCAAGTGGCAGCAATTTCGAAGATGGCCCCTACATGTATGTGTTGATGCATTTGGCAAGAGAGAAATGATAGAAGCTTTGAGGATGCTGAGAGGACAATAGATGAGTTTAAAGTTCTCTTTCTTAAAACACTGTTCTTATGGGCAAGGGGCATTGATTTTACTGGGCTAAATGTCCATGATTTTCTATTTGCGGTTGTAAACTCTAATTAGGTACTTCCCATGTATACATCCCGTGTACTTTGCTATGCCTTCTTTTCTTATGAATCAAACTTCTTGATTACCTATGAAAAAAATTCACTTTAGACATTAGGTTTTCTTTTTCTTCGTTATAGTACTTGAGTTCTACCAATTCATGAAAAGAAAGAGACATGCACCCCAACATAAGACAACATCCAATCACACGAAGACCCCGAGAACAGAGTTTTTAAGTTTAAGAGTAGAAATCTCAACACAGTTAAAGGTCCAATAATTACTCTCTACAAAAAATCCTCATAAGGTAAAGAGGAGTGGCAAACCACACTAGGCTGTTCATATGTCACCAAATGTTTCTTTTAAAAAAAAACACAAAATACTTTCTTTCCCTAAGGAGAAGATCGAAGATGACAACTCATTAGCCACTGAGCAATGAAGTAGTAGGTGATCTCTTTATTCCTCACTGAATATTACATCCAAACACAGGCTACCAAAAATTAAGACAATCGAAAAGGTCTATCGATGAATTTCAGATCAAAAAGCAATCTTAAACCAGCTTTAAGCCTGCCACAGAAATTACTCAATCTAAAGAAAATTAAAACATTCCTCTCTCTCCATAAACACCATTCAAGACAAAATGAGATAACTTTCCAAGTCATACTATATGTGTTAATGAGACAACTTTCCACCAGGCATGGCATACATGCTAGTTCTGTATACTGCACACGCCTTCATACGCGTGATATTTTGAAATGCAATATTGACGAAAAAAGGTGCAAAAAATAATATGTACATGTACAAGCACACTGCTGCTTAATAAGTCTTGTAATGGCTGGTATGGATTTGCCTATACCACAATAGCGGACATACTAATTAGTAACATAAAAATTCATCCAAAACATAGGATCCTTACAACAAAAAGGGGACGAGAGCAGAGGAGCTGAATAAAAAGATTATCATACGATGCCACATTACTTGTACTCTCATAAATGATCAAACAAGGTACCAAACAATACACGATGGTCAATCACACAAGCTCCAAATTTCAATTCATCTTATTTTCAATTTTCAGTTGATAAGTTTACTTTGGTGATTTGATAACAGATATTGGATGTTGTGTCAATCATGAAAAATGTCTTTTGCAGTCTCAGTTATAGAACAAGGTACTTGAAGAACATTAAATCATGCATCACTTATGCACCGCTTATGTGCAAAATCACTTACACTTTTTTATTTTTTATTTTCTCGTGAGATTCATTTCCTTAAAGTTCTAGTCAGTTTTTGGTTTAATCTCTTATTTTACGATTAAGATATATTAAGATTACAATTATTATTAATGACGAAAAAGGGTGTTAGCCCGCTACATAGGAAGTATACAAGAGGATCACCTACCAAGAAAAAGGAATAGGTGCTAGAAATTCTTGAAAAGTAAAAATAGAAAGAGAAGCACCATGTTGGGCCATTATCCAATGATAACGAGTGTTAAGAAAGAAACACTTGAGCTCCGATTCCATTTTTTTGCAATCCTTGAAGCTACATTTATTTCCTTCACTCCATAGACACCATAATAAGCATGATGGTGTCATCTACCACAAAGGTGCTCCTTGATGGTAACCAAATTGTCGTTTTCAACATGTTAGGGGGGCCATCACCTGAGAAGCATCACCCAATCTATCTCAAACAGACCAAAGACCAAGTTCCAAAGAATGCTGTGAGCTCACAATGTAAAAGAAGGTTATCGAGTGATTGACACTTTTCTTGCACATGCAACAAGGCTTCATGACTAGTATCCTGTTTTCTCATGTCCTTCAAAGTCCGAATCGTCCTAATGCTGCTGTCGAAGTGACGAAAGAAACTCTAGGGGGGCCTTATTCCTCCAAGTAAGCTTCCAAGGGAAAGGGGCCTTGTCAAGACTACACAACACATTGTTAAAAGACCTTACTTCAAGCATGCCTTTCCTAGGTGGGCCCTAGACCATTTTGACTTCTCCATTTTTTCATCCTGCACGAGTACAATCTGTAGAAAACAGATGAGAAGTGATCCACCTGCTACTCATTAGCCTCCTTTGTAAAGTTTACTCCCTATTGAATAGAACCATGCAAAAGATGACAAAGATCCATCACATAAGCCTCCTTAACCAGAACAGTTCTGAATAATTCTGAAAGTCTACTCTTCAAGGGTTGATCACCACACCACATATCATGCCATAAGTGAATTTCAGACCGTCACCCATCACGAATCTAGTAAAGCAGAAAAACGTCCCAACCTCTTCTAATGTTTTCTTCAAAAAACCAACTGCAAAAGACATGTTTACCTCATCTGAGCATCCACCTCCTCCATGTTTCCATGCTTCTGTGTATTAACTCCCTCCGAAGGCTCTATCTTTCAGAGGCAAAATGATATAACCACTTCCCCAAAAGAGGTTGGTTAAAGAGAATTAACTTTCTCCCCCTATCCCGCCTTCTGCAACTGATGAACACACCTTGGACCACTTCACAAGATGGAAGTTATGTACCTCCCCTCCATAAGAAATCTTGCTGTAACTTCTCCTGTCGGTTAGGGAACTCCAACAAGAAGTGGAAAGACAGACATGATAGGTGGTCAAGTTAGAAACCATGCTTTTAACTAATGTCCTTTCACCCGCACTCCATCTCCTCAATGATACCATCCCAAATAGCTATGGCTTTGAAGGGAGCTCCCAGGGGAATCCCAGGATTGGTCTTGGGTAAGGAAGGGAGGCTACATCTCAATACATATTCCAAACTAGCTACATTCTCAACTTGTCCAACTGGAAGCAATTTCGACTTACCCAAGTTCAACTTCAAACCGGATACTGCTTCAAAACATAAAACTACACAAAGCAGGTAACGGAGGTGATCATGGTTGGCCCCACAAAATATTTAAGTGCCATCTAAAATAACAAATGAGAGATACTAAGTCCAATTCCATTTCTGGCATCCACTAAATTTCTCAACAAGATAACCGTATGCACTGTAGCATAATCATTATACTCAAAACCACATAATAATGACAACGGCAAAGGAGAAAAGGGATCCCCTTGATGCATACCACAAGTACAGCTGAAGAATTTGTGAAGGTACCATTCACTAACATTGAGAAACGGACTGAAGAGATGCATCAAGTGATCCAGCCACACCATCTTTTCCAAAAACGTCCAGCATATAAATTAAGAATTACCAATTCACATATTCATAGACATTTTCAATGTGAATTTTGCAAAGCACTCCTGGCTTTCCCAATGTCAATTTACTATCACCACATTTGCTAGCAAATAGACCTGAGTCAATTATCTGCTGCCCATTCACAAAGGCATCTTGAGAGTTAGAAATGATCTTTGACAGCATGGATTTTAGTCTATTTAAATAAGCTCCCCCAACATCAACCACCCCAAGCTTCTTCGTAATAAGGGCAATGAATGTGGCATTATGGCTCTTGCCTTCCATAACTTATGGAACACCTTCATAATGTCTTTAGAACATCCAAAAAAGTTTGGGAAGAAGCCATGGAAAAACAATCTGGAAGTGGTGCCTTATCTCCACTTGGGGCTTTCACCACCTCGATCTCCTCAAAGGGTCTTTCCAACCATATGGTCTCAGCTTCCTTAAGGAACGCAAAAGAAATTCCATCAAACTTAGGTTGCCAATTAAAATGTTTGATGAACAAATGCCTGATAGAACTGCACAACGTGATCTCTTCAGGGATCTGAAGAGACAATTTCTTCAATGATTAAGGAATCAAAAGGATTATTTCTTCCATGAGTTCACCTCATCAAAAGAACCTCGTGCATTTATTCCCCCTTGCAAGTACAAAACCCAAGTTTTTGTCTCCAACATATCTCCTCCATCAGAGTTGTCCCTTCTAGATCATCGAGTAGCCTTGACGATTTACAGCCCTAAATCGGACTCATGTACACCATATCACTAAGGCCCATTCCGAGGTATCAAACCCTAGAATAGGCCTTGATGGATCTGGGCTCAGCACTAGGTTTAACACCAAGGCTTTCTCTGACACTGCTACTGTAGAAAATACGCCAATGGATCTCGAGGATGGGGATAGACTACCTAGTCTGCCCTATCAGAGCTCAATGATGTGAATACCATGTCAGAAAGATGTAATTAGATTTTTTGCTTGCCAATCCATCAATTTTTGCAGACCCTGACACGCAGGTCTCCTTTCGGCAACTCTACAGGAATCATCAGTATAACTTCAAACTCTGATGACAACGTAGGGACTTCACAACCTTTGGATAGCTGCAGCTCATCCCTCTTGCCACCTGGTTAGGCTGTAAACTCAATGGTTGAAGACAATCGTCTGAAAGCCACCATTGAGACTTTTTTTATTTATAAGTAAAAGAAATGGAGAATAAGATATTTGGCCCAATATCCTAAGGGGTTGTATCAATAACTAACATCTTATTCTCCATCAAGCCGCCATTGAGACTTGAGTGATGTGACTTCATTAGGATAAGATATTGGGCCCTCATCTTTAAAAGAAATGGAGCCCAGCCTGTTTGAGGAATAGGACTGCAAAGCATTTTGGGATAACCTTCAATGAGGCAAAAACTCATGATTAACCTCTCGATGAAGCAATTTGGGCCTGTGGCAAGGTGCTGAACAGAGACTATCCTAAGGAGCTAACTGCAAAAATCTTTCCAACCCTTCCCCTCTCTTCCCTCTGGAACTACCAACAAGCCTCTCTGACCACCTCCATATTTTGGAGTTCCAAACTGAGCGACAACTGTTTGAACAGCATTATACCTAATGCCTCCAAAGGGGTTGCAATAGTCTACAAAATCATTGCAACCCCTTCGCTTGGAGTAGAGCCTCCACAAAGGATATTAGCCACACAACATCGATTGCTAGGTTCTAAATTTATCAACATGTATCAATAACTAACATCTTACCTTTATGACAAAAAAAGAAAAAAAAAAGAATGCCAAAAGAAGAATAATTAAGCACTCTGTCGTCTTCCTTTTGAAAATTAAAAAAAAAACCAATATTTGCAAGTAGAACACTATTCAGCAGTTGAATTTGATGTCACAATACATAATGTAATTGTAAGACTGAAACCATAGCATTCTCGTGTATCATCATCTTTTACCAAATCTGTTTCTTTCCTCTATGCTGAACAGTGTTAACCATATTGGATATAACGGCCTCCAAGAGAACATTTAGCAATATTCTATTTCCAATAGTAATCACTATTAACAGTTTCAACTTCATTTGCAGCTTGATTTTTAACAAGCATTTGGTGCAGATTAGTTCATAAGAAAAATGTCTATGCTGTGCGAAGAGGTTGACCACAGGTGTCTGCACCTTATGATTAATTGTTATCGCCTTGGAGCAAACATCAATCTTACTGTGACTCAGAACAGGAACGACAAAACATATACATCCCATGCTATATATCATATCTGAAAACTTGGGGAAAATGCCTTGGCAATGAGATGGCACATTCTCTAAGGGTTTGTCTGAGTGTGCAAAAATCAATATGGTAACCCACGTCAAATACCAAACACATGGAATGAATGAAAAAAATGAGGAAAACCTGCTCAATTTTATTGTAAGAATCTCTTTGTGCCTTCTCAGCATTCAGACGTCTTTCCTTCTCCTTCCTTAACTCCTCCCTCTGCCTCTCCAAATGTTTCTCTAGAGTCTGGGTAAGCAAAGAACATAGTAAGTACATGATAAAGAGACGGCCAAAACAGAATTGAGAAAAACAGCTGATAGTTGGATGAACCTGTATTTTGGTGTCTTTCTCCTCCTTTGTGGCCTGCTCACCACCAGTATCACTGATAGACCTCTTCCCTGCAATGCATGAATGAAAAAAATAATAACAAGAACTTGATGGCTAACTTATATAAGAAGGGAAGACTAGTTGACTACCTTGTTTGACCTCCTCTAACTGCCCAGAGAGAGCTTGATTCTCCTTGCTCAGTTCCTCCTTTTCCTTTGACAGAGTCTCAAACCTCCTCTGCAGGATGAAACAGAAAATAATGGCAATTAAACAATAGAGCAATACAACTTACAAGGAATAAAACACATCCAACTCCATAGCCTAAACCCAGTTAATTAGGATAAAAAGGACATATCTTATTACTAATACTAGGTGATAAACTTAAATTTCATGAGTGCAGTATGAATGTTTAACAACCTTCAACTGAATAAACATCTTTCTTTGCTTCTCGGCATCTAGCTTTGAACGAGCCTGCACATGTCAGTCACAATAAGGAGCTATACGATGGCCAAAGGAAGTCTCTTGGCTGTATGTCTATATATTTCTCTAATCACATAACTACATTAAATACCTCAACTTGCAAATTCTCATTTATCCTCTTCTCCCTCTCACTCAGTTCTAATTTGCGTTTTGAAAGATCTTGTTCCAATTTTGATGCTGTATCCTGCCTTTCAGACAGAAGCTTTCTGATCTCAGCTATCTGTGCATCCTTATCTTTCAGTTTCTCCTGATGGAAACAAAGCATAGGGCACAAATAGATGGTGAGTATAAGATACTAAAGAAAATTAAAGAACAACCAAAGATGCATCTTGATAGAAATAAAAACCCATAGAAAACTGAAAGCAAATAATATTGACTCTTACATAGTTTAGTCAAACAAAATCCACTATAGTAAAATAAGCAAAAAGAAGTATAAAAAACAAAGGCATTTTCCTACTTTATCTCAATTTACACTTGAAAGATCTTACGCATGTATGATACTTTCTATTCGATAAGTGATAATTATTCGTTAATGAGCACAAAACAAGTACATAAGAAGTACACAAAAGAGACGCCTATCAAGAAGAAGATAAAGATACAAGAAAGTAATGTCTATTTAGTCCTGTAAAGTGTATGGAGACGGTCCAAGATAGAAGAATATTGATAAACTTGATCCTGAAAGATATGATACTTAAACCCAATAATATTTGTGATATCAACTTGATCCTAAAAGAAAAATCTGGAGCATCTGAGTATAACAGGTGTAAAAAATGGCCAATAAACACTGTTTCTAGCAAATAACTAAACAACAATGAAACTGAAAATATTTAAATAAAGAAGAAATCAACACCGTTTCTAACATAATACTGGGAATATATGCTCTTCCAGCACTTGAACCCGTAATGAAAAACAGAAGGGAAAAATACACAAACCACCCTCAAACTACCACCCAAATTACAATTGCCTCCCAACCACGCCGAAATTGCAATGCCTCTCCTTTTCCACGTACAAGATAAAATTGCTCCCAAAAAAGCTAAAAAAAAAGGTCAAAATAACCAATTGAATTAAAAAAAATCCACTTTTGGAAAAACTATTTTCTAAAATATAAAAATATTCTCCAAAAAATTAATTCTTCATTTAAAATTTAAAATATTAAAAAATAAAAATATTTTTCAAAAGAGATTAAACAATTAATTTTTGGTATTTTTTATTTTTCACGTTTTTATTCTTTTATTTTTTTTATCAAGGCATTTATGCCATTTATTTTCATGGAAGGTAGATTCCAATAGCTTCAACATTTTTTCTTCTCAGTTCGGTCGATTTAATAAGTACTACCGATACAAAATAATTGACAGCTTGAAGGCTCAATCTAAATAAGCAACATCTACTACCAGAATAGCCAGCCTGAATGCCAGCTTGAGGCCTCATGCTATTTCCAAGGGCAAACTAAAACTAAGGAAGTTTTAAAAGTTTATGCCTTCTGCATACTGTACACCACTTAAAAAAAAATTCTGTATGCTAAAAATTGCACAGGAGCAATGAGTGGGGGCTAAAGAATAGCTAGTTCCATGAAACTAAGTTCAATATACAGCTAAAGAAGTTTACTGACCATAACAGAACAAAAGAGAGAACGATGGATAGGAGGCTAGATGTAATGTCAACAAAGGACAACAAATAACGCAATAGTTAACAGCTTTTAATCAATTGATGACATGAAAAACTTTTTTCGAGTGAATAAAAACATGAACTCACCTGCATTCGTTGAATATCATCCTTCATACGGTCATAATCTTCCACATCTATATTTTTACACCTTTCAAGTAACTTCAAACAAGTAAATGTCAGAACATTGATATAATGTTGTAAATGGCATAAAGAGCATTGCTTACATGTAATACCTCACAAACCCTCTTTTCCAGGTTATCTTTATTAACCTTTTGCATTTCAATTTCTTTCTTACAAGCTTCCACCTCAATTTGTCGCTCCCTCAGTAGAGACCCTAAATTCTGTGTCTCAACCTTTGCATTTTGAACTCCTTCACGCAATTTCTAAGACCAAATCAAAATAATAAACTAGGTTAAATCTATCGATGAAGTACATAAAAGTTAAAATGACACTCAAACACAAATAATTTCTATTTCCATACCAGGCATTCCTCGAAATTGTGCTTGTTTTCTTCTCTGAGTTGCATGTTGCTTTCACGAAGTAAGTTCATTTCTCTAACCTGCACAAGCATTTAAAAAATACAGCTTACTGTTGGAATTAAAATGATATTCTATAGGGGAATATATCAAGCACAAGAGCCTAAACGTCGCATGCAAGGAAATGGCAACAAGTTAAATTCCCAAGAAAGATTGAAAAAAGCAAAATGACATGTTAAAATAAGAGAATAAACGTAAACCAATAATGGTAGATAGAAAATTGACCTAGGATTCTACAGATGAAAGTTCCAAAGTGAACTCAACCTAACCTTAAGCTGTAGAGATTGGATTTCTTCCAGAATGATTGTAACAGAAGATATATTGAGTCCAGAAAATGTACAGACAGAGTATGGGATTTGTGAAGTGTGTATTATGGGGGAAAGGGAAATTCCAGACAATGCGATCGCAGTGCATGATTCAGATGGGGCCAAGGGAGAGTATTGACAGGTGTTGTGTCCTGTCTCAGACAAGATTGGTGATGTACAAACAAGTCCTGTGGTCAGTGAAGAGGTGTACTGGGAAGAACCCACTCCACTGTTTTCTCTACACCCAAGCAACAACGGCAAAATCCAGGTCTCAGATTGGGTCTTACAAAAGCAAAGGAGATTCAACCTTGTGTGGGAATCTTGTGTGACGGTTTTGAGGACCAATTCATAGCTCTCCTTGCAGCTATAAAGGTTGGAAAGACCCATTCTAGCTCACCCGGTAAGCAAAATTCAGCTAAGAAGAGAGCCAGAGAACTAAAAAGGCTTAACTGGACAGTCAATGATAGAGCAAAAGAGAGGAGCTCTAGCCGTGGAAGATCAAAGGGAAGGGCAATGGAGTTTGTTTTATGTAACAAAAAATTGTTTCATGGAATGTAAGGGGGCTGAATGAGAAGGGAAAGCGCTTCAAAGTTAGAAATCGGCTCCGTAAATGGAGAGTATACATCGTATGCTTGCAACAAACGAAATTAGAATTTATCCCCCTTTGCATTATTAGAAGTTTGTGGGGTTGTAATCAAGTGGGGTGGCATTATTTACCTTCTGATGGAACATCAGGAGGCATTTAGTGATGTAGGATAAAAGAGTGGTGAAAAAGATAAGAGGATTGTTTCGGGAACTTTATGATGCCTTGCTCGTTCAAGAATGTTGTGGATGGATATTAGTGGGCCTTTGCAGGAGTTTATGGTCCTAATCTAGATTGGGCAAGAAGTTTATTATGGTATGAGTTGGTAGGACTAAGCAACGTATGGGATTTACCTTGGTGTATGGTGGCGACTTCAACGTCACTCAGCTCCCAAGTGATAGATCAGGTCGCTCTAGCTTTAACCTAGCAATGGAAGACTTCTCTAGCTTACATCTCTGAACAAGATTTACTAGATATTCCTCTTGCAGGAGGCTCCTTCACTTGGTCAAGCAACCGAGAACACCCCTCTTGATCAAGGATTGATCAATTTCTAGTATAACCCGAATGGGAAGCACATTACCCAGATCTTATTCAAAAGAGACTCCCCAAGTTGTGTTTAGATCATTTTCCTATCCTTCTTGATTGTGGAGGTCTTCGTGGAGGCCCATGGTACTTCAAGTTTGAAATTGAGGTTGAAGCCAAAAGGATTTCTTGATAGAGTCGGGCAGTGGTGGGCCCCTTACCAATTCTATGAAAAGCTAAGTTATATCTTGGCATGTAGATTAAAGTCTGAAGAAAAACTTGAAGTTTTGGAATGAGCAAGTGTTTGACAATGTGGAAGGTGAAAAGAATACTCTCTTTGAGGAGCTCAAGGGATTGGAGGGAGTGGAGGAGAGGAAATTATCTGAAGCAGAGAGGGCTCGAAAAACCCAAGTGACCATGGATATTGAAAGGGTCTCAAGAAATATATTGGAGATAAAAATTGAGAGCACCATGGTTGAAGGAAGGGGATAAATGCACCAAGTTGTTCTACCGGGTGGCTAACTCACATAGGAGAAAAAATGCCATAGCAACATTGATGATTGATGGGGTGGCTTCCTCCAACCAATCCTAAGATCAAAGATCGCATTGTCAACTATTATGAGACTATGCTCTTGGAACAATTTTCTTGGAGACAAAGCTTAGATGGGCTTACTTTTGACGCTATTGATTCACAGGAAGTAGAATAGCTCGAAAGGCCTTCTAAAGAGATGGAGAGCAGGAAAGCATTACAAAACATGGTGGGGGACAAAGCCTTAGGTCTAAATGGCTTCTCTATGGCTTTTTTCCAAACATGTTGGGAAGTGCTTAAAGAAGACATAATGAGGGTCTTTCATGAATTTCATGAAAATGGAAAGTTTGAATAAAGCTTCAATGCAACTTTTCTTGCGCTCATTCCAAAAAGACCCAGCATTGTAGAGGTAAAAGATTATCATCCCATTAGCATGGTGAGCAAGATGTACAAGATTTTCTAGAAAGTTTTGGCGAATAGATTGAGCATGGTGATGGAGAAGTTAATATCAAAGCATCAAAATGCCTTTTTCAGTGGTAGGCAAATTCTTGACTTGGTGCTTATTGCCAACGAATGCTTGTATAGTAGATTCAAGTCGGGAGAGCCGGGGCTTTTGTCCAAGCTTGATATGAAAAAGACCTATGATTGAGTCAATTGGAGATTATTTCTTTACATGTTTGAGGGATGTGGCTTTGGTATGAAATGGTGTACATGGATTAATCATTGTATTTCTATGGCTTGTTTCTCTATATTGGTGAATGACAAGCCAAAAGGGCTTCTTTAAAAGCTCACAAGGCTTGAGACAAGGTGACCCTCTATTTTCGCTACTTTTTGTTTATGTAATGAAAGCATTTAGCAAGATGATTTCAGGGTGTTGTGGTGGGAGGTTCATATCCGAATTCTTAGTGGAGGATGCAAATATCTCATCTATTATTTGGCGATGATACCCTAATCTTTTGTGGGCTAGCCATGATCAAATTCAAGCTTTGAGGGCTCTCTTTTTATGATTTGAAGCCACTACGAGGTTGAATGTGAACTTGGCTAAATCAGAAAGAGTTCTAGTGGGGGATGTTCGTAACGTGGAGAGCATGACTTCCATTTTGGGATGCAAGATACCTTAGCTGCCCATGAAATATCTTGGCCTCCCATTGGGTGCTCCATTCAAATCAAAATCTATTTATAATGATGCACTAGAAAAAATAGAGCGGAAATTAGCTAGTTGAAGAGGATGTATGGTTTTGCGATAGGGCACTCAAGGAAACTTATCCACGAGTTTATGGTCCAGTAAGAATGAAAGAAGCCTCAATTGCGAACCTCCTAATCCTCTCCAATGGTGCTCCCCAATGGAATGTTACATTCCTAAGAGATGCACAAGATTGAGAAGTTGACTTTTTTTGGAGTTCTATGACCCAGTGTACTCTACCTATTTGATGGGAGGAGTCGAAGACAAGTTTTCTTGGTGCCCCTCTAAGAAAGGAAAGCTCATAGTCCGCTCTTTCTATCAAGCCATGACAATGCACAATAGAAATCCATTACCATAGAAGAGTATTTGGAAGACGAAGGCACCTCTAAAGGCAATATTTTTTGTGTGGTTGGCTTCCTTGGGGAAGATCCTCACTCTAGACAACTTAAGGAAATGTCGAATCATAGTTATGGATTGGTGTTGTATGTGGAAAAAGAGCGGAGAGTCGTCAACCATCTATTACTTCATTGTGAGATTGCCATGACACTGTGAAATGAAGTCTTTGCTCGGATAGGATTAGCTTTGGTGATGTCGAGAAGGGTAATCGACCTCCTAGCTTCTTGGAAAAGCATTCGGGGCAACTCTCAGATTGAGACGATATGGAAGATAGTTCCAATATGTTTATGGTGGTGTATTGGAGGGAGGAATGAAAGACGCTTTGAAGATCGAGAGTAGTCAATGGATGAGCTTAGAAATTTCTTTTTCAAAACTTTACTCCATTGGTCGATTGTAATTGATTTTCATAGCATGATTTTTCATGAATTCCTTGTATCACTAAACTAGCACAATTAGGTGTTGATCTTATATATGTCCCGTATACTTGGGCTCTTGCCTATTCTCATGATCAACAAAATTTTGTTTACTGATCAAAAAGAAAAATGAATGATTGTAACAAACCTGAAGTTGTAAAGACTTGATTTCTTTCTCAGTGAACAACGATACTCTTGAATTTGCATGCTCAGCTTGCAGTGATGCTTGGGCAGTCTCTATTGCCTTGAGAGCCCTCTCGAGCTATACAGCAACCAAAAGAAATGTAAGCACTTCAAAGCATCCAATGACAGCAAAACAATAAGTTGGACCCTCCTTAAATATATACATACATATATTTTTATATATAAACCTGCATACTGCATGTTCACGATCACACATAGAAATTTAGGCATATATACACCAATCCATACATAGATTGATACCATAAGCAAATATATAAGCATGAAGGTATAAGTAATTCTATACATGGCACCTACCACCGCTACAGTTGTTGACTAAACTTTTTTAACAATACAAAGAAAGCCCAAGCCACATCCGAGCTTAAGCTCTGAAAGAACTAGTCAATTTTACTATTAGAGTCTCTTTAAATCATTATAAACCGAACTTATTCCTCCCTAGCTATTTGGTATCCCATTCAACATCAACTCCACCACCACCACCACCACAACAACAAGAAGCAAGTAGAAAAGGTTAGAGGATTGTCAAGTGAATTCCCAATTACAGTAGGATTACATGAAAGGATGAGCTCTGAATCCTTATCTACTTGCTTTGGCTATGGATAAGCTTACCAAACATATTCTGGACAAGGTCCCTTGGTGGATATTATTCATTTAATAAATTATAGATTATGAAACTAGAGTAGTATCAATTCCCAATTAGAACTATGGATATCAACTTCAGAATCTAATGGATGTAAGATATGCATATTTAAGTTTGAGTACATAGAATAAACATTTAGGCCTCGTTTCGATATCTCAACCCATTCATCCCATCTCATCTCATCTCATCTCCTTTCCAAACATCACTCACACAAACACTTTTCAATTTCAAATCTTCAACTTTTTTATCTAATCATTACCTGATCATTACAACTTTTCCAAATTTCCAAATAAAACACAAAAAACAATTCAACTTTTTCTCTCTCCTTTCCCAAAACCCAATAAAACATCTTAATTCAAACCATTTCACTACTATTTACAGATTTCTTATCTCATCTTAACATCCAAACAAGGCCTCAGCAAAACTAGAAGTAGAAATGTGGGGATAGTATGATTAGATGAGCATGAGATACCGAAGAGCAATTCTATCGACTGGGATGTTTCTCATAGAAATAGGGTGGGGTCAAGGAAGTGGAGAGATACATCTAGAGTACTGTACAATTAGAGGATACCCATAAAGTCTAAGGAAAAGTTTTGCAGAATGGCCGTAGACCCATCTCTGCCATATGGTTCAGATTGTGAGGCAATTATCAAAATTAATACGGAAGGGGAAAAAAGGCAACAACTAGTTCAGAATGAGGCTTAATTATTGAGTTTAAATGAGGTGAAGTGGCCAATCCTTCTAGATCCTAAAGTAGGGAGCAGAAGTTAGTCCAAAGAACATGGCTGTTGGTATAGTATACAGCTGTGAGAGATATTAGTTATGAATGCATTTGATTAGGAATATGAAAATTCTAGATTAGTCATCCCACAGAGACGACAGACCATTTGCGTGGCATCATTAATCCAAGTGCAGATATAATTACCCCCATGTACTTGGCAAAAAGTTACACTACAGGTACTTCCTGTTCTGGCCCTTTAATAAAACTTGTCTGAATGATATAAGAAATATTACTGGAAAGAAAGTTTTCAACTGGTTTTCATCATGGGAGGTAGGGGTGGGCAGCGGGGCCCCGTGCCCCGCTCCGCCCCCGTTTAACGGGGAGGAGCCCCCCGTCTGTCAGATGCGGGGGGCGGGTGGCCCTGCCCGCATCTGACCCCCAAGGTGGTGCCTGTTTTTTTTTTTTTTTTTTAAATATACAAATAACGAAACGATGCCGTTTCGTCAATGCAAAAACGGCGTCGTTTCATTTTTGTTTAGAATCCCCCCCCCCCCCCGGCGAGATCACCCAGTACCCAGAATCTCTCTCTCTCTCTCTCTCTCTCTCTTCGTTGCTCGCCAGTCGCTTACATTCTGCATCTCCGTCGCCGAAGGTAAGAAACCCTAAATCTTTAATCTAGTTTAATTTTTTGTGATATTTATTTTATGGAATGGAGATTGGAGGAAGGATGAGATTTAATCGGAGATGGAGGATGGGATCTTGTGAATTGTGTGCTGTGGAGACTTGATTGTGCGTGTGGTTGAAATGATTGATGAACAATGTGTACAGTGTGTTCGTGTGTGAATCTCTTCGTGACTGATTGGTTTATTTTTTCATTTTTTTCGAAATACCCTAAAATAATTTAGGGGTTTCAAAGATTGAAACCCCTAAATTATTTTAGGGTTTCGGATTAGGGTTCCAATTACTATCAATACTAAATTTTGAGCTATTAAACTGATGGTAATAAACTGATCTTAGGTTAAAAAATATATATATCATATATTCCAATTACCATCAATACTTTCTTAGTTTTTTACCAAAATTACCAATTTACACTTTAAGCTATTAATTAAATTTTGAGGATTTACATTAATGTGGGATAAGATCTGATCATTAATATCTTTAATTAGCGCGTCCTATTTTTTGTTTTATCAACATGAAGGGTTAGAATTTAAACTAGGTGGATGAAAATCACTAAATTTTGTTAATTAATTTATGACACAAGCTGATAACTTTGATAGTTTAGTACGTACGTATGCAAATTATAAAAATAATTAATAGTAGTTGAAGGATAGAAATTGTAGCTTAATTCCCCAAAAACATCTTTGTATGATATATTAATATTTGAGATGAATAAATGTTACTTATGTTAGGAAAGTATACACACTTTGCACTCAAAATTAATTAATAATATTTAATTTGTTTTTCTTTTTGTATTTTTAAGTGAATTATAGAAAGACATCGAACCATTTTAATCGAGTGTTTTTTTATATACTTTCACATTCTTATATGTTTATGTAAAAATTCTTTACAACTTTAATAACCCATTTTACTTGGGTATTTCATTTTTTTTATGTTTAACGTTTTTAATTTGGGTATTTCATTTTATTTATGTTTGATGTTTGATCATTGATGTTTGATCTTCCAACTTCCAATATATATGTTAATGCTTAGATGTTAATTGTTTGGCATGTTGCTATATTTGCTATAATTTCAAATTTCTTGTTTGATTGAGTTCATGGATATGCCAGCAGATTCTAGTGCGAGCTCTCCTTTCCATGCCCAGGGTACCCCTATACCTATGCCTACTCTTACTCCTACTCGTACCCCTACCCCTGGCCCAACAGGGCCAACACCTACCCCTATGCCACCTTGCCCCGCCCCCAAGCCCAGCAAGAAATCTACTTCTATAGTTTGGGCTCATTTCACCAAACTAGAGGGTGGTGACCCCAATAACCCCCAAGCTGTGTAACCATTGTGGAAAAATCTATAGATGCCACTATAGGAAACATGGCACCTCACAGTTAAAAATGCACTTAGAAGAGCAATGTAAAAAAAGTCCAATATTAAGATCATTACAACAGAAGAACCAATCTAGACTAGAAATTGGACTTAAAAAAATGACGGATGGGACTAGTGAGAGTATACTAAGTATGATTCCGATGAGTGTAAAAGACACTTACCTCGTATGATCATCATGGACGAGCTACCGTTTCAAATTGTTGATGGGAAAGGGTTCCAAGCGTTTGCTCGCTACTTGGAATCAAAGTTTAATATTCCTTCTCGTCACACGGTGGCAAAGGACGTAAAAAAACGTTTTTAGTCTAAAAAAGAGAAGTTGAGGGGTGAATTGGCAAGTGAATTTGTTTGCCTTACCACTGATACTTGGACATCAGTCCAAAATTTTAATTATATGTCTTTAACTGTGCATTTTGTTGATTGTAATTGGACATTGCATAAGAAAATTATAAAATTTTGTCAAATCACCGATCATAAGGGTAACCCCCCAAGTTCTTACAGTCACAATTGATAATGCCTCGTCTAATGATGTCGCATTGAGACATCTGAATACCTATCTTAAAGAGGCAAATAAGACAATCTTGGATGGTGAGTGTCTGCATGTGAAATGTTCGGCACATATTCTAAATCTTATTGTTAATGATGGTTTGAGGAATCTTCATGACTCGATTGCTCGGGTCAGGACTGCTGTGAGATGGGTGAGATCATCTCCTTCGAGGTTGGAGAAATTCAAGATTGCTTCGAGGTCTGCGGGCCTAACATCCATGAAGGGCCTTTGTATTGATATGCCTACACGATGGAACTCAACATTTTTGACGTTGAAGGCGGCCTAAGAATATAGCTGGCATTTGCACTATTGGGTGATGAAGACATCCAATATGTTAAATATTTTGATGATCACGGGGATTGGGAAAACCCGTAGATGATGATTGGGAGACTATATTTATTTTTGTAGAGTTTTTTAGGCTTTTTTATGAGGTCACCAAGACGATATCTAAAACTTTGTACCCTACATCCCATCAATTCTATCAGCAAATATGTAGAGTAAAAGAAGAATTAGATGACATTGTCGTGAGTGGTCACATTAGGCTACGGGAGATGGCATTGGTTATGAGGTCAAAGTACGACAAATATTGGAGAGATTTTACTAAGGCTAATATTTTGTTATATGCCACTGTCGTCCTTGACCAGAGGTTTAAGGTGGATGGCATGGTATTTGGATTGGGCCTTGCGTACAGGCAAGCATGGGTAGAGCTTATTGCAGCAAGGGTTCGGGAAACCCTTAGTAGATTATTTGATGAGTTTACCGTCCTGACGGATAGAAATATTGCGGCACCTATACCTACCCCCCACCAGTTCAAGAAGTCGATAGTGGGAAAAGACGCAGATTGGACTGGGGTGAGAGGTTTGAGCAGACCCCCTTCATCCGGTGTTCCGTAGAGGCTCAGTCAGAGATAGACAGATACTTAGCAGCGGAGGTAATACCATTTTCACGAAATTTCGATATATTAAGTTGGTAGAAGGTGAATGTCGTGAAGTATCCCATCCTTGGAGAGAGAGTCCACAGTCTTTTGGCCATCCATGTTAGCACCAGAGGGCATGTATTGGATTCATTTCAGAGTTCATTTGCTACTACCATTGTGGAGGCTTTGATTTGCACGCAGAATTGGATCAAGGGAACTCCAATTCATGTTCCGGATGTTCTTGAGTACGAGGAGGCCGACGTCGAGGAGGAGAGTGGTGATCAGCCTGGATCTGGTATTTATTTTAATTTCATTTTCTAATTTCTTATTAATTTATTTGTTTTCATTTAATTGGTATTCATTAATTTCATTTTAAATTTTATTTTTATAGTGATACATGAGACCGCGTCTACGGCTACCTTCGATGCAGTATGACTTTGTATTGGACCCACAATTGCCATGGTTTGCACAATTTGTCCTCTATTTAATGTTTTCATTTATAATTTTATATCATATTTTAGTATCTAATTATTTTGCTTGTATGTTTTTTAGCTTTTATATTCTCAATATACATATGCTGAATCCGAATAACCTATCTATGCTCATCTGCCTCATCTTCATCTCAAATTCCAATTGCCCAATCCCTTTCTCATCTTGGTTAGTACTTTTAATATTTTGTATTTTAATTTTTTTAATTTTTGTTTCATTTTATAACTTTATAATTCTAATTTGTTTTATTTTTAACTTATTAATATTTCAGGTTTTATAACTTATTAACTTTTATGATCTTGATTTTCAGTCTCACAGCAGTCGACACAGCTCACCACTCAGTGAACTCTCCGCCACAGCGCCATCCCAAATTGATCAAATTGAAAAGTTATGAGTTATAATTGTTAATTTACAATTAAGTGTAATGTTGCTACAATAGTTAATAGTACAATTTGTAATATTTAATATTTTTAGAGGAGTTTGTAATACTGTAATAGTTTATTAGTTCTCTTAGAGTCTTAATTTGTATAATTGTAAATTGTAATTTGTAATAGCTTAGTGCCTTAGTGATTATTATTACTTAATTAGTTAATAGTTGAAATTTAGTATATAGTTAATAGTCTATCTATCTATCTATATATATATATATATATATATATTTTTTTTTAGTTAAATTCTGGACTCAAAGTGGCCCAAAAACGGATTCTAGACCCAAAGTGGCCCAAAAATAGATTCTGGACCATTTAGGGCCCCGAAGGCCCAGTAGGGGAGGCGGACGGATGGGGGCCTACCCCCACACCCCGGCAAGCAGATTGGGTATGCGGGGGCGGGGTATGGGAAAGAATTTCACACCCCGCCCATGCGGGGGCAGGGGGCGGGGGAGGGGTGGCCCCAGCACCCCTAATGGGAGGTATTTCAGTTCAAAAATAAAAAAAGAAAGATAAAGTTGAAAGCTAACACTGAGACAACTTAAGACAAACTTACTTGAGATTGCAGTTGCAGCTTTTCCTGTTTTAACAATGAAATCTCTGTTTCTGCCTGTTATGGTTGAAGAAAAAATTGAGAAGTTTACACTAGCCACACGTACATATGCACATGCAAGTGTTAGTGAGAAATAGAAAGAACAGTAGCATGGAAAAAGAAACTCACAATCTCTTTTGATCGTCGGAGATAATTAATAATATTCTGTAAACCAGCATCACCAAGGGTATCACAGCTGGCACTTCCAGAAGAAACTCCAACAGAATTACGATCCTTCTCAGCCAACTGAATGTGCAACGCTTCAAGTCGACTGTGCAGTATTTTGTTCTGCAGAAAATAGATGAAGCAGATAAAGAGAACACCAAAAAACATATAAAAGAATTTACAAAGATCTATCTGCAGAATAAATGCAAGGTTATGAAGTTTCTCCAACACGAACACAAAATCTAGTAACATGAAATAAAATTTGTAAATTACCAAAATTGATCGATTGCACCCTGAAAGTACTAGGAACTGGCAAATAGTACCATGTGTAAATCTGACCATTGCATCATAATGAAGGATGCGATATGACCTAGTTTTGATCAAAGCACACTTGGACTGAAAGTGCAAAACGCCAGGCCGGAATGTTTCACTTTTGCTAAGCGAAGCACATTTAGAAAAAGCGTGCTTTTTGTGGGAGCTTAAAGTGCAGAAGTGCATGGTTTTGTAATTTTAAAAAGGAAAATTACAAAATATCAGTACAAGACCCAGAAAAATTATAAAATATCATTTATGTACCATGGCACTACATGTTATCATATGTGATGTGTATATGCTTTCAACTTGATATAATTGGCCAAGTTGGCTTTCTTGATGGAAATTTGATTTCCCATGTTAGCATAGAAGCCAATGCCTACAATTCTTGAGCTTTTCTGGTTATGACCGTTTTGGTATGTTTTGATTGAACTATATACTTGAATTTGATTATGGCTTAAAAATATTACAGATGTGTATATTTAGTAGCACACAAGAGAGTTATAAAAAATGGTATGTTAAGATTTTATCTAATTACTTTATTCATTGATTTTCATGTTGCATAATAATCTAATAAATTGAGTTAATAGGCTAAATATATTGCCATCCTCCTTTCTAAACCTTTTTTTTTAAATTGTATTTTACGGATTTTGGGTTAGCATGCATCATCTTTAAAAATATGCGCTTCACTTCAATCAAGCGTGCGCATGTGCTTTGCATTTGCGCTTAATTGCTCCTAGCGTTTTCACCAACACTGATTTAACTGTTGGTAGTTATAATGTGCAATGTGTCAATTCTGATAGTTTAGCCTGCAAACTTATAAACACCAAATATCTACCTTCGTGACATTATATGCAAACAACATTCACTAATCTTCTAGAAAGTTTGATTTGCAATTCCGGATCCAGGTGTTGACATAATATAAAAATGAAGAAATTGATTTGTTTTATATGTAAACTGACAAAATTAGTAAGGTTTAACATTTCCAAGAAGTTACAGAAGCTCTATTAATTCAACAAACCTAGCTTGTATATTTCTCTAGTTGCCCGGGGATTAATGAGAACAGCAAACCTACTTCTAGTACAAATTCCCTTTGATTGGTCTCTCTCCTCGTTGCTGCCCCTATGTCCAAGGCCAGCAACATGGAAAAGTTTTGCTATATCAAAGTAGAAAGTTACAAAGTGGCATAAGAAACTCTCTCAATCCAAACCCAAATTGCACCCAAAGAAATTTCTCACTCATTCATTCTTAGAATTCTTTGGCTAGGTCTGCTTTAAAAGAGGAGAGGGAATTGAAGAGATTGTAGTGCTCCGTTAATTATGATGGTAGGGGAGGAAGTGCCTTTAGTAATAAAGGCAAGGAGAGGGCTGCCAATGGTTATCAATGAAACCTAAGATAATTTCTTGGAATGTTCGTGGGCTTAATGATTTTAGGAAACGTCTCTAGGTGAAAAATTTGATTCGTAAGTTGAGAACCGGTGTTTTTTGTTTACAGGAAACCAAATTGAAGTTTGTCAATCAATCTATTGTTAATAGTTTGTGGAGTTGTCATTGTGTGGGATGGGTTGAGTTAGTATCGAAAGAGGCATCAGGGGATATCATTGTTATGTGGGATAGGAGGGTGATGGAGTTGATTGATCATTGTGTGGGAGAATATTTGGTGGCGTGCCATTTTAAGATCGTGGACAATGGTTTTGAATGGGCCTTTGCAAGTGTTTATGGTCCGAATTCGGATAGTAGGAGTATTTTATGGGATGAAATGGCGGGTCTTTGCTGTTGGCGGGATTCCGTTAGTGTTTTGGAGGGGATTTTAATATTACTCGATTTCCTAGCCATCGAGTGGGGGATTCTCATTTTTCTCATGCTATGACAATCTTTTTAGATATGATTTTCGAGTTAGATTTGATTGACTTACCAATGGCGGGAGGGGATTTTACGTGGTCCAATGGTAGGGCATGGTCTAGGCTGGACAGATTCTTGGTTTTGGCTTCTTGGGAAGCTCATTTTCCAGATTTCAGTCAGAAAAGACTTCCTACAATTTGTTCTGATCATTATCTATTATGCTGGATTGTGGGGGTATTAAAGGAGGGCGTAGGTATCTCAAATTTGAAAATATGTGGCTGGAGGATGAGGGCTTTGTGGATAGGGTGAGGAGATGGTGGTCTTTGTACACTTTTTCTGCTACTTCGAGTTTTGTTCTGGCTGGAAAACTCAAAGCGCTTAAACAATATTTGATGAAATGGAATAAAGATGTGTTTAGGAACTTGGATAGTAAGAGGAAGCTTCTTCTGGATCAGTTGTAGTGTTTGGAGGATAGGGAGTTGGGGGATTTATCCGGGGAGTAATGGAGAGAAAAAAATGGGTGGTTACTGAATTAGAATCGATCTCTTTAATGGAGGAAATTTCTTGGAGGCAAAAATCTTGGGTTTTGTGGTTGAAGGAAGGTGGTAAGTGTACAAAATTTTTTCATCAAATGGCGAACTCTCATCAAAGAAATAATGCTATAGAGGTCCTACATGAAGGTGATAACATTCTTTCAGATCAAGAGGCTATCAAGGAACATATTGTGAATTTTTATGAGAAGTTGTTTCGGGAAGATTTCTCTTGGAGATCTAAGTAAGACGGGCTGTTTTTGTACTCTATTGACCAGGTATGTGCAGAATGGTTGGAGAGAGTTTTTGAAGAAGAAGAAGTTCTTGATGTGGTTAGAGGAATGGCAAGGGACAAGGCTAGGGGTCTGGATGGTTATTCAATGGCTTTTTTTCAAGCTTGTTGGGACATAGTGCGAGAAGATTTTATGAAGGTTTTTCTTGAATTTCATTCATTTATGAAATTTGAGAAAAGTTTCAATACAACTTTTATTGCACTCATTCCTAAAAAAGTGGGGGCTGTGGAGATGAGAGATTTTCGGCCTATTAGTTTAGTAAATGGGGTGTACAAGATTATTTCTAAGTGTTAGCTAATCGCATGAGTGTGGTGATGGAGAAGAACATTTTGAAGTCTCAAAATGCATTTGTGAGGGGGAGACAAATTCTTGATTCAGTTTTAATTGCTAATGAATGTTTGGAGAGTAGAATCAAGTTGGGCGAATATGGAATTTTAGTTAAATTGGATATGGAAAAGGCTTATGACCATGTTAGTTGGGAGTTTCTCTTGTACTTACTTGGGAGATATGGCTTTGGAGAGAAATGGCGTTCATGGATCAAACATTGCATTTCGACGTCGAGATTTTCCACCTTGGTGAATGGTTCTACGGTTGGGTTCTTCAACAGTTCTTTTGGTCCTTGTTATGGATGGTTTGAGTAGAATGATTGAAGCGGCAGTGGAAGGAAGTTTCTTGTCGGGTTTTGTGGTGGGAGATGAGTCTCAGAGTAGCTTAAGGCCTGGTTTGGATAGTGAAACCATCTCAACTCATCTCATCTCATTTAATCATTATAACTTTCCCAAACTTTCAAACAAAATACAATAAACAATTCAACGTTTTCAAATCCCAAAACAAAAATAATATTCTAACACTATTTTATTCAACTTTTAACTTTCATCTTATCTTATCTCATCTCAACTCACTATCCAAACCAGGCCAAAAAGTCTCTCATCTTCTTTTTGCTAATGACACTTTGATTTTTAATGAGCCTAATCAAGATCATCTTCGTTCTTTGAGAAGCCTTTTTGTTATGTTTTGAAGTTGTTTCGGGACTTAGAATCAACTTATCTAAATCTGAAATTGTTCCTGTGGGTTCCATTCAAATATTTCAGATCTGGCCAATATTTTGGGGTGTAAGGTATCTTTGTTGCCTTTGAAGTATCTTGGTCTTCCCTTGGGGGCCCCTCACTAATTTGTTATGATTTGGGATGGGGTGATTGAGTAGATCGAGAGGAGATTAGCTGGATGATGGAAAAACTTATATTTGTCTAAAGAGGGAAAAATAACCTTGATTAAAACAAGGTTAAAACCATGTTGTCTAATCTTCTTACATATTTTCTCTCTTTTCCCTTTGCTGGCAGAGGTGGCAAATAGGATTGAGAGGATTTTTCGGAACTTTTTGTGGTGAGGTAAAGGAGAGGATAAATAGTTTCATTTGGTTAGTTGGAAGAAGGTTTGTCAACCGGTTTCTTGTGGAGGTTTGGGGCTGCGAAATTTTAGGCTTTTTAACAAAGCACTTCTTTGGCTTTGGAGATATCATATTGAGAGAGATGCCTTATGGGAAAACGTTGTTGATGATAAATATGGGAGTGTGTGTGTGTGTGTGTTGGAGGGGGGGGGGGGGGGGGGGGGGGGGGGGGGGGGGGGGGGGGGGGTGTTTGTGTTCTAATGAAGTAAGAGGAGTGTATGGGGTGAGTTTGTGGAAAACCATTCGGATGGGTTGGGGGGAGTTTGTTAATCATTTTAAATTTAAGGTGGGGGATGGGACAAGGATACTTTCTTGGCATGATATTTGGTGTGGGGATTCAGCTCTCAAGATTGCTTTCCCTTCACTTTTTAGGATTGCTAGGGATCAAGATGCTGCAGTGGCTGATTCTTTTTCTTGTATGAATAATAATAATTTTCAATGGAATGTAGATTTTGTTAGAGATGTGAATGATTGGGAGGTGAATGTAGTTTCTGATTTTCCTTTTTTTAGGACTTTATAATTCGAAGATTGCCCAAGGAAGGGAGGATAGTTTGCTGTGAGTTCATGCAGGAAATTCCAGATTTTCGGTTAGTTCCTTTTATAAGGTGTTAACTTGTCATTGTGGCTATGATTACCCTTGGAAAATCATTTTCACATTAAAACTCTTAAACTGACCCCTTATATATACGCTCAACCCCATGCACTTTACGTGTATCTCATTCCTCTTCAAGCCTCAATGTAGTTTATGATTACCCAAAATCACATAGAGCACCTCTAGTCCACCAGTATCACTCATGTTTTCTCTCTCCTTCTAGTTCACGTGATCGATTTCATGCTAGAATATTGGATTAACGCTGTGAGATACGTAGCATGATCATACCCTTACACGTATGTATGGTAAACAACATGTCTTTTATAAAAATATTATGCATGTACACCCTCCATTGGAATTTGGAAGCCCCTTTATATACCCGAGTCATAAATATCATGCTTTTATGCATAAGTTTCGTGTTAGTTGCAGGACACGCATTAAATATTTTATGAAAATCCATGATTTATGTGAATATTTATGCATTAAATTATTTATGAAAAATCATAGTTTTATGGAAGGAGTTGTGCATCAAAATATTTATGAAAAATCATGATTTTATGTGAGGAAATATGTATCACAACATTTTACGAAAGAATGTAGAATTATAGAGAGATTTATGTTTAAGGATCTGTTAGCAATATTAGGGGCTAATATCTAGGAGATCTACAGCTAACAGATCAGTTTTTCTTATCCCATGATTTTAGGAGATTTGGTAGTCTGTTTCCAAATCTGTAGATATAAGTTTCCTGTTTTATAGATAGATGAGCATTATCATCTATATAAAGAGGGACCTGTAACCTTATTTTCGATATAGTGGAATCTTACTCTTTCTTTCCACAAACAAGATGGTATCAGAGCAATCTCTGAACCCTAATTCCCTCATATAACCAAATACGGGAAATGTGATTCAAGAGCTACCGTTTCCCAAATCACCTCCAATCAGGAAGCCATGGCTTCCAACAATGATAGTAACCTCATGCCCATTACAGGACACAAACTGAATGGGAACAACTATCTCCAATGGTCCCATTCCGTAATGATGTTCATATGCGGAAAGGGCAAAGATGATTATCTCACCGGAGATGCTGCCAAACCAAACAAGACGGATGAAAAGTTCAAAGTCTGGAATGCCGAGAATAATATGGTCATGTCATGGCTCATTAATTCCATGACAAATGACATTGGAGAAAACTTTCTTCTCTATGGAACAACAAAGGAGATTTGGGATGCTGCCAAGGAAATATATTCTAACAATGAGAATACATCGGAATTATTCGAGGTGGAAAGTGTTCTTCATGACTTCCGCCAAGGAGAATTAACAGTGACTCAATACTTCAACACTCTCAATCGGTATTGGCAGCAGCTAGACTTATTCGAGGAGCACAATTGGAGCTGTCCGAATGATGGAATCAGGTATAGACAAATAATTGAACGAAAAAGAATATACAAATTTTTGATTGGATTAAATAAGAACCTTGATGAAGTACGAGGAAGAATTTTAGGATCCAAACCACTACCAAATATCCGAGAAGCTTTTTCAGAAGTTCGGAGAGAGGAAAGTCGAAAGAAGATCATGATGGGATCTCAAGATTCTGTGACAAATCCTGAGAGTTCAGCACTTGTGGTGAGAGGGAATCCATCCAACAACAACAACGATCACAGACCAAAGAAAGGGCGACCATGGTGTGATCATCGTCGATGTCCTGGTCACACCAAGGACAACTGCTGGAAGATTCATGGCAAACCAGCAGATTGGAGGCCTTCCCGGTTTTCCAATGACAAAGAAGGACGAGGCAACCTTGCTTCCATGGATGAACAACCTCCACCCGAACCAACTCCCTTCAGCAAGGAACAGATAGAGATCTTGCAGAAAATGTTCAGCCAATCCTTGCCTGCACCAGCTCCCACTGTAGTTGGTACCGGATCCCTGGCACAAAAAGGTAATTTTTTAAGTGCTCTAAATGCTAACAAGGAGAGACTCAGTCCATGGATTATAGACTCAAGAGCTTCTGATCATATGACTGGAGATGAGAAGCTGTTTTCAACTTACACCCCATGCTATAAAAATTTAACTGTGCGAATAGCTGATGGTTCACTCTCAAAGGTGGCTGGTACAGGCTCGGTTCAAATTTCAGAGAACATCACTCTTGATTCCGTTCTACTTGTACCAAAATTAAATTGCAATTTACTGTCCGTTAGTAAACTCACTCGGGATCTCAACTGTGTTACTAAATTTGGCTCAAATCTGTGTATTTCAGGTCTTGGACTCGGGGAAGACGATTGGCAGTGCTAAGATGTGTTCGGGGCTCTATCTTCTAGAGGTTAATGATCCTCCTCAAGGAGCAATTCATCAATCAGATTGTTCAGTGTCCAGTAGTCCTGTTTCTTTGTCTGTGAGTCAGTCTAATAATGATAGTGCAATTATGTTATGGCACTATAGGTTAGGTCATCCAAATTTCTTGTATCTTGAGAAGTTGTTTCCTTCATTATTCCATAGTAAAAATCCAAATGAATTTCAATGTGAAATCTGTCAATTCTCTAAACATATTCGCAATTCTTATCCTAACAGATCCTACAAAGCATCTCAACCTTTTTCCATGATTCATAGTGATATATGGGGCCCTTCTAGGATAAAAAATGTTACTGGTTCTCGCTGGTTCATTTCATTTATTGATGATCACACTAGACTCACATGGGTATTCCTCATGAAAGAAAAATATGAGGCAAACCAGATCTTCAAAACCTTCAATACCATGATCCAAACACAATTCCAAGCAAAAATTCAAATTCTGAAAACTGACAATGCCAAAGAGTATTTCAATTCCAGCCTTAATGATTATCTCATGAGTCATGGTATTGTTCACCAAAGTTCCTGTGTTAACACTCCTTAGCAAAATGGTATTGCCGAAAGAAAAAACCGGCATCTTCTTGATGTGGCTCGGTCTCTTATGTTCTCTACCCATATACCCAAATATTTCTGGGGTGAAGCCATCCTTACTGCTGCATACCTCATAAATAGGATGCCATCTCGGATTCTTAACTTCCAGACTCCCTGTCAAATTCTCCTTCAGTCCTTTCCCACTACTCGTCTCATCTCCACCATCCCATTCAAAGTTTTCGGGTCTTCAGCTTTTGTCCATGTCCATCAACAACACCGGGACAAACTTGATCCTAGAGCTCATAAATGTATTTTCCTTGGGTACTCTCCAACTCAAAAAGGATATAAATGCTACTCACCGGTCACTAAACAATTCTATCACTCCATGGATGTCACCTTCTTTGAGCAACAACCTTATTTCCCCAAATCTGATATTCAAGGGGAGACTAATTTTATCCTAGAATATCAGCTTTGGGATATTGAAGAATCACCTCATGTCTCTCATAATTTTGACCAAACTTGCCCATCACTAAATCATGAATCACTTCCTCCTCAAAATCTCTCCCTTGAGTCTTCTTACTTCCTAGAACCTCGTACTCAAGATCAAGCCAACAATCCACCTCAAAATCTGGACACTATTCAATCAACAAAGAGTGATGAACTGATTACCTACTCAAGGAGGAGAAAGAACCAAAAGGAGATGGAACAACAAGCATCTCTTGAGCAAACCCAAGAGTCTGACTCAAGTCCTAGACCAAGTGAAGATCCACCAGGTAACACTAATCCTGAAACTAATGATGACAGTGGCCTTCCTATTGCTGTGAGAAAAGGGGTAAGTTCATGCACAAAACATCCGATATACACATTTGTGTCATATGAAGGATTGTCACCGAAGTTCAAAGTTTTTGTTGCCAACCTCGACAACATCCAAGTTCCTAATAATATACAAGAAGCTCTCGGCTCACCAGAATGGAAATCAGCAGTGTATGAAGAAATTCATGCACTAGAGAAAAATGGAACTTGGGAAATCTCTGACTTACCAACCGGGAAACGCCCAGTAGGCTGCAAATGGATCTTCACAGTAAAATATAATGAAGATGGGAGTGTTAATCGGTTCAAGGCACGGCTGGTTGCAAAGGGATTCACCCAATCATATGGAATCAATTATGAAGAGACATTTGCTCCTGTAGCCAAGTTAAACATAGTTCGGGTTTTATTATCTTTGGCTGCAAACCTTGACTGGCCTCTCCACCAACTAGATGTCAAGAATGCCTTTCTAAATGGGGACCTAACTGAAGAAGTGTACATGGAAATTCCCCCGGGATTTGAGACACAAACTACATGCAACAAGGTTTGTAAACTTAGGAGATCTCTATATGGGCTCAAGCAATCTCCAAGAGCTTGGTTTGAAAGATTCACAAAGGTAGTGAAGAAGCATGGCTACTCTCAATGTCAGATGGACCATACACTATTTGTTAAACACTCTTTTGCAGGAAAACTTGCTGTCCTCATAGTGTATGTGGATGACATAATCCTAACAGGAGACTATGAAGAGGAAATTTGCACCATCAAAAGTTTACTAGCTGCAGAATTTGAAATCAAGGACCTTGGGAATCTTAAATATTTCCTAGGTATGGAGATTGCAAGGTCAAGAAAGGGAATCTCTGTCTCACAGAGAAAATATGTCCTAGATCTCTTAAAAGAGACTGGAATGCTCGGGTGTAAGCCAGTAGATACTCCTATGGATCCAACTATCAAACTAGCAGCTAAGGAAAATTGTGCACCCGTGGACAAAGGAAGATACCAAAGATTAGTAGGTAAACTAATATACCTATCTCACACACGACCAGACATTGGATTTGCTGTTAGCATGGTAAGTCAGTTCATGAACAATCCAAATGAAGAACACATGGAAGCTGTGTATAGAATCCTGAGATACCTGAAACTAACAACAGGTAGAGGATTATTTTTTGAGAAGAACCAAAGAAGAGATATTGAAGTGTTCAGCGATGCAGATTGGGCAGGATCAGTACAAGACCAAAGATCAACTTCAAGATATTGCACTTTTGTGTGGGGAAATTTGGTCACTTGGAGAAGTAAGAAGCAGTCAGTGGTGTCAAGAAGCAGTGCAGAAGCTGAATTCCGGGCAATGGCACACGGTATTTGTGAGGGAATTTGGTTAAAAAGGGTGCTAAAGGAATTAAAAATTTCAGATGAAGAACCTATGAAAATGTTCTGTGATAATCAATCAGCAATCAGCATTGCCAAAAATCCAGTTCATCATGATAGAACAAAACATGTGGAAATTGATCGACATTTTATAAAGGAGAAGATAGAGGAAGGAATAATCAAGATGTTGTACCTGCCTACATATCTTAAGACAGCAGACATCCTTACCAAGGCTCTATCGAGAAAGGTGTTTGATGATCTGAGTTCCAAGCTGGGGTTAATTAATATTTACCGCCCAGCTTGAGGGGGAGTGTAGAATTATAGAGAGATTTATGTTTAAGGATCTGTTAGCAATATTAGGGGCTAATATCTAGGAGATCTACAGCTAACAGATCAGTTTTTCTTATCCCATGATTTTAGGAGATTTGGTAGTCTGTTACCAAATCTGTAGATATAAGTTTCCTGTTTTATAGCTTTCAGTTTTAGGTAGTTCTGATTTCCTTTCTAGATTAGCTGTAAATATCCCTAAAATAGATGAGAATTATCATCTATATAAAGAGGGACCTGTAACCTTATTTTCGATATAGTGGAATCTTATTCTTTCCTTCCACAAACAAGAGAATGCAATTTCATTTGAAATTTATGACATGACAAGTATGCAAGTATGATTATGATGAAGTATGAATGATAAGATACGTAACGGCCTATGTTATGATATGAAGATGGTACCATATGTTATGGGCATATTACATTGTCAGGTTGTACATGCTGGTAGTGCATCTAGTGTGTTTTTCTTATGTATGGATTCCACAACCCGTGGCCACAGGTGGAATCGGAATCTACTTAGATTCGCTAACCCTAACTCACAGGAGTCAACAATAGGTACCGGCCTATGACAAGTGAAAGATAGGTTTATGTTATTTACATATGTCTTTATGCGTATA
Source organism: Juglans microcarpa x Juglans regia (assembly GCF_004785595.1). Lineage (NCBI taxonomy): Eukaryota > Viridiplantae > Streptophyta > Magnoliopsida > Fagales > Juglandaceae > Juglans > Juglans microcarpa x Juglans regia. The sequence goes on from NC_054609.1 coordinate 12,921,623, forward strand.
CATATTTTTCAAGAAACCTTATGTTTATTATGTTTACAGTATGATGTGTTGCTTATTGAGTATTCGATTCATTTTTTGTATGTTTTTATTTTTTAACCACCCCAAGTGATGATATTTATGAGGATGAGACTGTAGAACAACACTTCCCTGTCTCGCCTAGATAGTTTATGTCATGCTCAATTTTATGATTTAGGTGTGGTTTGAATAGTGAGATGAAATGAGATAGTTTTAGATGAAAGTTGAAAGTTGAATAAAATATTGTTAGAATATTATTTTTTAATATTATTATTATTTTGGAATTTAAAAAAATTAAATTGTTTATTATATTTTGTGTGGGAATTTCGGAAAGTTGTAATAATGAGATGAGATAAGATGAAATACTTTCGCTATCCAAACGGGGCCTTAAAGTTTAATAAGTTATTTTGATAAACACTTGAGACTTTATTGAATTTAAATAAGTGATTCCGCAGACTCTCTTTTGGATTTTAAGTATTTAATAAAGATTTTATTATAAGGAGTCTTTGTACATGGCGCTTCGTTAAGAAGAAAAAGTTTTTAAGTCAAAGTTTGGTAACACACCAGTTCCATAAAAATTCTAAAAATGACTTTATTGTGGGGAGCGGGGTGTTACATGCTGCCATATGGATAATGATTCCTTTGTGCTTGATGCGGTGCTTATCATTGGAGAGGAATGGAAAGTGCTTCGAAGACAGAGAACGCTTAATGGAAGAACTTGGGGGTTTTTTCTTTAGTACTTTGTATTTTTGGGCTAAGGCTCTTGTATTGAATGGTGATAATTTTCATGATTTGCTTTAGCCACTTTTTGCTTCTAGTGTGAATTTATTTCCTTTGTATATTTTCTATGTACTTGAGTTTTGCCTATTCATGGTAATAAAATTCTCTTATTAACTATATAAAAAAAAAATCATTCTTAGAAATAATACATGGTTACATTTTGATTGATTCCCCCAACTGCAGCGCAAAAGGAGAGAAGAAAAAACTTCCGCTGATAGCTCTCACTAACTCCAGATCTTGTCAATGGCGTAAATGAGAAATTTGATAACAAAAACCAAAGCAAAATCATCCAAAGCACATCCCCACTTAAAACTGTCCTCAAGGTCAATGGCTAAAGATGCAAAACAATGCCACAATGCAATGTGCTAAGGTGTTGCGTGATGCACAGTGCTCCATGCCACAGATGATAACGTAAAATAATATTAACTTACACAGAGAGAACTGACCTGTTCATTGGTATCATTGTACTTCTTCTCAGCTTCATTTTTTGACTCCTCAAGCATTGCCTTATCTACTTCCCACTTGGACTTCAATTTATTCTATAAAGCCCAAAAATAATAGGCATAATGACTTAGAAGTTAGGTGATGATGATGATGATGATGATAGCAAGAATCAATTTCATTAGAGAGTGAAATAAACTTTTGGGGCATGAAGTACTAATGGGACTGCTCACAAATTTAGCAGCAAAACATGGGAGGGAAGTTGCTTAGATAAAACCCACAATTCCATCGCAACACTGTTTTAACCTACTATTGGTCCAGGGACACCATCGGATTTATGTGCCCCATTAATGCAGCTGTTACACACCTATCCCTCTGAAATTTCTGCAGTATGTTTGCCAAACTTCAGAAAAAGGGCATGAGTTCATGTTGAATACATACTCATGATCTAGGGTCAGGATTACAATTCATCATTATAGAACTTGTAATGTTTTATGGTAATAATGCCATTAGTCTATTCATGCTTTGACTTAGGGTCAGCATTACAATTCATTGTGGACCTTGTAATGCTTTGAGTAACAAGGCCATGGGTCTATTCATGCTACATGTAAGGACCTAAAAAAACAGACAAATTCAGAGATGCAGAATAGAGTACAATTAGTTTTAAAATGACCAAGACAATGAACAATTCTTCAGACCTGAAGAAGCCAGGATAAATGGGTGGGGAGACCAACATGAGAATCCAAGACAGATGTGAACATCTAATGTAAGAAGACTGCCCAGTTCCAGTTCATAATCATTTCTCCAAATTTGAAAAAATACAAGTTAAAAAAAAAGGGAAAAAAACTAAAATGACCAAATAAAAAAACTACTTGAAATGCAAAACAAAAGCAGTACAGGACAGGAAGATACATTTTCACTTTTGTGTGCATCTGCCACTTTACGCAATTCAGATGCTTCCTCTTGGAGCGAAGCCAAGGTTTCTGATGTTGTTGTCAACTCCTGAATAGTCTCTGACAGGAGGATGACCTGTGCAAAATTGGAATGGTACCCAACAGCTGAGAAATGATGTTAGGATAATGAATTATATAGAGCACATATGCAATATGATTTTTAACTATTAATAAACTGTTAATTATAGGGTGGGCAACTAAAATAAATCTTTGAAACCAAACAGCAAACTAGAAATTAATCACAGGGATTATATACTACCATCTTTCCCCTACTACATGGCTTAGATCAATTTTGGGCTCCAGGAAGAATTCCTCTAGGGGCTGATCCCCACACCACAATTCATGTCAGAATCTAATCTTGTACCTATCTTCCACCTCATATATAATGGATCTTGAGAAACTTCCCCACTCTAATATTTGGAAGGAAGTCAATGCTTGTACCTTTGACCCCACTCTCTAATATATGGAAGGACTGCAATGCATGCACCTTTGAAGATCATGAGAGAATGGTGCTAGAGTTTAAAAGCTCTATGCTTAGATCTCTCTATAATTGGGCAACTGCCCACAAGAATACACGTTACTCTTCTTCTGTAGACTTTATGGAATCCTTCTCTCCTTATCCTTGATTAGGTGCTCTCTTTTGTATATTTCACGTGTACTTGGGTTGTGCTCCCAGTGCTTTTTATAAAATTTGGCATATTTACTTATTAAAAAGGTACTAAACGAACATGTATTTTAGTAACACTCACGAGGAAATGATTATTGCCAAAACATTCCAAACCTAGGCTTCAAAGAGCATCTCAACAAAAGTTTCCCAACATAAAAATAGAGCTTCACTGTTCTCCCACACAATCTATGAAACATAATGTCTACACAACATATACTAACATCTATCAATATTCCTAATGTATTGAAAATCTAAACGAGTAACCTGTCTTTCATAATTGGTCTGAGCGCCACGCCATCGCTGATGCTCCTTCTCCAAGTCTTCTTTTAAGACAGAAATCTGAATTTCCATTGCTAAAATTTGCGAACTATAAGCAAAGACGAAATGTGAGACACCATACCATAGGCAATCACCAAATATGTGGGTAAAAAAACACTGACGTTTTAACCGATGATTCTTCCTTTAGATTTTTTATTTCTGCCAAAGCAGACACAAGGCTCTCCTCTTTCTCTGCAGTTATAGAAGCTACTTCTTCAGACTTCAAACTAGATTCATATTCAAGTTCAGAAACCCTCTCTCTAAGGGAAAGAACTTCATCCTCTAGTGATTTCTTTAGTTTGTTTGCCTGTACACGATTGGAAAGGGAATAAGAAATAGCAGACAAATTAATACAAAAATTAAAAACAAGTGCATCGAAATTGACATAACACCAAAATACCTCAATCTTGAAGGTTTCATGGGCACTTTCCATCTGCTTTAATGCATCTTCATTCACCTGCGCAATGCTCTTATACTGCAAAAGTGCAATATGTACTTGACCAATTAGTTTACTTGGCAATAAAGATTTTTTTTTCTTTTGACGTGGAATTTCATCAAGACAGGGCTCCTCGGACCACCACTAGGGAGTAAACCCTGGATATAGGCCCCACCAAAACCGTATATCACGTAATCCAAGGGAACTCGTAGTGCAGAAACAAACTCAGGATGCCCAAGTCTATACCTTATTCCAAGGCCCCCCATTCCACCACCAGGATACACCCTAATGGGTACTAGGCAAGAAAGAAATTAAGCACTTCAAGGCGTAAAATAAGCACCTGTTGCATGTGATCCTTGTTAGCCTGTGCTTCCAATTTCAACTTTTCAATCTCTTCCTTTGCCATTCGTAATTCAGCAACAATCTAAAGTGAATTCAACCAAAAAGTCAAACAAAAATAACAGGTACATATTCCACTTTGAAGTATTCGACCAAAGATTTAGCAAACTGTCCAATGTTTCAAAGAACAATTATCTGGCAGTTGTTAAGTTAACTGGTCTTGATTTAATAAATTTTTTTATAAGTAGAATAAAGTTTAACAGAACAAGTAAATGGGCATAGCCCAAGTGCACAGGAAGTAAACCAAAGAGAACACCTAGTTACAAGTTAGGAGCTAGAAATGGATGAGAGAAAATCATGAAAACTAAGCCCATTAAATACAATAGCAGGAGCCCATGGGGATAAGGTATGGAAAAAGAAACGTCTAAGATCATCCAAAGAGCATTTTCAATCTTCAAAAGGCTTCTGGTTCCCACACTGTAGCAACTGAATGATGTACATCTCTGCACTCAATGGACATACATGTGTTTGGGCATAAGGCCCAGGGCATGTGGAGGTTTATCCACAATATGGGGACCATTGCTGTCTCAACAACCTTACGAAATATATATACAAACAAGACTGGCATCAAATGTCATTTAGACATTGCCAGAAAATGTTAACAATTGTTAGCTTTCTTTGCATCTTTACAAACATTTCCACGGCTAGGCAGACCAGAGGATTACTAAAGCCCAAAAGAATACCCAAAAAAAAAATAGATATAAAAAGTAAAGGTTTATATCATGAGTAGCAAAGGACAAAACATATATCATTTTTAAAAAAAAGTAGGACGAAATATAAAAGATGAAAGAGAAACAGATGCCTCAAATGAGACGGACTGGAGAACAAATTGATAGGAAAAATCCATTTTAAATTATAAGACGAAACATCAAATAAATTATTCAACAAGGTTCAACTTAGAACCAAACCCTCAAAGAAAAGTGAATAAAATTAAAAACAAATTACAAGTCAAAAGACAAATTAGCTAGAATGACCCACACTGACCTCCGTGCTCAAGAAAGACGAAGATTCACTTGCACCATCTATGTCAACATCCTGCATACGCAAACAAAACGAAAGAGAATAAAATTAAAAACAAAAATTGAAGTATGTTTCCAAGGAAACACCAAGATCTTTTCTTCAAACTTCAAATAATGCATTTTTGAAGCTGCCAATACTCTGCTTCTAGCATGCTAAACCTCAATTGAGTCCGCACCAATGACCTTGAACCATCGTACAAAACACTTACAACAAGGACCAGAATTCGAATACCATGGCCCTAAATATCGTCAATGTATCGGCTGAGATTCTAAAAATTAATAAGAATGTTTCAATAGTTAACCCTCTTCTCTTCCCCCCCCCCCCCCCCCCCCCCCCCCCCCCGGGAACCTTCCCAGAAGCCTCTTTCTTTTTTCAATCTTTTCAAAATACAAAAACAAAAAGAAAATGATTATGCAGTTGAAACGTGAAATACTAATGAAATTATATATAATCAAAGAATGGTATATATTTGAAGAGATCTAAGACAAAGTGATTCTGAAATTCACTTTATGTTGATAAGAATGTCTCAATAGTTAACACTCCCCCTCCCTCCCCCCGGTTTTCCCAGAACTCTCTTTGTTATTTTTATCCTTCAGAAAAAAAGAGACCTGATTCTACAGTTAAATAACTCACATCAAAAGTGCACAATACTAATGAAATTATATGCAATAAGAGAATGGTATGCATATGAAGAGCTCCAACATGGCTATCTCAATTATTTCCAACTCCCAAAATGCCTTTGTCAAGGGCATGCAAATTCATGATTCGGTTCGCGTTGCCAAGTTGATGATGACTGTGGTTGGGGATTCTTCTATTTATTGAAAAGGTGCAGCTTTGGAGAGAAATGGTGTAGGCTGTAGCGAGATTGCTCATTATATTTCTTCCATGTGCTTTTTGGTATGGGTGAACGGTATGCCATGAGGTTTTTCAGAAGTAGTTGAAGACTACAACACAGGGGACCACTTGTCCCCTTTACTTTTTGTTGTTATTGTGGAGGCGTCAAGTAGGATAAACTCTGATACGGTGCATGGGGTCTTCTGGCGAGGTTTTCATGTGGCTGCCAGGATAGAGTAGTGCTTCGTGTAGATGACACCATAATATTTTGTGAAGCCAACCAGGATCATATTTGCATTCTTATTTTTATGGTTTGAAGCTATCTCCAGTGGGAAGGTTAATTTGACAAAGTTGGAATAGCTCCGCGTTGTTACTATTTAGGTGGATACTCTTAATTGTAGAGTTTCAGCCTTACCCGTGACTTACCTTGGTCTTCCATCAGGAAACCCCTTCAAAGCAAAATTCATTCCAGATGGTATCATTGAAAAAATGGAACATCGCTTGACTGAGTGGAAGCAGTTATACTTGTCGAAGGATGGTAGAAGTGTATTGATTAAGAGCACGGTATCCAATTTGCCTATCTATTTTATCTCTCTCCACACTCTATGGGAGTTACCAACTGCTTATAGAAGATGCAACAAGATCTGTGGGGAGTAATGGGGGAGGAGCCTAAATTCCATTATGATCAAGTGGTACAAGCTGTGTTCGCCAGTTGCAGAAGGTCGGTGGCGTAACCAACAATTTTTCTTAGGGGGGCCAACTTTTCTATTGCACAAGATGTTTATGTAAAATGAAAAAATATTACAAAATCATAAAGCATATATAAAATTAAATCTCGATAATTTGCCAAATAACGTAGAAATAAAATTTTAAAAACACGACTTAATGTTTGTTTCAAATTTTTTACGACAATATTTCATAGAATAATATTCATCAATTATTATTTTTGTAAATATGAAATATTTAGAAATTGTTTTCTTCGTATAAACTATCAAGTGATCTTTTAGAATGCCATATTTCATTCTAATATCTAAGCTAGTTTATCAAACTTCATGTAAAATCTATCTATTTTGGTGTCACATTAAGCATAGAATACAACTGAGACCTTAAATAAACTTTTCTTTGCTCAATGAAGTTTAGAGGATAAAGCATCTCCACTATTTTTCATATAAATCATCAATATTAAATGGTCTTTCTGGTATTTTCACTTTGGATTCTATATTAAGAAACTTAATATTGTATAATAGAAAACTTTGGGGTCAATGTTAATATTTTATTATTTCTCCTAATCTTAGTTTTAATTTAATTTTTAGTGTGGCCACATCCTTGAAAATAGATAATATATAGAAATTATACAAAATCCAGGGGTTATAGAAAAAAATTAGAGAGACACATTTCTATATATATTGAAATTTTACAAAATTTTAGAAAGCATACGGGAATAAGGAAATTATAAATTTTTTTGCAGAGGCCAATTTCTATATACATGGAATTATGAATAAAATTTAGGGGCTATTTTGAATTTTGAAAAAAGTTTGGGGGGGCCATGATCCATATGTAGATCCGCACTGCAGAAGGTGGTTTAGGGGTGAGGAATTTAATTCTTCTCAACCGTGCTCTCATGGAGAACTGGATATAGTGCAACGCTTCTGAAAGAGAGCCGTTAGACAGTGCTAGTTGACACAAAGTAAGGAAGTTTGGAAGGAGATTGGCCTTCTCATGAGGTTAATAAGCCTTTTGGGATTGGTCTTTAGAAGAACATTAGAAGGTGTTGGAAAATAGATAATTGATTCCCTCAAACTTCTGTCTATTAGGAAACCTATATATTTGTATCTTTGACTTTCCTAGGATTATGGGATAACCGTTAAGGAATCCCTCTGATATAGAAATCTGTTTTAGGAAGGAAAGTTTCCTATTTATCTCCTCGTAATTAGCTCTGTAAATCAGCTAGTAATTGTATATATAGTCGTGTAAAGGCTACAATCACATCAATACAATTATTTCAATTTTTCCCAGATGGTATCAGAGCTATAGGCTCTTTTCTGGGATTCTTGGCCTTCATTGCCATGAATCAATATGTCTGAAATCACAGTATCCAATACTACGGCACAATCTAAGGAAGCTCTCTCACACTAGTCTGCAGGTCACCAGTCATCCAATGACCTGCAGAACATTCAGGCGGCATATAGGCTGAATGGGAAGAACTACTTGAAGTGGTCCCAATTTATTCGAACCTATTTGAAGGGAAAGGGAAAGCTTAGCCATCTCCTAGGGATTGGACCAAAGGAAGGAGATCCACGGTATGATGCATGGGACGAAGCAGATTCCATGATCACGTCATGGTTATGGAATTCGATGAACCCAGAGATTAGAGGCACTTGTATGTTTTTATCCACATCTAAAGAGATCTGGGATGCGGTTCGCCAGACGTATTCGAAGGCCTGTGATACAGCTCAAGTGTACGAGATCAAGGTCAAGACAGGTGCAGCTAGACAAAGCAGTAAAACTGTAACAAAATATGCCAACTTGCTAAAAATCTGTGGCCCGAACTTGATCATTACCGGTGCATAGAGACTAATGAAAAAGTGTTGAGAATGTTTGTGAATGGTAGTGAAAAAGTAATGAAAAAAAAATAATAGAATATTGAATAGTAGTAAAAAGTAGGTGACAAGTAATGAATAGTAGAAAAGTAGGTGAAAAGTAATAATAAAGTAAAGAATAGTAGTGAGAGTACTTGAAATACTCTCACTTGCCAAACTAGCCATAAATGCGCATCAGATGCTGCCATCTTGAAATTTTTTATTGAAAAGGATCGAGTCTACAACTTCCTTGCAGGACTCAACGTAGAGTTCGATCAAGTCAGGGTCCAGATTCTCGGCAAAGAAAAGGTACCATCTCTTAATGAGACTCTCTCTCTGATTCATGCTGAGGAAAGTCAGTGGCATTATGCTGGAACCCCAAGTTCTAGAAGGATCAGCCATGGTGACTAAACGGAGCAGCCACCAATACAAGAGAATGTGAAGGGAGATACTCGGGACGAGATAACAGAGATGCACTTTGGTGCACCTATTGCAAGAAACCATGGCATACTAAACAAAATTGCTGGAAGCTGAACGTTAAACCACCAAGCAAAGAATGGGGCTACCGAGGAGGACTGCAGAAGAATCCAAACCAAGCCTACTTCACCACGACTCAACCCACAAATCAGCGGAGTCAAGAAAAGTCCCAAAATCCGGTTGAGTTCAATAAGGAGGAGATCGAGAAATTCAGGGGACTTCTGGGATCGTTGGAGAAGCCTCCTGGTGCATGTTCTCTTGCACTATCAGGTAAGTTCTCTATTTATCGAGGATTAAATGTATCAGTTGAACCTATTAGGGATCTATGGGTTATTGACTCAGGAGCCACGGATCATATGACTCACTCTTCACTACATTTTAACACTTATACCCCATGCCTAAGCAATCGGAAAATAGCCGTTGTCGATGGTTCTCTCACTATAGTAGCCGGCCTAGGGGATATCCGTATCAATCCATCTCTTACACTAAAAAATGTTCTTCTTGTCCCCAAATTATCCACCAACCTAGTATCCATCCAAAAACTAACTCATGATATTAACTATAATGTGGTTTTCTATCCCTCTTACTGTGTATTTCAGGACCGGGATTGAACTTGCTAGGGAGAAGGACAGGCTCTACTATCTTGAGGAATTAGGCATATCGAATATTGTCAGGAATAAATTACCTCTGTCATTTTTATCATCATCCAATAAAGACACCATTTGGCTTCATCATTTTAGACCAGGGCATCCATCATTTGGAGTTTTAAAAACTATGTTTCCTTTATTGTTTAAAGGGCTGAATTCTGAACATTTTTATTGTGATGTGTGTGAGTTTGCAAAATGAAATCAGAGTAATCTTTTAGTATATTTCTGTACATGCTAGTGATCTCTATTTAAGATACAAGAGAAATATCAAAGAAGGAAAGAATTTCCTAAAATAAGAGCAAGAAATCTGCCTAACTGATTGACAGAAAACCAGAAACTTCCTAAACAATATCTACCATAAATTACTTCACATTTATCTCGATATCTACCCCATCTCCATATTTATCGGGATTTCCACACAAAACATAAATGTGTACCCTTTCCAATAAGTAATGAGAGAAGTTCAATTCCATTTTCTTTGATTCATAGTGATATATGGGGACCCTCCACAGTTCCAAATGTTTCATGTTCACGATGGTTTGTCTCTTTTATTGATGATTGCACTAGAGGCTCTCAGATCTTTCTCCTCAAAACCAAATTAGATGTAAGCAGTGTGCTCCCCAATTTTCATAACATGATTCAAAACCAGTTTGGTGTTAAAATCAAAAGATTTAGATTGGATAATGCACGGGATTATTTCAATCGCATCTTATCTCCTTACTTCCAAAAAGAAGATATTATCCATGAATCCTCTTGCATTAATACCCCACAACAAAATGGCATTGCTAAGAGGAAAAATGGTCATTTGCTAGCCACAACCCGAGCCTTCCTTTTCCATCAACATGTTCCAAAAACTTATTGGGGGGAGGCTGTGCTCACAGCTGCATATATAATCAACCAACTACCATCAAGGGTGCTAGGGTTTAAAATAACAATGGAGACACTTTCTCAGTTTTATCCCGATCTAAGAACAAAAAATCATCTCATCCCACGAATTTTTGGTTGCGCAGCCTTTGTTCATGTTCATAGCCATCAAAGAGGGAAATTAGATCCAAGAGCGGTTAAGTGTATTTTTGTGGGGTGTTCGTCAACCCAAAAGGAGTGCAAGTGTTATCATCCACCTACCAGGAAGTTTTTTGTCTCTATTGATGTCACCTTTGACGAGCAACACTCATACTTTACTCAACCTTATCTTCCGGGGGAGGCCTTGTCATTCATTGAAGATAAGGACAGAGATTTGTTTTTACTTGACTTACCATCGAACCCTTCAATTCGTCATACCTCAAACTCAACCCGAGTCAGTCCAATCCACTTCCATACCTGCAGAACCATCTCAATCTATGTCAATTCCTTCACCTAGACCCGTGACAAAGAATGATGAATCTTGGGACTCTATAAGATTTATGCAGGTTTATTCAAGACGAAGAGATCCGGACCCTAATCTTGAGCAAGTTCAAGCTTCAACTCCAGATCTTGAGAATGAGGTAAGCCCCGATATTTCTCCTCCATCAGCCCATGATCGTGACCTTCCTATTGCTATTAGAAAAGGCACAATGCACTAAACACCCATTGTACCCTTTAGCAAAGTTTGTGTCATTTAGAAAATTCTCACCATCACATAGGAGATTTCTAGTCAGCATAAATACTATTCCTATTCCTAATACTTTATCTGAGGCATTATCTAATGAGAATTGGAGAAATGCTATGAATGAAGAGATGCAGGCACTAGAAAAGAATCAAACATGGGAAATTTCTGACTTACCACCAGGGAAGAAAGCTGTGGGATGCAAGTGAGTGTTTACAATGAAGTACAAGTCAGATGGCTCCTTGGAAAGATAAAAGGCCAGACTCGTGGCAAAATAATACTCGCAGACCTATGGCGTTGACTATCAGAAGACATTTGCTCCAGTGGGTAAGATGAGTACGGTAAGAGTGCTGCTATCACTAGCTGCTAACTTTGACTGGTACTTAGAGCAATTTGATGTAAAAAACGCATTTCTTAATGGTGAGTTGGAGGAAATATACATGGATGTTCCTCCGGGCTTCAAGGGAAATCTGAGAAGCAATAAAGTTTGTAGATTGAAGAAACCATTCTATGGTTTTAAGCAATCACCAAGGGCTTGGTTTGGAAGGTTTACCAAAGTAATGCTTGCCACCGGATACAGACAGAGTCAAGGAGATCATACACTCTTTATTAAGCACTCAGATGTAGGGGCAGTCATGACTCTTTTGGTATATTTTGATGACATAATTGTGACAGGAAATGATGAGAAGGAGAAGGAAGCCTTGAGAAGGTGTCTAGTTAGAGAATTTGAAATAAAAGAACTTGGAAGACTGAAGTATTTTCTAGGAATTGAAGTAGCTCATTCTAGAGAAGGCATCTTTATTTCACAATAGAAATACGTAACCAATCTTCTAAGGGAGATAGGAAAGCTGGCGTGTAGACCCACCTCCACACCGATCGAGCCAAATCACAAACTTCGAGAGGCAAATGAAGATCCAGCCATAGACAGGGAAATGTACCAGAGACTGGTAGAAAAGCTTATATATCTTGCTCACACACAGCCATACATTACATATGCCGTGAGCATGGTTAGGCAATTTATGCACAGCCCGAGAGAAGTTCACCTACAAGCAATGTACTGGGTACTGCATTACCTAAAGGCCAATCATGGCAAAGGAATTCTATTTAGAAGAAACGTTGGATTGATTCTTGAAGCATACACTAATGCAGATTATGCAGGCTCACCCGTTGATAGGAGGTCCACTACGGGTTATTGCACTTTCCTTGGAGGCAATCTTGTGACCTAGAGGAGTAAGAAGTAGAATGTGGTAGCTAGATCGAGTGCGGAGGCAGAATTCAGGGCGATGGCTCAGGGAGTGTGTGAATTACTATGGCTCAAGATAATTCTAGAAGACCTTAGAATCAGATGGGAAGGACCAATGATGTTATTTTGTGACAACAAGCCGGCCATCAACATTGCTCACAATCTTGTTCAACGTGACAAAACGAAGCACATTGAAGTAGATAGACACTTCATAAAAGAGAAGTTGGATAGTGGATTTGTACTCCATATGTGTCAACTAATGACCAACTCGTAGATGTACTCACAAAAGGACTTAGCTGTGTAGCATTTCAAGGACTTATCTTCAAGATGGGAATGAAGGATGTATATTCACTAGCTTGAAGGGGAGTGTTGGAAAATAGATAATTGATTCCCTCAAACTTCTGTCTATTAGGAAACCTATATATTTGTATCTTTGACTTTCCTAGGATTATGGGATAACCGTTAAGAAATCCCACTGATATAGAAATCTATTTTAGGAAGTTTCCTATTTTATCTCCCTGTAATTAGCTTTGTAAATCAGCTATGTAATTGTATATATAGCCGTGTAAAGGCTACAATCACGTCAATACAATTGATTCAATTTTTCCCACACATTAGGGGGATTCTCCTGCTTGAACAGATTTATGGTGGGTGATGTCAAAAATCCATTCCTAGCATGATCTACGGAATGCAGATCAACACTAGAAAGATGCTTTCCCATTGTTATTCAGCAGTGCACATCTCAAGGATGCTTATATGGGGGATCATTGTCAACTCCCACGTGATTCTTAAGTGGGCACGCAATTCTTAAGTGGGCACTAATATTGTCAGAGAGGCTAATGACAGGGAGGTGGATATCTTCACGCCGTTCTTTAAACAGTTATATTTGAGTACAATGGGATGAAGTAGTGAAGACAAATTGGTTTGGGGTGTTAGTGAAGACAAACTATTATACACTCCTTGCTTATTGGTTTATATTCTAGAACAGTTATACATAACCTGTGGTTTATATGAGATAAATTGCATTGTCCATATAAGAAAGGAGTGTCCAAAGTAAAGTCTTTTTAAACAGGTTATGTATTCATGATGGCAGAACAAGGGTACCCTAAAGTGAATTTCTTGTTATGGACAGCGGCTTTAGAGAGCATTTGTATCTTGGACAACGCAAGGAAGTGGCAAGTTGTAGTGGTTGATTGGTGTTGTAGGTATAAGAAACGTTGGGAAACAGTAGATTATCTTCCACTCCATTGCGAGGTAGCTAGTATTTTATGGAAAATTATCTCTAACATGTATGGGATAGATTGGTTCATGTCATTTCAAGTGATGATCTCCTAACATGTTGGAAACGGCAATGTGGTGATCATAAAATGCAATTATGTAAAATCATAAACATAGAACACTTTTCACAACACTTTACACAACTATACTTTAAAATGTAAAATACCTTATAAAAGTAACATCACTTTACAAAAATATCCTCATTTTAAAACATAGTTGTGAAATGTTGTGTGGGTATCATTACTCGAAAAATGATAAACGCAACACTTTTCATGTCTATTTGGTGTGGTGCATATGGGGAGTGAGAGAAATGAGCATAGATTTGAGGATTGTGAGAAGTCATTATTGGACCACAAGTCATTCGTTCCCAACACTTGGACATTGGATTGTCTTACACAATACCGTTGCTTTCTATACTTTTGTTTTTTCACGATTTATCGTGTTCATTTCCTTTTGTTAGGTATATTTCTTGTATACTTCATGTGTACAAGGGTAACACCCTTTTTAATATAATAACATATATCATACTTACAAAGAATATAAATGTACCATCACAGCTTCTCTGTGATATAGTATATCATGAAAATACAGAAAAAAAAAATATATATATATATATATATATCATGGAAATCTACACTGGAAGCCAGAGTACACTCAAAACAAGAAAAACAATACAAAGCGCAAGGGAAAGAAAGAGCAAGCTATTGATGATAAAGTAATACTTGAAATAACAAGCACAGACCACGCAAAAAGGTGCAAACTTCTACCTTGGCATCTGAAGATTTGATTTTTCTCTCTAGATCAGACAGTTTCACCTGAGTGATCAAACCAAAGGAGTCAATGCAAGTAAATGATATGGGATGAAAGCACAAGCCAACTAAAAATTTCAATTAATAATACTAATAGAAACAATAGCAATAACACACTGTTATAATTCAGCGAGGTTTCAATATAAAAGAAAAGAAAAGGAGAAATAGATTACCTCAGCAACTACAGCTCTGGATTCAGCAGCTGCAACAGCACGCAAAGCAAGAGTTAACTCTTTTCCCATTTCTTCAACTTGTCTCATGGCATCTTTTATAGTCTGCTCGCGGTCTACTCTGAGGTTCTGAACATTGTCCCGCTCTTCTTGCAACTGTTTCTTAGCCTCGGCCCATTCTCTCTAAGAGAATATCATTTGAGATCATGAAGCAGTTAAATTTGATTCTTCATAGTATAGAACTTTGAATACGGACAAATTCTTCATTATTAAGAGACAACAATGAACACAAAAGAGTTGACATGCACAAAAAGAAGAACAAGAAGATAATGATCATTCCTAGTAACAACCATGCAATATATGTAATTGGAAATGCAAAGGTCACATCTATATAAAAAGAGCAGCTACTAGGTTTGGATGGTGAGATGAGAATTTTTGGTTTTATATGAAAGTTTAAAATATTATTTTTTAATATGATTATTGTTTTGGAATTTGAAAAAGTTGAATTGTTTATTATATTTAGTGTGGAAATTTGAAAAAATTGTAATGATGAGATGATAGGTGATGAGGATTTTATATCTCATCCCACTTGCCAAACCTAGTCGATTTCAAGAACTTATGGGAACAAACCTCAACTTGCTTTATGTGCTCCTCTTGTTTTCTCCTCTCAGAAGTTCTAGCCTCCTGCAGTTCCCAGGAAATAAAAATCATATAACCAAATGAAGCATCTGATACATCAACTATGGAAAAAAAAAAAAAAATCCAAGTTAAACAAGATGAGCTACCTCGTGAACTTCCTCGGCACCCTGTATAGTGTCCAAACTAGCCTGCATAAAATTATATGAGAACAATACCACAGCTGATGTAAAGTAAAAGTCCCAGTAACCCAACCTGCAGATGGTAGACCCTCTCTGACAAACCACGAACTTCATTACAAGCTCTCTTCTCCGCACTGACTAACATATCTTTTTCATGCTTAAAAACAGATACCTATTTGGTAACAAGATATTAGGGAGTATCATCATAGGAGAATCTCAACAGAAGAGCTGATGAAATAAACACCTCCATAGTAAGCTTTCGAGAAAGGTCCTCAGCAGCATTCAAAGATTCAGAACTTTCACGCAGCTTTCGTTGATGGTCAATTATTAATTGCGAGAACTCCACATTTCTGGCTAAAATGCCATTGCTTTCAATTCTCTGGTATGTTATGCATTGCATAAAACTCCACACATCAGTCATGACACGTTGCACCATGTCTAGAACATAAGAAATGGAACATAATCTATGGGAAATGGGGGCCTGGGCAAATGGAGAGAGAGGGAGAGGAAGAGAGAGAGAGAGAGAGAATGGTAAAATATATCAAACAGTGTTGGTGAAAGTGCTAGGCGCACTCAAGCGCAAACACCATCTAGAGCCTAGGATCAAAACACAAAGCACAAGCGCCGAAGCATGTGCCTAATTGAAGTAAAGCGCACATTTCTAAAAGTTGATGTAATAAAAAAAAAACACCCTATAATACAATAAAAAAATGTTTAAAAGGAAATTTCTTAAAGTATTATACAACATGAAAATCAAATAATCATTTAATTAATCATTTAATTACTTAAAATTTAAACATCGCATTTTATATAATTCTCCTCTGCTTTACTAAATACACCCCATCTATGATATTTGGTAGCCATAATCAAATTAAATCACATGGTTGAATCAAATATACCAGAAAAGGCCATGATCAAACAAGCTCACGAATTGTAAGTATTGACTTCCATCCTAACATAAGCAATCAAATATCAATACATCTAAAAGGCCAACTTGGACTATTATATCGTGTACAAAGCATATACATCACATATGGAAATATGTGGCGCCACGGTACATAAATGATCTTCAATATCAACTAAATGTTTACAAACATTTGTTTACATCATTTTCTAGTTCTTTAATTGAATGTTTATATTTCTTTTTTAAAACAAATTACAAAAGCATGCTTTTCTGCACTTTAAGCTCACACAAAAAGAACCAAAAAGGGGTTTTTTTTTTTTTTATATGCACTTGGCTTTTGGTAAGGGAAGTGCTTCAGCCTTGGTTTGTGCTTTTCTTAATGCAGTTTTACAAACACTGAGAATGAATGAGACATAACCATGGGGAATGGGGATCAAGGTGAATGGGCAGGAGGGAGACAGAGAGAATGTTCAAACAATATGATCACCTGATGCTCAAATTCCTTCATGAAGCTATCAAGTCTTTCTCTTGCAAAATTTGCTTCCAGAGCGAACTTGTCACACTCTGTGCGTAATGATATAATCTCAGTCCTACCAATAGGCAACAAATATTTAGAATTTGATCAAGATGTGGGGAGAGAATTCTGCAAACGATTCCAATCAAGATGGTTCCACTAAAGTTACATGATATAAGATTACACAATGAATATCAATTCACAGACATAACTAACGCAAGGTAGGTAGCATTCTATGTCTACGCCTTCATTCCACATGCCACAACAATCCCAATTCTAGATACCCTGGCTTAGACCATAAATGAAAATCGACCCCCCTTTAACTAGGATTAAGCCGTTGATATATTTATAACATCATCCCCGAAATAGAGCCAATGACTGGTCAAGGGAGAGAATCCAGCATCAAAGGCTCCCCCATGTTCAAACCATGCAATAGCATAATAAAAAAACTATAACAAAATAAAATAAAAAGTTCTTACTCCCTCCCACAATACATCTTTCATTTCAATGAAACAATTCCTAAAACGCCCTTATATAGGCCAAGAAAGATGGATTGAAATTAAGATATGAGAATTTGAATTTGAAAGAAAATCAGGTTAAATTAGGAGTAATTTGGAAAATGGATAAATCCTTTTTACTCCACAACTTTCATTGATTTTTGAACTATTAAAAAAATAAAGAAAACACGTCATCTACTTTGAGACAGTAGTAAATAAAATATGTATTATAAAACATCACATAGAATTCACTGGACTTAAAATTTTCAAGAATTTATATGAAGCATGACCTACACAACCCCCTTTCTCATGTTGCTCCACAACTAAGACTGGAAATTCCCAATCCCTGATTTTTAGGGATACCACTGCATCAATTAGGATTTTATTATTAGTTGACTACATTAATTTAGGAATAAAGAGATTCTGGAAAATTCCTGATATCTCTAAACTCATCACCTTCCCTCTTCTCCCAAACTCATCACGCTCAAGCTCGTCACTCTCTCTCTCTCTCTCTCTCTGTAGATGCTGCTGCTTTGGGCACCTTCTTAGCTCAGACAGTCATCAGCTCTGTTGTGACACACAGTCAAAGCTCGAGGCCATGAACAAAGTTATTAGGAGCTAGTGATGCAATGGTAATGGAAGTGGTAGAGTTAGAAAGACAGGGAGACACAACGGTAAGCTTGTGGGAGTTGGGGATCTTAGCTCTCCTCAGCAGCGATGTTTGTCCCATGTACCTTAATAACACAAAAAAGGGGAATTGTTGATACCCATAATTTAAGTTGACTGGTTCCCAAATTAGATGGATATGTGCTGGCACTTTTCCCTATGTGAAAGGCGTTTGGGTAGTCCATATAGCTACCCAAATCAATTCCTAGTAAACATAGTCAAAAATGTCTATTCCAGATCAGTTTGGCCCAGAACTTGGGCAAACTGGTTTTTAATTATTAAAAGAGTAATGTTATTTATCATCCTTTTATCCATCAACCTCTAATGTGGCATCAAATGATTGGAATACTATTTGTTGTTTAATTATAAAGAGCGTTGATGAAAGGCTGATGATTAAGAGGATGATAATAGAATTTTTCTTAACTAAATGACATGATACATGAGAAAGTAAAATAAAAAATTAGCCATCTAATATTTCTCGTGAGTGCTCTCACACTAGGAGCTAATACATACAGAAGGAATATGAAAATAGCACATAAACATATATAACCGAGCAAAGAATGTTAAATTATTCCATTAACTCTAGATTTATTTGTTATGAGCAATTTTATTTTATTGATAAGAACAATATCTGTTCTGAGCAAATTAAATTGCTACTGGGCAATGAAGAAAGGAATAGACTCAGAAAAATAAACCCAATGAATGGAAATTAGGAAGGGCATAAGTGTTGCAAATATTCTAGATAAAACTTACAAAGCTGCTCATAATAGTAGATAAGTGCTGTAGCAACAATATATAACTTTAATGGATCACTGATGTAACTTCATTTACAACGCAAAAGCATTTAATCTCAATTGAGTTAAATAAATCTATATATTAACGTGAGAATCCTAGCATACAATTAAGCTGTAAAAACTTAAAAAAACTATTGACCATGCATCCAAGACAGAATTGCGTTAGATACCTCCCTATATCTCCAAAAACCAAAATAATTTAAAGTCTCATGCAAGCAATAAAAATCAAAGCTAGCACACAATGTATGAACTAAGATCTAGAAATTGAAAAATTTACCTAGACTTCACCAGTTCTTCTTCAAGGCATCTCCCTCGCTCCACAGCCTGTTCCTGGGCCTTTGTTGAAGCCTCCTATATATATATATATAATGTGAGAGAGTACAAAGAAACAATGACATAACAAAAGTTCATTTTTTAGATAACATTCTCTGTAACCACACCTGAGATCTTTCAAGAAGAAGCTTGAGATTGGTCCTGCCATCATCTGTGACAACCAATTTGTATTTATAGAGCCAGACAGAAAACAAAATATGGAAACACAATAGGTGCACAGTATGCTAAGAACATGCAATAAAAATCATGTCAACTAAGAATGCAAACAATTTCTACAGGACCTTCCTATATGGCAGACAGCAGCTTCCAACTTGAAGACAAGCTCAGATTTGAAACAGAAAAGCCCACAAAGGGAAGCCAAAATCTCAACACCAGCAAAATGCACTACGGAGATTAAACGGAACATCTTCGGTGAATTAATAAGACAAAAGTCTTAATTTGCACACACACGCAGAGAGAGAGAGAGAGAAAGAGAGAGAATCAATGCATGTACCTCTTTCAGCTTCTGAAAAATGGGGCAGACATGAATCAAGTTTACGTTCCTCTTCATATAACCTTTTGTACATAGCAACCTGTGAAGAAAATAGCAAGAAAAAGATCTTAAGTCAAAACATTTATATTATCAACAGTATGTCACAAAAAGGTAATAATAATAAAGTACATATTACTTATCAAAACAATATGGTACATATCAACAATAATCCAATTAGGGTAAATTACACCTTACCCCTTCAAACTACCCTGTTCTTGCCAAACTTCAAATTGCTGATTACAGTTTCAATCAGCCCCCTCAAGTTAATGCCCAATTTTATAACAATTTATCAGGTAATTCCATATAAGGGTATCTCTAGTGGGCATTATATCGAACACTGGATGTGCTACTCCAACATTATATGTATTATTTGAGAATTCAGTGCCTGCTTCTTTGTATCCTCCAACTTTTTTCTTTTCATATTGGCGGATGGGAATAATTACGTGGAGCAGTGCAAATGTTATTTCTTGCCTTGAGTCTTTGGAGGAGGTTAGTTTCTTTAAAGGACAGCTAGGTCTGACGATGAAGACAATGAACGAGGACAGAATTGTGGATTTGAAAAAATTCCATGTCATATTGGAGTCGCTTTAAAAATAATGATAAAGGGACCATTTACGGATGTTAAGTCATTATATTGACCCAAGAAGCATGGGAAGCTCGTGGCGCATTTCTCGTCCAAATTAACATCTGATTTGGATATGGGGGTACATTGAATTGAAATTTCAATTTAAGTGATCAATTGCAAGTACTTCAAAGTTAGGAGGAACATTGAGAATGCGATGATCATTTGGAGGGACAAGGTGTAACTTACTCGACCAATTATAATAATAACAAGGGGGAGAAATACACAAAGCCCTATCAAACTACCACTCAATTTGCAATCATCGCCTCCCCCCAAACAACTATCAGTTTTGGCAATCATCCGCTCAAACTACCAAAAAGTTGAAATGTACCTCTATTTCCCCTTAAAAAAGACTAAGGTGAGGTTTGGATAGTGAGTTGAGATGAAAGTTGAATAAAATATTGTTAGAATCCTATTTTTTAATATTATTATTATTTTGGAACTTGAAAATGTTGAATTGTTTATTATATTTTGTGTGAAAATTTGGGAAAGTTGTAATGATGAGTTGAGATCAACTCTGAATCCAAACGGGGTAAATTACACCTAATGACTAAGAAATGACAAAATACACTTGAAATTCAAACGAAATAATATTTTAAACAATAAATTATTTTAAAAATTATTTTTTAAAATTAACTACTTTTTTAATTTTTTCAAACTTTCTATTTTTTTCATTTTTTATTTTTTTATTTTTTATATCCATAAACAAAATTTTATCGATCATAAGAATAGGCAAAATCCCAAGTACATGGGACATATACTTGGACTCCCCACTCTTTTTGCACATGCAACACCAATCTATGACAATTATTCGCCATTTCCTTAGTTTGTCTAATGTAAGGATCTTCCTCAAGGAAGCCATCACACAAAGAAGATTGTTTTTATGGAAGCCTTTGTTTTCCAAATACTCTTCCATGGAATGGACATGCATCGTGCATATTATTTTTTATCAATGTATGTATGTCAAGCTTTTTTATGCAGGGCATTGCCAAAATTGATAGTGTGAGTGGGTAATTGCAAATTGGTATACAGTTTGCAACTTTGAGGGGGTTTGTGTATCTGTCCCAATAATAAAAATTAGGCTAGCAGCAAAACAAAGGAGGCATTAATTAAAGCTTACAGAGGTGTGGAGAGATTCAATCATTCGCCCTTGCTCCTCTGCTCTTTGTAAGACAGCAGCAACTTTAGAGGAAGATTCATCAGTATGGTTTTTAAGCTCCATTTCAAACTTTTCCTGTAATCAGTACGCATCGATGAAACAATGTTATCAACTAGAAAAAGTACTATTTTGCCAAAAAACAAGTGACAGAATTTTTTTTCAGCACAACCTTGAACTCCATCTCTGTACTTTCAACTTGATCAGAAAGACTGCGCAAAAGGCTCCTGAGTTGTACATTTTGCTCCACTAATCCATTTATGTCCTTAAATGTCAACTGATTAAGTGTTTCACCCAAAAGTAGCATCAACTACCGGTTAATTACTTCTACAGAGGAAAAGCAGAAATGTAAGGAGTTATGCTGAGGAAGAAACATTGCAAAATACCTACCAGTCGTTCAGAAATCACTTTTTCAGTATCAGACTCTGCATTTGTCCCCGTAACAGTGCTACCAACATCAAAACTTTCTAGCCCAGTAGATCCACAACGAAGACGTATATCTTGACATTCCTTAAGAAGAACTGTCACCTAAAAATTCTCACAAACAATGCTAGAAAGGTAAGCTTGCACTGAACACTACTATAGGGTTGCCCTGAACACATTTGGGAAAACACTGTCAACACAACTTCAATGGTAAATTTTTTGGATACAATGTAACACTTCAGCAAAATGTAAATGATATTAGAAGTAACAGTAGAGCACAGAGTTGCAGCTCATCCAACTGCAGCACAGTATCACAGGCACCCATAAAAAGGGAGCTGTTAATGCAAGACACATCAAGGCTCCATTATGCCTAGATGCATGTTTGATAAAACACAACACAAAACCAGTTTTTAAGGGTATATTCCTTAGATATGGAAATATTTTCCCAAATGCCAAGACCCATCAATTAAGATATAAGTCGTTCAGTTTTTTTAAAGCAAACAGGAAAAAAATAGAAAAAGTTGACAATAAAGACTCCACTTTCTAATCTTCCCACATATTTTTTCATCTCTTTTTTCCATTTCCAGCAAGTGTGGCTAATTGAATTGAGCAGATTTTCCAAGCTTTCTTGTGGGGAGGAATTGGAGAGGAGACTAAGTTCCACTTAGTCAAGTGGAACAAGGTATGCAAACTGATTTCTAGTGGAGGGTTGGGAATTCGAAATATGAGAATTTTAAATAAGGCACTCCATGGGAAATAGTTATGGAGGTACCATTAGGAAGGGGAGTCTTTATGGAAGATTATTATTGAAATGAAGTATGGGCGTTTGCGAGGGGATTGCCACACCATACATCATGCTAAAATTTGATTTTGGATGCATCACCCACCTCAAAACAGACATTTCTTGAAAATGTGTCTCCGTAATGCTCCTTGTTAATTGTGGTATCTCCATAGTCATTTGCCAAGCAAAACTTTGTTAAAAGATTGCAAGTACCATATACCCAATCCTCCTTCAGGATAAGGGAGAACCATATCCCATTTTACCAAGAAATCCTGTGCAATGAGCCACCTTGGTGGGAAGCGGAAATAGCGATAGAAAGTAGGTTGGCAAGTTAGATAAGTACTTTTGATTAAAGTGACCCTATCTGGATAGGTAAATCCTCTTCCAACTAGCCAGTTTCCACTCCATTTTTTCCAGTACATCATCCCAAATAGATTTCGATTGGAACAGGGCACCCAAAGGAAGACCCAAATATTTCTTCGGCAGCTAGGATATCTTGCTTTCCAAGATGTGAGTCATGCTCTCCACATTTAGAACATTCCCCACTATACTTCTGATTTAACCAAGTTCACCTAAAAACCCAAAACAACTTCAAAGCATAAAAGAAGTGCCCTCAAAGCTCAAATTTGATCATGACTGGTGCCACAAAAGATTAGGATATCATCAGCAAATAAAAGGTGAGATATGCGAAGTGAGCTAGTATTTGCCTCCCCCACTAAGAATCTGGATAAGAACCTGCCACGACCCCTAAAATCATCTTGCAAAAAGCTTCCATTACAAAAAAAAAAAAAGAAAAAAAAAATAGCGGAGATAGAGGGTCACCTTGTCTTGAGCCTCGTGTGCTTTTAAAAAAGCCCTTTGGTGTGCCATTCACCAAGATAGAAAAACAAATAGTAGAGATACACTGTTTGATCCAAGAACACCATTTCAAGCCAAAGCCAAATCTCTCAAGCAATAGAGCAAAAATCTCCAATTGACTCGGTCATAGGCCTTCTTTATATCAAGCTTCCACAAGAGCCCCAACACTCCCGACTTGAGTATACTATCCAAGCATTCATTGGTGATAAGCACTGAATCAAGAATTTGCCTACATTGGACAAAGGCGTTTTGAGGCTTTGAGATTAACTTCTCAACCACCATGCTCAATCTATTCGCCAAAACTTTCGAAGTGATCTTGTAAATTCCACTCACCAAGCTAATAGGGCAATAATATTTTACCTCTACAGCACCAAGTGTTTTTGGAATGAGAGCAATAAATGTTGCATTGAGACTCTTTTCGAACATACCATTTTCCTGGAATTCGTTAAAGACCCCCATTATATCTTCTTTGATCACTTCACAAGAAGTTTGGAACAAAGCCATAGAAAATTCATCTAGACCTAAAGCTTTGTCACCTGCCATGCTTCTTAACACTTTTATGATTTTTGTTTATTCAAAAGGCCTCTCAAGTTGTCTTGCTTCTTGCAAGTTGTTAGAGGACATGTTTGTAATTAGTATGTGTGTGAGGGTATAAGTGTCAATTGTATGTAGTGTATATATATGTTTGTACATCAATATGGAATGGATAAGATCTTTCCTCTACATGGTATTAGAGCCAGGTTCCGATCCTGGAACTTGTGGGTTGGTTAGAGGACATGTTTCGGGTCTGAACCATGTTGTTTCGGGTCTATATCGGCTACGTTTCTGGTCTGGACTGGTACCGGTTTAAAACTAAGCTGAAACAGGAATAAGCTATCCTAAACGAGGATAAGAATACCATATACATGTTACCAAACAGGTGTTATTCCGGATAGGAATACACTCTTACTCCAGGTTTTGGCTATTCAAACTCAAGGATTGGATAGCTTATACCTGCAACCAAACACTCCGAGCTTCAACCTTTTGCCGGCGACGGAGGCCCTTCCCAACGGCAACAACGATGCCGGTAACCACAGATAAGGCCGGCGAGTCCACCTCTAGTTCCTAGTACCGGAGAAGACGTCGAAGAGTGGCCGGAAACCACTTCAAACACTTTCGGTTGCCAAAGAAAAAAGGAACCACCGTATTGATTCTGGCAACGACGACGATGCCGGTAACCACAGGCAAGGCCGGCGAGTCCACCCCTGGTGCCCAGTACCGGAGAAGGCACCGGAGAGTGGCCAAAAACCACTTCAAACACTTTCGGTCGCCGACGACAAAAGGAACCACCGTACACTACTGAGATCTATCCAACATACACTCTTGAGATCTATCCAATGTACACTACGCTCTGATACCATGTAGACGAAAGATCTTATCCATTTCATATTGATGTACAAACATATATATACAATACATACAATTGACACTTATACCCTCACACACTTACACTAATTACAAACATGTCCTCTAACACAAGTCAAGAGCGTCAAAGTGGAGCCCATCTAGTCTCAATCTCCAAGAGAATTGTTCTGAAAGCAAACTCTTATAATAGTTGACAATGTGATCTGTTATCTTGGTTTGGTTGGAAGAAGCCACTCCATCGACTATCAACATCTCTATGGGCATTATTCCGCCTATGCGAGTTAGCCACCTGATAGAAAAACTGGGTGGAGATCTTTAATAGAACGGGCATAGCTTGGGTAATGCCTAAAAGGGTGGTCAATTTGTTTGCATGTTGGCAAAGATGTGGGGCCAATTCACCTATTGAGGATGTATAGAGGATGATTCCTCTATGTATCAAGTGGTGTTTATGGATTAAAAGGAATGGTCGAAACTTTGAAGAGAATGAGCATTCTCCGGATGAGCTAAGAAGTTTCTTCTTCCATACTTTATTTCTTTGGGCATCCTATTGCGTATTTAATAGACCTTGCTTCAATGACTTTCTTGTACCACTTTCTAGCTCCTTGTTAAGTAACTAGGTGTATGCTGTTTGTATACCTCCTGTGTACTTGGGTTATGCCTATTTACTACTATCAATAAAATGTTATTTTACTTATAAAAAAATTACATTAAATAAAAGCTGAAGCTCCTTTGTTTTCTATTTTTCCACACTAGCATTGATTTTATTTTTTATTAGTTTTTCTTAATTTAATTATTTCTTCAATTATGTCTCTTGCCCTTCTCCTACATGTAGGGACTCTAGGTCTTTAGGGATTTAATTGGGTAGGAACCGTTGCTGCCTTAATTTCCTTGTCTCTTGCGCTTCTCTAGATTGGACTTGAACTCAACATTAATTTTACTTTTTATTTACATTCAGCACCTTCAATTCCCCCTTCAACTTCAATTTCCCCCTTCAACTTCAGGCCCGTTCAATTTCTTTTGTTTTAGTTTCCACACAAAACCACAACTCCTCTACTCCCCCACCCCCCCAAGGGGTAATTATATCCTATAGTAAATAGTGAATGGGCTTGAACTTTACTTGGCGGTTACTCTATGACAGAAAGCATTTAAGGCAATGTCTACCTTCATTTAGGTGTATTAAGTACATGCCTGGTCGTCTAAAGTGACCAATGCTAACCATTAGCAAACACACCTCTGTTTTAGGCTGTCATTTCTAGTCTTGGTTCATGAGTTTCTGAATTTCCATATGTTTATAATGGTGAATATCATCTCTTCTAAGCTGTGTAAAGATGTAGTCTGGTGAGGAGCATGTGGATGTGATAATAGGAGTTGCTGTTGCTGATGGAGATGTGACACGAAAAGTGCAGATGCTGATTAAAATACTTCTCAACAATCAGGACAAATAAGATTTTCGCACAATCAATTTTGTTGAGCGAGGTATGTTTGCTTTAGTTCTTCTTCAGGTTGATAAGTTTATACATGGTTTATCTTTGTATTGATTGATTCAGTTTTCCATGTTCTTTACTGTGTATTGTCGTACTCAACCAAGCATTTGTTGTAGCACTTCCATCTTTAAATTTTATTATATGTGCAAGCTTGATAAGTCATGACAACAGTCGTGAAATGTAGACGTAATAGTTCAGGACACAATTTCCAAATTCTAGGATGGTCATGTAGGTTTTGAAGGTTGTTTATAAGGAGAAGGCAAAGGAAAAGAAAAAACACAGAGGAGCCAGACCAAATGAAGTGCAAGGTTCCTGGACATATTCTAAAGATATGACTGTTTTATTTGGTGTTTAGTGTTTGGAGATTAATAGAATTTAGATATGTTTTCTGATTATTTGGTAGATCGAGTTATTGGTAGTGGGAAGGTTCACGTTGTTATTGGCTGTAGAGTTGTCACATTTGCTAGAAGAAGTTAGAGTAGTGCTGCAATGGTTTAAAAACTTGGAACTTTCTGCAAATAAGGATATCTCGTAATGAAGTGCAAAGACTAAATGATGTTTCTGAGAGTAGCTTATAACTCAGTATAGCTTCAACTAAAACTTTATTCAGATTTTAAAGAATGTCTTTTTTATAAGTAAAAGATTATATTAATAAAAATAGGCATAGCCCAAGTACACAGGGAGTATTTTTTAAAGAATATTTATCCAAAGTTTTATAAAAATGAAAGTATCAGCTCTTCCAAATTAACTCGGCATGCATTTTCACTATCAAATGTTTTTGCTCTTCATTTTGTAGGATGAAAATAAAAACTTATCAAAAATATTATTAGACTAGCCAAGACGCTTATTTACGTGTACAAATTTATTTGAGTTGATTTTTCTTAGCCTCTACACAAGTCTGCGCCATGCATGGATCCACAACTAAAAACCAAGGATTGCACCTTCTGCATTTTTTAATGAAATCTTATTACTTATCATGAAAAAAAAAACATATCAAAACCACCACCATTTGATGGAAGCACAATCACAAGGCAGAGAAAGACAATCATAAGGCAGAGAAAGTGAATAAAAAGAATAGGAAGAAGTGATTGAGAACAATGCAGCTGTATATTTTCTGTAACTAAATGCTAACATTTATAATAAGTGTTTAAAAATTTGTTCATGGCCATTATTGTTATGATTTGGTGCTGAAACGCAAATAATAATGATGATGATGTCATCATCATCATCATAGTAATAGTAATAACAATATAATAACTAGACAGAAGAACAAAACTTTGTGCATCAACTAATTGATTATCAGAACTGACAATTTTTGTCACCTACCTGTTTCTGGAGGTCAACAATCTCTTTTTGCGCGAGAGTATAGTCACGTTCATGTCTCCTTAAATCAGCCTGGAAGATACATGTGTCAAAACAACCAATGAGAAATGCCATCAGACATATAACTTAGATAAATATGTCAGACCTTCAATTTCTGTATGGTTTTCTCAAAGTTAGTCTGTTCAGACAGCAAGTTCTGCAGCTTCTGGTTGATTTCAGAGTATGCCTCAGCCATTCTTTCATGTTCCGCTGCATAAATATCAATTATGTTAATAATGAAACATATATAACATGCCAAGCAACAAATTTAAAGTCACCAAGAATTTGCTTTAAAGTGAAAACAGTGTATCCAGATGAATGAAAAATATTAGCTCATGAACTTGAATAAAAATATGAAAAAACAGTATCTACAGTTGAAATAGAACAAGAGATGAGGGAGAGAGAGAATATAGAATTGCAATGGAAGAGATACACCCAGATTTTGAGGTCCTCTATTCAGTGAGTACAAGTGCGTTTGAGTGCAAAAGAATTTCACAACATACTAACAAAGGGAATTCAAGGAGTTGTGATGAACGAAAGATGACAGATGCCATGGAAGATGAAAAGGACAAGCTTTTTTGTGATCACTGTAATCAGTCACAACATAGTCACAAGACATTTTGGCCAAATTCACCAATTGTCCCAAAAGACTGAGTCTATGGAAAAATGTGAATATAATTATTTGACTTATTTTAACACCCACCTTACATGTGGGCAAACTCTTTCTTAATAAGAGGGCCCAGCACATGAAATATTTAATTAAAGTGAGGTGAAGTGTGAAATATTTAATTTATATATTGAAATGTATAAAAGATGGGGAGAGAGAGAGTATGGAATTGCTAAGGAAGACAAACTCCCAAAGCCAGAGTTCCACCAGTTGTAAATTCTGATATAACAAGTGTCAAAGAATCAAAAAATAAATTTAGAGATCTTACAATAATGATAAAATCAACAAATAAAAGGAAGTAAAGCTAATCTTCTGGACAATCACATGACAATTGAGCACCAAATCTGTCACAAAAGGGAATAACTTTTCCCCCCAAGTAATGTGGGATCGCATTCACCACATTCCTATGCTCAATTTGGGATATTCCAACCTCCCCCTCTTATATCCCTATGTCCTCATGAAGCCATTTCATCCTAGGTGGCAAGGCTCGAGTCCCACAATTCTGGTTAGGTTTAACTATGAAAGCATTTATAATAGTCCAAGGAAAGCCAAAGCCACATTTAGGCTTATACTCCAAAAGGAACTTCTCAATGTTACAATTGAAGCCCTTTGGAATAGTTATAAAGAGCAATAATAACTTCTACCTCCCAAGCAATGTGGAATCTTCTTCACCACCTTCCTAAACTTAATCCTACTGATGGACAATTCCATGATAAAGATATTTACAATGGCATGTATTCGTTATTCAAACTAGACAACTTTTATTATGGATTAATAGTTAGGACAGATTTTCAGATTTCCATATATCTCACACATGAGCATCAACCGGTTGTCAAGCAAATTTGCATTTCAAAGGACAAGTGGCTTCTTCACCCAAGCAAAGCAATATCCAAGCCCCAGATTGGGTCTTAGACAAAGCTAGGGAGATTCAACATTGTGTGGGGATATTGTGCTATGGTTTCAAGGACCAATTTATAGCTCTCCTTGCAGCTATAAAGGCTGGACAGACTCACTCTTTACCGAGTGTGTAACATCCTAATAGAAGGCCCAAACTACATAACCTATACTCCAACAGGACTACTCAATAATACAATTTGAGTCACATTGAAACATTATAAAGAGCAAAAACTTTTCCTTCTCAAGCAATGTGGGATCACATACACCACCTACCTTATCCTTTTATCATATGGGGTATCACAATCTCCCCCCCTTAAATTTCCAACGTCCTCATCAGGCCTATTCGTCGTAGGTGGCATGGCTCAAGTCCCACATTTCTAGTTGAGATATACTTTGATACCATTTGTAGCGCCCCAATGGAAGGCCCAAACCACATGGCCTATACTTCAAAAGGACTAGTCAATGATACAATTGGAGCCACATTGAAACATTATAAAGGTCGAGAACCTCTCCTTCGCAAGCAATATGAGATCCTATACACCACCTGCCTTGTCCTCTTATCATATGGGTTGTCACAGAGTGAGATCAATTCAGCAAAGAAGAGAGCTAGAGAACTAAAAAGGCTCAAATGGACAGTCAAAGATTGAGTAGGAAAGAGGAGTTCTAACCGTGGAAGATCAAAGGGACGGGCAATGGATGTTATATGAAGCCGAAAATCGTATCTTGGAATATGAGGGGGCGGAATGAGAAGGAGAAGTGCCTCAAAATTAGAAACCAATTATGAGGTTGGAGAGTAACGAAATTGGAATCTATCCCCCTAACCACTATTAGAAGTTTGTGAGTTTGTGGTGTTCTAATCAAATAGAGTGGCTCTATTTACCATCCAATGGACCCATCTTAGTGATGTGGGATAAACGAGTGGTGGAAAAGTCAAAAGATTGAATTGGCTGGCCTAAGCAGTATATGGGATTTACATAGGTGTATTGGTGGCGACTTTAAAGTTACTCAATTCTCGAGTGAACAATCGGGTGGTTCTAGCTTCAATTCACCAATGGTAGATCCTTCTAACTTCATCTATGAACAAGATTTACTAGATATTCCTCTTGTTGCTGGCACCTACACTTGGTCAAGCAACCAAGAACACCCCTCTTGGTCAAGGATCGATAAATTCCTAGTATCACCTGAATGGGAAGCACATTACCCTGAACTCATCCAAAAGAGACTCCCCAAGTTGTGCTCAGATCACTTTCCCATCCTTCTTGATTGTGGAGGTATTCGTGGTGGCCCAAGGTCCTTCAAATTTGAAAACATGTGGTTGAAATCTAATGGGTTCCTTGATCGAGTCCGATAATGGTGGTCTTCTTATCAATTTCATGGCACTCCAAGTTATATCATGTCATGTAAATTGAAGTCCCTGAAAAAAGATTTGAAGGCTTGGAATGAGCAAGCATTTGGCAATGTGAAAGCTCAAAAATCTACACTCTTTGAAGAACTCAAAGGATTGGAGGGATAAGAAGAGGAGAGCATATTATCTCAAATGGAGAGGGCTCGTAAAATTCAAGTGTCTGCAGATCTCAAAATGGTTTCTCTATTGGAAGAAATATATTGGAGACAAAAGTCGAGAGCAATGTGGTTGAAGGGGATAAATGCACCAAGTTTTTAATGGCATGTCTTTTCGTGACTTCCTTGTATCGCTCAACTAGGCATAGGTGATGCTCTTGTATATGTCCCATATACTCAGGCTTTTGTCTATTTTATGCTCAATGAAATTTTGTTTATCGATAAAAAATTAAAAAAAAATAAAAAATAAAAACTATTATAAAGTGACCTGTCAGCAGAAAATGACTGCATATCATAAAACTAAATGGAGTGTGTTGCACCAAAAAAAAAAAAATGATAGTCGTCACAAAGGCAGATCACATTAGCGACTTTGAATCAAGTTGTATTCAAAGAACCCATAGCATGAAGAAGGAACTACAGATCAAGCATTTCACACATAGCATTCAGAAGATGATGGGTCCTGTCTAACACTATTAATGTGTTCTATAACTTTCATTATGCAAGACACCAAATCCCAAGATTACCATCCCAATCCCATATACTAACTTACCTATCAAACAAAATCCTTGATGCTAAACCAACACCCCCCCCCCCCCCCCCCCAAAAAAAAAAAAGGAAAAGAAAAGCTTCATGCATTAACATTTGAAAGGCCACCAACAGGATCAACAATCCACTCAAATCCTCCCAGAAGAGGGAAAAGATTAACATCCTCGACAACTATGTCAATGTTAGAAAATACCTCTTTCATCCAAAATGACTTCAGCTTTCTCCTCTAATTCATATAAGACCTGCAAGACCATATTAAATCTAAATTGAGCACTCTATCTTAGACACACTATGAAAATAGCATCCAATGCATATAAAATATTTTTGCTCAACAATAAATTTTTTTTTTTTTATAAGTAAGAGATAAATTTTATTGATACGAATGAAATAGGCATAGCCCGTGTACACAAGAAGTATACAAAAGAACACCTAAATTTATTCTAGGAACGAAATAACATGAAAAAACCAAAACTCAACAACAAATAGACCGATCGAATGATGAAACAGTTGACAAAAGGAAGTAAGAAGCATTCCAAAAGCTGGGTTAAATTTAATTTGAAAGGGCAGTAGTCATCAAGCAAAATTTTATGAGCTTTCTGCAAAGAAACTCTGCAACATCCCATGTCCAAAAACAATAAAACATACTAAGCCTGATATTGCAAATATTAAGCAGAAAGAAAGAGAGAAGCAATCTAAAACCTAAAGTAAATGCAATGAACTTAAAACCATAGGTTACAGTTGTTTTACAAAATAAGACCCTGAAATGGAATAACCATTCCTCCCAAATAGCTATTCCATTGTTTCTTTTTTATAAGTAAAGATTTGATTAATAAAAGGGTATACATAGCCCAAGTCCACAGGACATTTTACAAGAGAAGTCTTTTATGATTGAAATAGAACACAAACTATTTTTATCCTTGCAGGAAGATTATACATTAATCCCGAATGGCTATTCCATTGTGTTTTTTTATAAGTAAAAATTTGATTAATAAAAGGGTATACATAGCCAAGTACACAGGACATTTTACAAGAGTTTTGTTATGATTAAAATAGACCACAAGCTATTTTTTATCCTTGCAAGAAGATTATGCATTAACTAGTTGTAAATCCACGTGATGCCTTGGAAATTATTGAGGTTTTAATTCTATTATTTCCCTATCCGCTATCCCCTTTCCTTTTTGTTATAGTAATGGAGGCATTGAGTCACATGGTGGAGACTGCCGTAAGGGGGGGATTTCTTGCTGGTTTTTCGATGGGCAACAATGGTGATAGTGTCAGTTCCATTTCTCACTTACTATACGCGGATGATACGCTCATTTTTTGTGATGCTGTTAGTGGCCAGATTCAAGCTCTAAGGACAGTTTTGTTGTGCTTTGAAGCTGTTTCGGGACTCAATGTGAACTTGGGGAAGTCGGAGTTGGTTCCGATGCGGGATGAGTAACATTGCCTCTCTAGGAGAGTTGTTGGGCAGTAAAATTGCCTCTCTTCCTATGAAATATCTTGGACTTCCCGCAAAGAGTATTTGGGATGGTGTGGTAGAGAAGATTGAGAAAAGATTATCGGGGTGGAAGCGGTTATATCTATCAAAAGGGGGGAGATTAACACTTATCAAAAGCACCATTTTCAATCTTCCCACTTACTTTCTCTCTTCCCATTACCGGTGAGTGTGGCAAACTAGATCGAAAAGTTGTTTAGAGCTTTTTTGTGGGGTGGCATGGGGGAGGAAATTAAATTTCAACTTGTGAGTTGAGAAAAGGTGAGTTGTCCGATTGCAAATGGTGGTTTAGGGGTGCAAAATTTGTGCGTTTTTAACAAGGCACTATTAGGAAAGTGGTTGTGGAGGTACCAAATGGAAGGGAACTCGTTGTGGAGAGAGGTTATTGACCACAAGTATGGTAATGCGTGGGGGGGATGGTGTTCTAAGGAGGGTAGGGGGTCTTATGGAGTAAGCCTATAGAAATTTATTAGAAATGGGTGGAACACTTTTGAAAAACATCTTAAAGTTTGAGGTGGGTGATGGAGCAAGAACCCGCTTTTAATTCGATGGTTGGAGTGGGGAGAGCCCTCTTTCCACTGTTTTTCCAGTTGTATTTAACTTGGCTAGAAATCAACAAGCTACAATTTCAAAATTGCTATGTCGTGCAAATGGGACGATAACTTGGAATGTCACTTTTACTAGAAATGCTCAGGATTGGGAACTTGAAGAGCTGGCAGATTTTTATAGCTACTTTTATTCAGTAAAGTTAGGAAGCAATGGGGGTGACCATATGTTGTGGATTCACACAGGGAGCAAAAAGTTTACTGTTAAATCTTTTTACAAGGCTTTGACAGTCCAACAGCCCACATTCTTTCCGTGGAAGAGCATTTGGAAGGTTTTAGTGAGGTCTAAAGTTGCTTTTTTTATTTGAACAGCTGCACTTGGGAAGATTTTGACGGTTGATAATCTAAGGAAGCGCGGAATGGTGGTCACGGAGTGGTGCTACATGTGTAAAAAGAATGGGGAATCCATAGATCATTTGCTTTTACATTGTGAGGCGGCTGGGGAGTTATGGGCTGGTATCCTTAGTAGAGCCAGGCTGAGTTGGGTAATGCCTAAGATTGTGGTGGATCTACTAGCGTTCAGGAACAGGAGGTATAATAGCGCTCAACTGGCAGCAGTGTGGCAAATGATACCTTTGTGCTTAATGTGGTGTTTATGGTCGGAAATGAATGATAGGTGCTTTAACAACAAAGAGCGTACAATGGGGGGAATCAGGAATTTATTTGTATTCTCTCTTTTACAGTGGTTTTCTGCTATTGTATTGAAGGGTGTGAATGTTCATGAATTTCTATCTTCTTTCCAGCTTACTAGAACGTAATTAGGTGTCTCACTTTGTATACTTCATGTGTACTTGAGCATTGCCTACTTTCATTCTATTCAATAAAGATTCTTACATATCAAAAAAACAAATTTTGATAATCTGGAAACCAAACAGTTTTAAGGTAAAATTGAACTTAAGAAAATAAAAAGCGGTAACTGACAGGAAGTGCAAGAGGCGGGAAGTGTAAGAGATAGCTAATGAAGTGGTAATAACGGGTGGAAGTTTACAGGAAGCACAAAAGACAGCTAATGAATGGTAATAAAGGGTGGAAGTTGACGGGAAGTACAAGAGATGGGTAATAAGTGATAATAACGGGTGGAAGTGTAAATGTGTTAGTATTATAATTAGGGAATAATAAAATAATCAAAAAATAAAATTCAAATAGACAAATGTGGAGGCACAATATTTTACAAAAAGGATGTATCAGCTTTTATAAATTGTAAAAAATTAATGCGCAGTGCAGAGATTACCCGTTGCAGAATGACCTCAGATTGCTTCCTTCCCAACTGTTCATGTCTTAGGGCATCAACAGTCTCTTGATATTTCAAATACACTTTTGCCAGCTAAAAGAAAGAAAGGCAAGCAACAAAATACAAAATTTCAAAATTAGTTAAATGGTTTTTTTGTTTATAAACTCAAAATTAGTTAAAATTAAAATATACACTTTAGCCAGCTAAAAGAAAGAAAGGCAAGCAACTAAATACAAAATTTCAAAATTAGTTAAATGGTTTTTTTGTTTATAAACTCAAAATTAGTTAAAATGTGAGAACAAGTAAAAAGTTAAAGTTCAAAACCCACACTCCAACCATCACGCAGAAGCGAAGCTGCCAAAGCTGTTCCTGAAACACCTGCAGGAATCTTGGGGACAACCATGTGATTATCCTCAACCATGCAATTTGTTTCAAATGAATTCATCAATCTGCAAAAGAAAAATAAATTCAATTACATAAAAAATTGAGTCAAAGTGACTTTGTAAAATAAACCATCTGCATCTAGGCCTAAAATAAAATATTAGCATCAAAAATATATTGAATGAGTCTAAATTAGTACCACATTACTCAGCAGATGATTAAGAAAGTTGAAAACCAGCACATAATGTAATTGACCAAACAAAATGAAGAGAGTTTAGTTTGTGGAACATCGGTATTACACACAGCATGGATATATATATCTATATATATTGATAGGTACACTGCATGGATATTAATCCGGGATATCTCTCCAGCATTAATAACTGTCAAACACATACAAAAAAATTTGATAAGTCGTTAAATTATATTAATACGAACAGGCATAGCCCAAGTATACAGGGGGTATACAAGAGATAACACCTATTTAGGAGGAAGAACTAGAAACAAGAAAATCGTGAAAATCAAGGCCATTGAAATCTACAGATTTGGCCCAAAGAAAAAGAGTTCTAACAAATAATAATCTAATATCCTCCAATGCACCATAGAAGATGGCCTCAATGCCTCCAATTCTTCTCGGTGGGAAAATTTGAGAAAAGCCTCAATGCCACTTTTTTTACACTTATTCCCAAGAAGATTGGAGCATTGGAGGTTAAGGATTATAGGCTCATTAGCCTTGTGAATGGGGTGTATAAGATCATTTCCAAGATACTTAGAAATCAACTAGGAGGAGTTTTGGGGCGGATCATTACGAAACCTCAAAATGCATTTATATGAGGAAGACAGATCCTAGATTCAGTTCTCATCACCAACGAATGCCTTGATAGTAGAATAAAAGTGGGTAAGCTGGGTCTCTTGTTCAAGTTAGATATGGAGAAGGCTTACGACCATGTCAATTGGGATTTTTTGTTGTATTTGTTGGGGAGATGTGGTTTTGGGGAGAGATGGAGCACATGGATTAGATGATGCATATTGACGGCGAGGTTCTCAATTTTGGTGAGTGGCTGCCCAGTTGGCTTTTTTAACAGTTCCCGAGGCTTTAAGGCAAGGGGATCCCTTGTCCCCACTTCTCTTTGTCGTAGTCATGGAGGCACATAGCAGTATGATCTCATCGATGGTTACCAATGGGTTTTTGGCTAGCTTTTTGGTTGATGACACACATCGAGGTACTGATCCTGCCCAACAACAAATGGGAAATGTGGATAGTACCTCGATGTGTGTCATCAACCATCGAGGTACTATCCACATTTTTTATTATAATTTGGGACAGTGCTGAGCGGGGTGCGGGGCCGGGCCCCGCTAGGGTCAGCCCGCCCCCGCCCCTGCTAGTGGTTCTTTATGTGGGGCTGGGGCCCCCGCATGTGCGGAGCGGGGTAGCCGGCCCGCCCAAGCAGTAGGGGTCGGGCCCCCGCTGCCCACCCCTACTGCTTATCACCATCCCTACCGCATGCACCATAGGCGGGACTATACCACTATCCCTACTTACCACCATCCCTACCTCGTGCACTGTAGGCAGAAATCACAGACGGGATTCTACCACTATCCCTGCTTACCACCATCCATACAGTTCGTTTTCACACAAGAGGTACTTATCAGAACACTGTAGGCGGGAATCACATGCTGGACTTTACCACCATCCATGTTTACCACTATCTCTACCGAGTGCATCGTAGGCAGGAATTACAAGCGGGACAATACCACCATCCCTACCGAGTGCACTGTAGGCGGGAATAGCAGGGGGAACTATACCACCATCCTTGCTTACCACCATCCCTACATTCTCTTTTCCTTTTTCTCAAACCAGTCAATCCAATCATTTCAAACATACTCAAAATCATTTCTTACATGAAAACCCAGTTTTCAAATATACACATGAACATGTATGCAATCATGCAAAAACCCAATTTTCATTTACAACATGAACATGCAGGCAAATATGCAATGTACATGATACCACACAAACATTCAACAACCAACAAATCACAACATAGTCCAGTCACATAACTCCATCCTCCAATCCAACCGACTCTCTTACTCCTCGGACTCAGTCAGGCACAACCAACCAAATCACAGTGAAAATGAGTTAGTGCAAAAATACACTTAAATCTCACAATTTCTTTGGAAAAACACTTACAGTGTTATAATATGATTTTCGAAGGATCACAGAGTTGCTAGAAGTGGCAGCATAGCAACGTAACAGTGCAAAATGCACTATGGCCGTGGGTCTCAAAATGCTAGATTTTGAACGAGGACAAACAAAGACTTGAGATTACAAGGGAAGGGTTTAGGGATGTCAGTGAAGCTAATGGTGGTAGTGGTTGGCCGTGGGTAGCAGCGTAGAGGGTGGTTGAAGTCCAAAAAAACCCAAAACGGAAATGGAGTTGGATAGACTCCACCGGTGGCAGATCAGAGCTGAGGATGGGTGAGTTAGGTAGCTGGGAGGTCAATGGTGGTGTGGTGAAAAGATGGTGGCCAATGGTGGCGCGACGGCGGCGCTAGAACGAAAGGTGGCCGCGGCTTGAAGTAGTGCGTGGAGGAGATTGGCAGCGCGAGAGGAGCTCGAAACTAGAGAGTGAGGTCGCAGGCCGGAGGGGAAGAAAATGGGAGGGGCAGTGACGCACACGGACGGCGGACGGCGGCGCAGTGGTGGACGGCGCATGGATGGGGAGAGAGAAAGGGACTTCGCGAGCGGAGGAGAAGAGAGAGAGAGGAGAAAAAGAAAAAAAGAAAAGAAAAGAAAAAGAGGAAAAGAAAAAAAGAAAAAGAAAAAATGAGGTAAAGAAATGAGGTGCAATCCTCACATCTTGGGTCACAAAAATGATTCAACGAAAATAATTTCAAAACGAGTTAAATAAAATAATTTAAACATAGTGACTAAATAAAAATAAAATAATTAAATCCAACAATAAACTAATTTAAAATAAAGAACAATTTAAATAATGAACAATAATTAATAACAAGAAAACACATTGAATTAACAATTAAAAATCTTAAAATAATATAACGTAAATCATCTAAAATTTAAAACAAGAAAATCCATAATCTTAATAAATGCAATAATTTACTTTGTCAAAATACACGCAAATATGGGGGGTATCACACCGTACACCACCTACCCTTATGCTTATCATATGGGGGGTATCACAATCTCCCCTCTTTAAATTCCCGACGTCCTCGTAGGGCCTATCCATTGTAGGTGGCATTGCTCAAGTCCCACATTTCTGGTTGGGATAGGCTCTGATACCATTTGTAACACCCCAACGGAAGGCCTAAACCACATGGTCTATACTCCAAAAAGACTAGTCAATAATACAATTGGAGCCCCATTAGAACCTTATAAAGAGTAAGAACTTCTTCTTCCCAAGCAATGTGGGATCCCATACACCACCTACCCTTATCCATATCATATGGGGTATCACAAGTACACAAGATGTATATAAAGGAAATACCTACTACACTCTAGAAAGTAGGA
Organism: Juglans microcarpa x Juglans regia; assembly: GCF_004785595.1. Lineage (NCBI taxonomy): Eukaryota > Viridiplantae > Streptophyta > Magnoliopsida > Fagales > Juglandaceae > Juglans > Juglans microcarpa x Juglans regia. Next base: position 12,960,333 of record NC_054609.1, read on the forward strand.
AACTAAGACAAACAAATTCAATACATTATCATCATTCCTTACAAAGATCTTAGCCCACAAACTCATAAGTAGAAAAGAAAAAATTTCAAAGATCTTCAAAAGAATGCTTTGTCTTCAAAACATCTCTCATTCATTTCCAGCCATCAACACCACATTAAACACAAAGGAATCATTCTCCATCTAGCAACAACACAATTCCTTGCCCCAAAACCACGCCAACAAGCAAGAAGATCCACAACTTCCTTAGGCATCACCCAATATAAACCTGTCCAACCAATAACCTCATTCCACAAAGACTTTGCCACCTCACAATGTAAAAAAAGATGATTTATAGATTCAACATCCTTCTTGCACATGACACATCAATCAGCTCTACACAAACCACGTTTTCTAAGTTTTTCGTGGTCAACACTTTCCCTAGAGCAACTACCCAACTGAAGAACGCCACCTTAGTAGGTACCGTCACCCTCCAAATGCTTTCCCAGGGGAATACACAGTCAGAATGACACTTAAGCACCTTATAAAAAGAACAAACTGAAAACCTGAAATTTCCAGCATGATCCCACAATAGTCTATCCTCTCTTCCCTGCATCACTTTTGAATTATAAATTCTTCCCCAAAAATCCGTGTAGCATACGGATCCAAATTTAGGGCTTAAACACTAGTATTTTATTTATTTGTTATTTATTTTAGATTTTACTTATATTGTTTTTTTTCATTTTAGAAAATGTGCTAATAGATAGATTTAAATTAGTGATTTTCCCTATCCAAAATCTTCGTATTCTTATCCATTAAGTTCCCGTACTAGATTCGGTTTCCAGTTTGAGTTTAACTCCAACTCAAACTTTTCAAATCCTCTCAAAATCTATATCCTCGTAAGAATAGGTTCCTAAAGTCTAGGCAATTTCGAATTTCAGCCAATCTCCTGAAGGTTTCCCTCCCATCGCCTATAAGAAACCACAAAGCCTCTGTTTTAAACATCGAAATACCCAGAGAACCAACAGTTTCGCACAAGCCTTATTTCTGCCCAGCCACCGCCGACCACCCTAGGACGTCGGAGCACCACCCACGGCGCCAGAAAATGCCGGCCAACCCAACCCCGTTGAACCCAATCATTTCCGGTAAGTTCCCGACGAGATTTCTCTCTTCCCGTGATTTTTCTCCGTCTCGGTCTAACTCTCTCTCTCCCCTTTTCTCTCTCTCTTGCATCGCACCACTGCCCAGAGGACCCAGTCGCGTCGCCGGTCACTTCCAACCACCCCAGAGCCGCCGTCGCCTCAGCCTTTTTCTCTCGGTGAGCATCGCACAACCACTTCTTTGTTTTGGTTCAGCCCTCTGTACACGATGAGAGTTTTTCCCCCGTAAGCCTATAGTTTTTTTTTTTCCTTATAATCAGTTTTCCCCATAATAACCATAACCTTTAAGATGAATTCCCAAAATACCCTTTATAACTCTTGTTCTAGGCCTCCGTAAATCTCATTGATGAGATTTTCCTTTTAATTACAATGTAGCTTACAGTGTCTATGGGAAATTTCATGTTTTAAATCTGTGCATTACGTGGACTGATTTCCTATATGGGCTGGGTGAATTCAATTAAACATGTGATCTTAAATTGAATTTGCTCTAAGTGTGGGCTGTGTTGTAAGAGTCATTGCTCTAAGAGTCCACATTTCGTTAATCAGGGAGAAGTTATAAACTATTTTACAGCAGAAAGTCTGAAGGGATTTGAAAATATGTTTTTAAAAAAAAAGTATGCTATGAAGCCTATTATTTTAGTTAAGTTCCTTTATATGTATTTAATTACATGGAATAGTACGACACATTTTTCTAGGAAACTAGTAACGTCTAGTACTTCCTATAGGTAACGCGCTACAAGTTGGAAGTCAGGAAGCAACGCTAAGAGGTAAATAGTATGATCATATGAATGCATGCGTACTGTGAATATTATTGTTATGTATGAAAATATGATGTCCTTATGATGATTATCTATGCTACACTATAAGACAAGTCAAGGTTAGATTCCTTTCACGATCTTTGATGAAATATGAGATTATGCTTGAATGAATGAATTTGTTATTTGATTGATTGAATATTACTAAAATCATATGAAAGCCATGAGATGTTCATGTAGTAATTCAAGTCAAATATGCCATGTAATAGAATAGTCAAATTATGCAAGCCATGTTCATATGATAATTAGATCATGTATGCCATGTTCATGTAATACTTAGATCATGTATGCCATGGAATGTCATAAAATGTTCAGTTCTAGTTATGTTATGCTATGTCATGTTATGTTATGCCATGTACAAGAATATGCCATGTTAAGAAAGTTCATGAAGCCTAATGAATTCTCATGCATTGAGAAAGATAAGAAATTTTAATACAATACCACGGACTCAAGCGTGGTTAACCACAAGTAAAGTGAAACACAGACCCAAGCGTGTTTCACTCCATGTTATTCAGTTAAGTGAAACACGGACTCAAGCGTGTTTCACTCCATGTTACTCAAGTAAAGTGAAACACGGACCCAAGCGTGTTTCACTCCATGTTACTCAGTTAAGTGAAACACGGACCCAAGCGTGTTTCACTCCATGATATGCCAGTTAAGTGAAACACGGACTCAAGCGTGTTTCACTCCATGTTAAACAAGATAAACAAGTTATTATACATTCACGTTACATATTATGTATGCTTCCGCTCATGATGATGGATAGATATGTGCTATGTGAATATATGACGATATATGTATATATGTTGTTAAGAGTCTTCAGAAACTAAATCCATGCTAGGCCAGATTATGTTTTACAGTATAATGTGCTATTTACTGAGTATTCGACTTATTCTTGTTTGTCTTCTTGTTTTTTTCATGTCTAATTGTTACAGATGATGTTTATGAAGATGCAGAGCTGGATGGCCAGGAGTAGATTTAGTACAAAGGATTAGGAAGGAATAGATGATAATTCACAAAAGAATAAGACGTCTTTAACGTCATTCCTAGGATTAATTTATGTTCTTTTACTTTACGTTCAGTTTTTTAGACGATTATGTTCAAATCAGTTTTTAATATTTTATCGCTTTTCAATAAATGAGGTATATTCAAGATATGAATCTCTTTACCGGGCATTATGTTATGAATGTTAGTGACATCTCTATCCTATGGGAACGGGGTGTTACAATCCGACACAACATTAATTTCCCACTCATTTGCATCTCTAATAAAGTCAACATTCCATAGAATATTATTATCCATACATTGAAGAAAACCTGCCACAACAACATTTTGATCCCTTGCAATCCTGTAAAGAGATGGAAAATCTGATTTAAGAGCTAATTCCCTACACCAAATGTCATGCCAAAAGAGAATCTTCTTCCCTTCCCCCACCTTAAATTTAATGTTTAGAAAACTCCCCCAACCTTTCCTAATAAACTTCCATAAACTCACCACATACGCTTCTCTAACTTCATTAGAACACCAATCCCCCACTCACTCCCATATTTAACAGCAATAACATTCTTCTATAAAGCATCCCACTCTTCATGATATCTCCAAAGCCATTTTCCAAGGAGTGCTTTATTAAACAACCTCAAATTTCTCACCCCCAATCCTCCATAAGAAAACAGTTGACAAACATTGTTCTAACCAAATGAAACTTCCTTTCCTCTCTTATTCCTCCCCATAAGAAATTACGATAAATTTTCTCAATTCTTCTACCAACCCCAGCCGGCAAAGGGATCACTGAAAGAAAATACGTAGCAAGATTAGACAATGTACTCTTTATCAAAGTAATTCTTCCTGCTTTAGACAAATATAACTTTTTCCATCCAACCAACCTTCTCTCAATCACCCCATCCCATATCAAAACAGATTTGTGAGGAGCCCTCAATGGAAAACCAAGATACTTCAACAGCAGTGAAGTAATCTTACACTCCAAAATATTAGCCAAATCTGAAATATTACCTACAGCACCCACAGGTACCATTTCAGACTTGTTTAGGTTCCTGAGACCCAAGACAACTTCAAAACATAACAACAATGCTCTCAAGGATCGAATATGTTCTTGGTTGGGCTCACTGAAAATCAAAGTGTCATCGGCAAAAAGAACAAAACCCGACAAGTACAATTTCATGCTACTTTAATGGCTGGGTTTTTATGATTTCCTTGTATCACCAAGGCCATTTTCCCAATAACAGCAATTTTCTTTTACAAGTAATAAAATTTCATCAAGTAGTATTTTTTCTTTAAGTAAATTTCACCAAGAAATATATTAACAAAAATATTGAAAATTAAGCAAACCACTAGACAAGAAGAGGAATTTGTTTTTTTCTTTTGATAAGTGAGACAGGGATTTACATCTGCCCAAACCAGCATATCCAATAAAGTCAAGAGCACATTCACCTATGCCACATCAGTGGACTAACGCTATCAACATTTAAGACATCCTATCTTTCAAGAAAAAAGCAGCAGGCCAAAGTACTATTAGATGAACCATATTGGAACATACATTTCAGTACTGAAATTGCTGTGTGGAAGAAGATTCAGTTCATTTGATTTTCTACTGTTTTCAACATCAGCTTCACACTTTTCAAGTTTTGCTTTCAGATCTGCAGCATCCTATGAGGAAAAAAAAGATATAACTACAAATATAGGAAAAACATCGAAAAGGACTTAGGTACAAAGTAATTGGGTATAGACTCCACAACAAAATAAAATGATAGAACAACCAGCTACTAAGTAAAGGCACACCAAAATAAACGCATATCATGAGGTTTTCAAAACAAAGCAAATGATAGGAACTGCAAGCACTGATCTGGAATAGTTCAACTGGGCGAGAACTAACTAACACCTATGAAATTGTCATGCAATTATTTTTTTTATGAGTAAAGAAAATTATCAAATTCTCATGCAATGATGGCATTGGTAAACAAAATAAAGCGAAGACAGCAACAAAAATATTGCTTCCCAATCCATTGAAATATTATTGTCCATCACAAATAAGTCAGGGAGCATACCTTTTCAAATTGGTTCCTTGCAGATACTTCCTTTTCAAGTCTCTCTTTATAATCAATTTCGACTTGAATCAAATGTGTCTGCTTAGGATAGCAACAAAATCTCAAAATCAAGACGAGGAAAAATACACCACAAGTCCAAATTTAAGAAATCACCAAATTGACAGATAACTTGTCACCTCTAGGGCTTTAACGACGCCCTCAAGCTCTCCAGCCCTCTTGGACCATTCACCAGAACTTTCCTTGTATAGTTCAACAAGCTTATTTAGCTGCAAAGTTGTAATCATTTAAATGAAAAATAAGTGACTGAATTAGATAAGACTCAAATGGCTGCCATCATGCTTTGGTAGTCAGAAACGAAAACAATGGAAATACATGACAGGTAAAATTAGGTAAAAATCAAATGGCCATTCTCATGCTTTGATAATCAGAATCAGAAACAATGGCCTACTTGAATAGAATAAACATAGAACAAACAACACAGAAAATAAATGATTTTTTTAATTAAATGCTAGATTGATTCCAGCAGTCAGTCTTCTTTCTATAGAGAAGAATCGTATCAATAATAGAAAGTAGGATTAACTGCGGCTGTTCAAATACACACCGGTCAAAACCATACATTAATAAGATTATTTACTCAATAGCATTCACAAGTTTTTGCATGTCCCAAAGAAATATAAATATTTTTTTGCTTGGCACCGGGTGTTCGAGAACAACGTCCTGACTAATCCCGGGGGTGCACAGGCTCTTAGCAAGGAGTATCCCGCAAGTACACCTCGGTAATTCAAGAGGAAGCTCTCCCAATACAATAGCCCCTAGAAATTGTTTGCACCCAAGAGAATTTGAACCTTAAACCTAGAGGGAGCATACCACTAAGACCAAGGCCTTTATCACTTGAGCCAACCCCTAGGGGTTAAGAAATATGAAAATATAAGCAACATATCTAAAAATATATCCGCCGATTCTTCTAAATTGCAAACACATATAAAACCCACTGTTGAGAGTTCAGCAGATAATCGCTCTTCATTGGCCGCGGCAGCATCTTTAGATGAACACAACTCCTACATGTGTCAAGACAAATATTGATGAGGTAGCTGTCACAAACAAATGACACGCAAAATAATATAGAAGGTCAAAAAACATATCACACCTCCTGCAAGGATGTTAGTTTTGTTTCTAGTTCCCTCACTCTTTCCCTGTTCCATTGTAATGAACCAGAGCATTCGTTGTATTGCCTCTCAACCTAAAAGCATTGATATAAAAATCCAAAATTGGCACTGAAATAGTATTATAATTTAAGCTTCACCAGTTACAAATACAACTTGTAAAGGCATTCTTACTTCTGCAAGCTTAGCAGACATATCAGCCTCAATATCATTATATTTTCTCCGCAGTTCATTGAGACTATCAACTTTTTCAGTCAACTCATCATTAAGCCAGACATTATGCCTCTCAACAAGCTCCTTTTCCTGCTCCAATTCAAACACATCTATGTTGTAAATGAACCACAAAATAAAGCAATAAATAGATGAAATTCAAAGCAGTAGGGCTTGTGTGCAGTAAGAGGAAGTACTCAAAGCCAGAACCTGCCATGAACATGCCAAAGGAACAGAATGCATATGAAAAGCAAGCACAATTCTAGAAGTCTTTTAAAATAAAATAAAAAAATGAATTATACTTGTTATTGATGGACCATATCTATTTGTTCAAAATCGCTTGTTGCAAAGATGAATTTGTGAAACAACTAGGGTTTTATGGTTCTCAATCTTCAGCTTCTTCCAGATTGATTGGGTGACGCCCCAACTGATGGTGGAGTTATTGGCATAGCTTTGGGAGGTAAAACAAGAAGGCACTTGAATGCAAAGGTATGGCAGATGGCTACTTTGTTAAGATGTTGAGCATAGGGAAGGAAAGAAATACCCGCAACTATGAAGATTGTGAAAGAACGGAGCCAGAGTTAAATATCTTTATGCTCGCATCTCTTTATGCTCACATATGCTCGCATCTTTTGCAGATTTTTGAATTCTTGTTCTTCTCACTTGTTTTAGCCTGGTGTCTTTCCTTTATACATATTGTGTGCTTGGGTTGTGCCCCTAGCACTTTTTGTTTGATAAAAGTTTTCATCCCTTTACTTATCACAAAAAGAAGTGTTGCCCTATCTTGAGCCCCTGATCCGTAAACAATATTCACCCACTTAACCACAAAGTTTAATATACCCCTACACCATGTTGAATTTTTAAATGAGATAGGGAAAGAACATGGACCGATATACACTATTCAGAATATTTTTATCCTGTCAATTTAGACAACAGACAATGGAGACCGAGTTCTGTTAAAGAAACCTGTTGAAGTGTGAACCAAATAATATGCTTCTCATTTTCCTTTTTATTCCCATTTATTACTCAAACATTGTATCAGACGTTTAAGCAACATTAAACAAGCACTGTAATGAAAATCTCTAGCATAAGTGAAGAACAGTGCATAGAAAGCATAGCAGCTCTGTTCTGCCCACCTTTTTCTTATTAAGCATTTTGTTCCGCTCATTAACAATATTTTGAGAAGCAATAAAACAGAAAATATTATAAATTGCCAGAGTTCCATATCACAGCTTTTTCCATACTATAAGCAAACTCCCTAATAACCTATTTTCACACAAGATTTTGCTATTCAGAATTCAATTATAATTAGCCCATGACAATTGTTGCACTTGCTATTTGCGATATCATGAAATCACACTCCAATTCTTATGGACACCCAAGGAGCAAAATTGAAGGGCGCCCCCATCTCAAATGCAGCCCCCAATTCTAATCATGAAATTCCAGGTGGCGAAAAATATTAAATAAAGAAACGTCGACAAGAGAAAAGAAGTTGCAAGGAAAAAAAAAAAAGGGAAAATAGATAACCAGGAAAAAGAAAAAATTAACTTTTCAGAAGAACAAAAAATTTAAAGCCAGCCCTGTATCTCAATTCACTACTATTCATAGAGAGCTCAACTTGGCTCAACATCCTAGAGGAGTGTAGGTACCTGTGAAAGACGAGAGAGTGTAGCCTGCGCACGCGACAACTCAGCCTCGATTTCATTCAAACGGGACTCTCTTTGCGCAGCAGTGGCGGACAATTTGACCTTGGGAATCACCAACAAAAGGATAAACAACATTAAATTGATTGTTAAACTTAAAAATACGAAAATCTAACAAACATAATTGTTAAGGCAATAAGATAACCAACTCACAATCTTATCAAGATAGCTCTTGCTAGTGGCATTCTTCTCACCAGTCTCCAAATCCTTCTGCTCCACCAACTCTATCAACTGCCTTTTAGACTTATGCAACTCCGACACCTCCGTTGTCAACCTCTCTATCTGCCCATCCTTTCCGATCTATGAAATTCCAAGACTCTAAGATTATTCCATCCCAACATACAAAACACATTTGTACGTACACACACTGATATAGAAACCCACAAGAAAAAGAAAAAATTACTATCCAGCACACGTGCAGGTAAAAGTGTTCTTACGGATTGCAACTGGAGTTGATGCTTTTGGGCCTGGACTTGGGCGAGGTCGGAGAGGCGCTGATCGAGGGAGGATTGAAGCTGTGCGTTTTGGGACTCGAGCTTGGAGAATTCTGCAGAGAGGGAGAGGTACTTCTGCTCGAGCAGAGAGCAGGTCTGCTCGGCGGTGATGGCAGAGGCGTCGGCCCGGGCCCTGACGGTCTCGACCTCCTTGTACAGCTCAGCGATGAACGCGTCGGCCTTCTCCGCCACCGCAGCGGCGTCTTCTGCGCACTGCGAGAACTCCTCGTCGGAGAGGAACATAGGCATTTTGTGAAATCGAAACCTCCCTAATCACAAAGATCGGCAAGAAAGAGAAACACGAAAGGAGCGTGGAGTAATATAGTGAAGAAGAATGAGGAGGGAAATAAATGGCTATTAATTTGAAGGAGAGGGAAGCTGAAGGGAGAGGGAAGCTGAAGAAGAACAGCCCTGTAAAGTTGTTTCTCTTTCCCTCTACCTTACTTTCTTTTCCGGAAGAAAAATTTTTTACGAGTCTCATATTTTGTATACTGTTTAAAAAATATGTAATTTTATTTCTTTATCCTCGCATTTTATATTTCGTCTCATATTTACATACTATTTAAAAATATATAATTTTATTCCTTCACCCTCATATTTCATGAAAACAAGTGATATGCAAATTGTGATACTTCTATGTAGCACTTCTCTTTATAAATGTTTTTATTCGTATTAACATTCTCTCCTTTTTCACCAATTTGTCGAGGAGTCTTTTTTTTCTTTCCTTAATGGGTAAGATGTTTGTCCTTTCCTTCCTTCTTTAGAAGGGTGAGATGGTGAAGTAAGATTTTTGCAAAGACAAATGATACGTTCAGTCGTATCATGTAAGCGTTGCATAAGCAATTGTTGATATGGTTAAAAAAATAAAAAAAACCAAAACACCTTGTTTTGGACAACAAAGCCACGAGCCCTCGATCCTCTCCTCCTCAGTTTCCATTTGCAATTCCCTCCATCTCTGTGTTTCCTCTCTCAATGTTAGGGACCCCGGTCTTGTCCCTAACACTAAGGACCACGAACTTGTCTTGGTGAAGATGATGACCGAGTGACCTTACCAACTTACTTGGTCTTTAACAATAGGATAGTGTTTGAGTGATGAAATGATGGAGATGATGATGAACTTGAGTAAGCTAAGTGTTTAGGGAAGGCAAATCAATGTGGGCGGCTAGAGACTTGTTCTTGAGTGAGACACCAAGATGATGGGGCTAGGGTTGAGTAGATGAGATGAGACTAGGATTAAGGGTTGGAGGCAACTAGGGTTGCTGTGAACTATGGGAATGAATTAGGGTTGACGTGGTCTTTGAAGATTGGCTTAGGATTATGGGTGTTTGATGCAATGTGGATGGCTTGAGGGTTGCCCTTGATGTTGGGGTCTCTTAGATGATGATTAGGGTTGGTATGGTGAAATATAGCTAGGGTTTTGTGGGGTGACTAAGGGTGATTTCGAGATTGGGAAGAGATGGACTAGGGTTGGAGTCTTGAATGAGATGCTAGGATTTGGAAAGTGTTTGAATAAGTCTATGGTTACTCCTTTACTTTAGGGATTAGGAGATGGAAGATAGAATTTGAATATGGCAAGATAGGATTGGGATCTTTGGTTGACTTGAGTGATTGTAGGGAATGAAAGATTTGAGGGATTGGATATGGTAGATGAGATGGAGTTTGAATGAGTCAATGGTTGCTCCTTGACTTTAGGGATTAGCTAGGATAAGATAAGGAATATATGATTTGGATTTGAATATGGCAAGAGGATGGAGTCTTTGGTTCACTAGGTTTATGGAAGAAGTTGAGAGATTTAAGGAATTGGATAAGTGATTGGAATGAGTCAACTTTCCCGTGAATTAAGGAAGTTGTCAAATAGGTCTCTTGATGGACAGCTAGGGTTTGTGTGAGTGGGGGCAATGTGTAAGTCAGCTAGGGCTTAGTTGAATGAAGACTTTGTGGTAGCCGAATATGGAAGTGGAGTATATGGGCTATATGGATTGATATGTAGGGAATTAGGGATCTTAAAGTTGAGGAACACTAATATGGTAAGAGTGAGTGGCAGCTAGGGCAAAACAAAATAAGAGAAGTCGACAAACTTATGGAAAGAATAACAAACAATATGGTGGTCGAGTATGTGGTATGGAATGGATTGAATGAGCAATGAAGTGATGAACAATATGAATGAACATTCAAGAACACAATGATGAACAACTTCACCACCAAGTCAAGAATGCACAAAGATAAATAGATTTAACAAAAGAATAAGAAGACTCTTTTTGGTTTATATGAATATTTAGATATGTAAGAAAGTGTAGATAAACAAGATGAAAAATAAGAACAATGAAGATAATGGATGAACAAGATAATACTCCAACTATTGATTCATGTATTGTACAATAGTTGAAATAAATCTCATAAATTGATAACTTGAAAATAACAAAGATAACACAACTTGGATTCATGAATTACACCAAGTTGCAAGGACAAGATAAGTTGAATCACACATATTCACGAATTGCAAAGTGATGATCCTCTACTAGGAATTCACGAATTGCACCCAAGTAGCCCAAGTGCCGAGCACCGAAAGGGTGATCTCAAGAACAAGTCTACTCCCTTAGGGAAATTGTCAAAGGTTCAAAATATGTAAACTAAATGTCTACGGGTCCTATTTATAGAGAATACAAAGTGGAAACCTAATAGGCCCATTGATAAATAAAAATAAATAAAATAAATAAATAAACAAGTAATAGTGGTGTGGAACCCATGGGAGCCCACGGCATTGGCCCTTGGTGGCTTTGGCTGGCCCATGCATGCCTAGGACTATGTCCTAGGGCGGTTTTTATAGGGTCTTGACACTCAATCCTTCCATGAAGTCCCTCCCCTCGAAACGCCTCCCTTCATCGACGGCACATCCCTCCCCTTGAAGTTGCCGCCCTCCCTCCCTCAGTGTTGTGATGGAAGTTTGAGACCCACACTGAGCTGCCTTCGATTCCTCCTTCCATCAGTTTCATCTCCCATAAAAGCCATTGTCACGTCGTCTTCCTCCCTTCGTCTTCAGCTTCTTCTTCTTCCCACGAAGCCTCCTTCTTGGTCACCATTAACCCTTCCTCAGTTTCTCTATCTCGAACCCTAACACTAGCCCCCCCAATCTCGTTTATCTCGAAACCCTAACCCTAACCCTAGTCCACCCCAATCTCGTTTATCTCGAAACTCTAACCCTAACCCTAGCCCCTTCCCCTTTATCCACAAGGCAAGCATTTCTTCAAACTGTACTAGGCATAAGCTATTAGTAATAGTTGTATAAGAATTCATTGAATTTCCTAGTGAGACTAGAGTCTAAGTTATGGCTCAAATTTGAGTTGAGAGAGTGCTTGCCGCTTCTCACAGTCTAAGTTCCTTTTATTCGATTCCAGTTCTTTACAAACAAGATGCTATTATGGTCCCTCCTCTCACTATAGTGTAAATATAAGTACATCTATCATTTTTCTTCTGATTTGCACAGTTCACATGATAATGAACAACTTGCTTAGGAATTATGAAGATTTTACAATTGAGGTTATGATATTTTCTTGAATATGTGTCTTTTGATATATGTTTCTTTCCATTGTACTTCTGGTTCATGTTAGAATGTCATCATCAACTCTATATTTTTCATCCTTCGATATATGTACTTTGGGTCAACCATTGTGCTTCTTTGAGCTTCAAGCTACATTGAGATACTCAAATACTTTGGAAATCCAAAAATGCATTCTCTGTTTTGTTCTGTTTTTGGTTTTTTTTTTATAGCAGCTGCCACATCAGCCAACCCCGCGGCGACTGCACATTGCAAATTGTTTTACAAATAACACAGTTTTGATCGACAGTTACTAACCACATAGGCATGGCAGATGAACTGGCTAGGCTTTGGGAAGGTTTTAACCTAACGAAAACAAAGAAAGAAGAGGTTGTTTTCATAGAAGATGAAACAAAACGTGCAGATGCTAGAGCACAGAGATATCTTCTTCTACTCATCTTGATGGAAAAGAGTCTAAATAAAAAAACTTTTCAAAGCCACTATGACTAAAATATGGAATCCTAGAGGCTCTTTAAGCTTCAATAAGGTGGAGCATCATAGGTTTTTAGTTGAATTTCAAAAAGTTGTGGGCATAGAACGTGTGATAAATGGAAGACCATGGTCCTTTGATAAAAACTTAATCTGTATTCAAGCCTTTGACAATAGTACTCCTCCTAGTGAGGTGATTTTTACTCATGAACCCTTTTGGATCCAACTACATGGTATGCCGTTGGCAGCCATGACAACTGAAGGTGGGGAAAGAATTGGCTCATCAGTAGGGGAAGTCTTAACAATAGATGTGGATGGGGATGGGGTTGGTTGGGGAAAATATCTAAGAATTAGGGTAAACATGGATATTACTAAGCCTTTACCTCGTCGGAGACTGATTAGAATAGAGGGCAAACAAAGCTGGATCAACTTCAAATATGAGAGATTGCCTTTATTTTGTTTTCAGTGTGGGGTAATTCAACATGTAGACAGAGTTTGTGCTCTAGAAAGAGGCAGAATAAACACAAGAGGTGCTGGTCAATCTCAATATGGTCAATGGTTGAGGGCCAACTCAATAGGGGTCTAATCACTCAATAAGGTGATCAGGAAGAGGTTCATTTGGAACCCTCTCACAATCAACAAACTAAGATTTATAAGGTTCAACAAAATTTGAATAACAACCTTAGTAGTTCCTCTAGGAGTATTCAAGCAACTCAGTTACTCAGCTCTTCACCAGGTAATCTTGTCTATTCGAGACTCAATTCTTTGACTAATGTGGAGCTAACACCAAAGACAATGGGTTGGAAAATAAGGGCAAGAGCTGTTAAATTACCAAGATCAAATAAGATGGAAAGTGGGACAATAGCACAGGTGGCAAAAGTGGTAGAAAAAGAGAGAAAGAAAAGGTTAGGCAGTGGAGATCAGCAAGGTTTAACCAAAAAATAAAAAGATGGGCTCAATCCTGAAAGGAGCGTAACTCAAGAACATATGGTAGAGGCTGTTGAGCAGTCCCACCAGCAGCAATGAGATGTCTCACCTGGAACTGTTAAGGGTTTGGGAACCCTCGAACAATTCGAGAGCTTCATTTTATGGTGAAGCAAAAGTTCCCACACCTACTTTTCCTCATTGAAACCAAAAGCATGAGGGAGAGGATTGAAAGAATTAGAAATCAAATAGGTTTTGACAGAAGTTTTACAGTGATTTGTAAAGGAAGTAGTGGAGGGTTGGCAATGATGTGAAAATCTGGTTCTGATATAGAAGTTGAATCATATACTAATTCATACATATCTATCAGAGTTAATGATCCACAAATTGGGAAGGCTTGGACCCTTACAGGGTTTTATGGCAACCTAGTAACTGCAAAATGAGAAGGTAGCTGTCAGTTATTAAGATTTTTACAACATTTGGATCATAGACAATGGTTGCGCATGGAAGATTTTAATGAAATACTTTATCAACACGAGAAACATGGGGGACCACATAGACCTTTTGCTCAAATGGAGGGATTTAGACAAGCTTTGCAAGACAGTGACTTAAGTGACATGGGATACATTGGCACCAAACACACTTGGTCCAATAATAGAGAAGGACCGATTTTACCAAGGAGAGGTTAGATAGAGTGTTTGCTAATACTGAATGTAAGAGTAGTTTTCAAGCTATTACTGTTACCACATTAACAGCATGTTCTTCAGATCATAGTCCTCTTCTAAGAAACCTGAGTACTCAGACTCAACCTGCAAGAAGGAGAGCAAGACTCTTCAGATATGAACTCAGTCGGGGCCTTGACAATGATTGTAAAGCAATGGTCACTAGAGCATGCAATGACAACATTAGAAATGGAAATACAATGGCAGCCTTCTCAAACAATCTGGACAGCTGTAGAACTCAGTTAATCAACTGGAACAAGAACCAAGAGAAGGAGACTAAAGAAGATATTGAAACTCAGCTATACAGGGTAAAACAACTTCAAGAGAGGAATACAGGGAATGATCAGGAAGTAATAAAACAGATTCAAAGATATGTGAATATGTGATTGGACCAAGAGGAGTTGAAGTAGAAACAAAGATGGCTCAAAGAAGGGAATAAAAATACTAAGTATTTTCACACTTGTGCTTTTCAGAGGACTAATTCTATTAATAGCATTAGTGATGATGAGGGGCATCTTCATACTACTCCGCAAGGTATAAATAAGACTTTTCAGGATTTTTTCACTAATCTATTTACTACTTCTAATCCCTCGGGTCAACTAAAATGTGTGGAGTTTATGTCATTACTGATCACAGAAGAGATGAATAATACTATTTCAAAAGAATTTGTTTCTTCAAAGGTACATGAAGCTGTCCTTAATGAGTTCTCCAGGACCAGATGGTTTTTCAGTTGGATTTTTCCAACAACACTAGGATACTGTAGGTAAAGATCTATGTGAAGCAGTCACAATGGCATTGAACACAAATAGGTGGGACAGTTCCATAAATGAGACTTTTATAGTCTTAAGTCCAAAAACTAAAAATCCCACAACTGTCACAGAATTTCGGCCAATTAGTTTGTGTAATATTTTATACAAAGTAATGGCTAATGTTTTCACCAACAGATTGAAGACAATATTGCCTAATATCATTTTTCCAACTCAGTGCATTTATTCCAGGAAGACTAATAGCAGATAATGTAGTAGTTGCCTTTGATGGCTTGCACTCTATGCAGTGTAAAATGAAAGGTTTAACTAGGTACATGGCTCTAAAGTTGGATATGAGTAAAGTTTATGACAGGTTGGAGTGGAGCTTTATTGAAATTGTGATGGAAATGATGGGATTCAATAGAAGATGGATTGACCTAATTCTAAACTATGTAACCGAAGTCTCATACTTTCTCTTAATTAATGGATCCCCACAACCAGTCATTACTCCATCTCGAGGCATTAGACAGGGTGATCCATTGTCACCCTATCTATTTATGTTGTGTTCAGAGGCCCTAAGTCAAATGCTCAACAAGGCAAAAGAAGCAAGGATGATAACTGGTCTACCACTAGGCAGAGGACAAATTCACATAAATCATTTGTTTTTGCAAATGATAGTTTGCTATTCTGCCAAGCCTCATCTTTGGAATGAACTAGGATGCTACATCTTTTAGGCCAATATAAAATATCATCAGGGCAGAGGTTTTTTTTTTTTTTTTTTTTTTAATCAAGCATATTATATATATAAAAAGATTACAAAGTTAAGGTGGATCCTTACCACTATCAATATACAAAAAGTAAGTAGGAATATTATCTATGGGTAGGCTTCCAAAAACATAATCGGTAGCTGCCCATTGCGCCACTGAGTGCGCACATCGATTTTGAGATTGATGAATTTTAGTAAATTTCCAGTCTTGATGATGTCTAGAGTTAAGAAGGATGTCACCAATAATGGTTGAGATGTTCCAGAAAGGAGTGGATTTTGGATTCTCAATAGATGTAAAAATCGATTGGGCATCCCCTTCTATAATAGCTAGATCATGATTAGAAGCCATTTTGGATGCTAGCAATGCCGCCCTTGCTTCTGCCACTAGAGGGATAGTTGTTTGTACTTTTTCTGTTATTATATCCAAAATATCTCCATTGGGGCTTCTTTGTATTACTGAGACAACTGAGAAATGGTCTCGTACTGCTGCATCAAAGGAGAAGCTTGTATACTTTAATGGCGGAGGTTTCCATTCTACTTCTTTGCTGTGTTGACTCTGTTTATCTTTCCAAGCTTCTTTATAATCTTCATAGATGTGTTTTAGCTGGATATTTGCCTCTTTCAGTGACAAAGAGGTGTGATTGTGGACAATGTCATTTCTTTTTCTCCAAATAAAATCCAACATGATAACCGCAAATAGTTGGAAATTGTGCTTTTCTTCTATTCAGAGCCCCAACTCTTTTTCTGGGTAGATGATCATTCTGATCCAGTCTGCTATAGATTCAATAGGCAAGCTTGCAAGATTTAGGGGCCAACTACTCTGTTGCCACAAAATTCTGATGATAGGACAATCTATAAAAAGATGCTTCAGGGTCTCTCTTCCTTGGTTGCAGAAAAATCATCTATATTTTTCAGTAAAAACACATAGCTTTTATCAAGAGACAACATTACTAATATTCCAGAGGTCAAAATTACTAGCTCTTATGAGAAAAATCTTGGCCTTCTACTTTGATAGGCAGACCAAGAAATAAGGATTTCAAAGAAATTCTTGACAAAGTCATAAGCAAAATGAGCAATTGGAAGCTAAAGTTTTTATCACAAGCAGGGAGGAAAATCCTGATAAAATCTGTTATACAAGCCATTCCTACTTATTATATGGGAGTTTTTAAACTTCCTAAAGGCTTGCTGAAACAACTAAACAGGCTGATGAGAGGGTACTGGTGGGGTCAAGCTAACTAGGAGAGGAAAATAAATTAGTTGAGTTAGTCTCAAATGGGGAAGTCCAAAGGGGTTGGGGGGCTTGGTTTTAGAGATTTTGAGAACTTTAACCTTACTTTGTTAGCAAAACAAGGTGGGAGGATTATTAAAAATCCAAATTCTCGAACATCAAGAGTCATGCAGGTTAAATATGTTCCTCATTTTGATTTTTTCAATGCTAAGTTGGGAAGTAATCCCTCTTATATTTGGAGAAGCATTTTATCTACTAGAGCTCTATTTCTAGAAGGGACAATATGAAGAATTGGTAAAGGCAAGTCAATAAGAATTTGGTAAGATCCTTGGCTGCCTCAACCTACATTATACAAACCTCAAAGTGGGAACAACTTATTACGGGATGATGCTAAAGTGGAGGTTCTTATTCAACCAAAAACCAAGGAATGGAACATACCCTTAATCAAAGCAGTTTTCACTAATAATAAAGCTGACCTAATAATTTAGATTCCAATCAGTCAGAACAATCAGAAAGGTAAGTTGGTTTGGAGAAGCAATAATAGACATTTTACAGTTAGGAGTGCTTACCACTTACAAGGGGAACCGTAGGAAAGACAAAAAGGACAAAACTCTCATAATTCCCACCTTCGAGAAGAATGAACCAGATTGTGGAAGCTTGCTATACCATCAACAACCAAGAACTTCTTGTGGAGAGCATGTAGAAATATTCTGCCTATCAAATTTAATCTTTGCAAAAGGAAAATTCTAGAAAACCCCATTTGCTCAATGTGTCTACTGGAACCAGAAACTACAGAACACATACTTTGGGAATGTGCTTCGGCTACTAATATTTTGGGTCAATGTTCTAGGAAAATTCAGAAAAGTCAGCTATCATACAAAAGTGTTAAGGATTTATTGCATGACATGTTCAAAAACCTAAACAAGGAAGAGATGATTGAACTTTCTTTAATTCTCTGGAATTTATGGTGGAGAATGAATGAATTTGTTTTTAAGAACATACTCATTGATCCAAACACTGTGTTACACAGAGTGAATCACATGTTGATCGATATTTCTGCTTTAGACTCAAGATATGTTAACCAGACATCATCTACAAACACAAAGAGATCTAATCACTGTGTTACTTAGAGTGAATCAAATGTTGATCGATATTTCTAATTTAGACTTAAGATATGTTAACCAAACATCATCTACAAACACAAGGAGAGTTATATGGGAGTATCCACCACAAGGTTTTTGTAAGATCAACTGGGATGTGGAAGTTGATAAAAGTCAGTGTAAAATAGGGATATGTGTTGCTGTTAGAGACGAGGAAGGCAATTTTTTTGGCTATTTTGAGGAAGAAACAGGCTTCTTTTCTGGATCCACTTCTAATAGAAGCCATAGCTGCACTCAGAGCAATCACCTTTGGTCTTGAGCTGGGCATGAGCAAGGTAATTTTAGAATGAGACTCTAAAAAAGTAGTTAATGAAGTCCATCATAGGAGGCGAAATGACAGTTATTTTGGGATGGTCGTTTCAGAAATTCAAGCTAGTATGGCTAAATATGTAGATTGTCAGTTCAATCACATATGTCGTGAAGGCAATTCAGTTGCCCACAACTTAGGAAATGATGCCTTATTTGTAACAGATTGTATAGTTGATATGGAGGATCCTCCTAACTATTTCGAGTTCTTGTATTAGAACAAGTATCAATGAATGAGGTTTTTTCAAAAAAGAAAAAGAAAAACATTCTCTCCTTTTTAATTATTTTTAGTAGAAATTTTAAAACATGTCTAAAAATAATTTATAAAAAAAATTATAAATTGATATAACTTGATGTAGTATATTATGAAGTTGAGAAATTCTATTCATTATCCCCATACACTACATATAATATTTTTTTTTCTCTTATAAAATGTATGGTATATGAATGATGAGTAGAAGAATTCAATTAATTTAAGAAGAATAAAACTAAAAAAAATAAAAATAAATATGGTGTGTCGTGTGTAGGGATGATGAGTAGTAAAGCTCAATGATGTTATATTGAGTTTTACAATAGAGTTATTATATTCTCAAGTCGATGTGTAGAGCATACATTCTACATTACTTAAATTGTGATGTTTGATTTATAAAATTCAAATTTTAAAAATTCTCTTTCAAATCAAATTATAACATGTAAGCACTTTATTAAGTGTGCTCTATACATCATCTTGAATATATATATATATATATATATATATATATATATATATTTCTTTTACAATATAGCGTACTAAAGTACTGCTATTGAGTCATCTAAAACTTACCGCTCAGTTAACCCTCTCAACGTGACACCAACATGTTATGCCAAGTGGTTTATTAAAACAAAACACAAAAAAAATATTCAAACCAAAATAAAGTCCAAAAATATAAAAAGAGAGACTGAAACTCTAGGTTCCCTATACTTCTTTTGCATTTGCGTTTTTAATTTTTTTTAATTTTTTAAAAAAACTGTGTGGCATCACACGGTGGCATGACACAAAGTTTTCATTTTCGTTCCATTCGGGCCAGAACGGCCTAAACTTTTCGTGTTGGAATAGTAACCGGCACGACTTAAGTGGGTGTTCCATTTCGGACTAAATTCTGGCCATTTTAGCCTGTTTCGGCCCATTCCAACTAGATTCCGATATTCTGGCCGGAATCTGCATTTTGGTCTGAAATATTAAATGGTAATTCTTGACCTAGGTCTGAGAGCACGTCTTCATAGTCTACTGTCAACTGCCTTTTCACATCACTTTGGCCTGGTTTGGTTACACATATGGAATGAGATGAGATGAAAGTTGAAAGTTGAATAAAATATTCATAGGATATTTTTTTAATATAATTTTTATTTTAAGATTTAAAAAAATTAAATTATTTATTATATTTTGTATAGAAATTTGAAAAATTTGTAATGATTAGATATCTCATTTACCAAACCAAACCAAACCAAACCAGGTCTTACTGTTTATATTGTAATTTGCACCAGTCAAGTTGTCAACTACATTTAAATTTGTTTTTTCATTGTCGTGAATATTTTAGTGTCTACCAATAGTATTTTTTTCATCTTAACTGTTGGAAACAATAAAATCGCCTACTTTGACTTCTGAAAATAAAATAAATAAATAAATCGATTTTTGTCTCACTTACATTATCTTTCATGCTTTGATTAGAGATGTCAACTACAAGTAAAACAAATCTTATAATATTTATTAACCAAAGTTTTTACAAAATTTTTAAATAATAATAAATTTTCAATAAGCTTTATAATATTTATTAAACACTTAATATTTTTAACATACATATATTTATTCTATTATTTATTAATTTATATATATATAGTTAATTCCGAAATAGTATACCAAAACGTACCGGTACTGAAATACTCAATTCCAGTACTTAAACCGGAATGATCACTAAAACAAAATTTAAAACACTGGTATCACATCAAGAAGGTCATCTCAACGGTAAATTTCATATGGTTAAATAGCATTATTCTAGCACACTAAATTAAACAGTACCAATTTGTAGATTGGTTTTTTATAATTTTTTTTACCAAGAATTTCTCAAATTTAATTAATACTAGACATTTTAAATGACATCTTATATCAATTATTTATATGAAAAATACTTAAAATATATTACAACAGTTGATATGACATATAATATAACTTAAGATGAAATACAAATTTTTTCTATTGCCTTTATATATAAGCATTGTAATTAATATTCTAGATCAAATTCAACCAACACCTCTTTATTAGTACAATTAGATAATAGTATATATTAATAAACCAAGTCCTATCTTATTGCATGAAATCCCTCCCAATTAATTGTAGCCCATATATGTGAAAAAGGAAAAAGAGATGAAAAGGAAGACAATTTCTCATCGCCACCCACAATCCCACAGGGGATGCTTGAGAATGAGATGAGATGATAATTTTGTAAATAGTAGTAAAATGGTTTGTAAATAGTAGTGAGATAGTTTGAGTTAAGTATTTATTTGGTTTTGGGAAAAGAAAGAGAAAAAATTGAATAAAAAATATTATAAAGTAAAAATATTATTAGAGTATAATTTTTTAATATTATTTTTGTTTTAAGACTTGAAAAAGTTGAATTACTTTTAGTTTTTTGTTTAGAAGTTTGTGAAAGTTATAATTATTAGTTTGAAAAAGTTGAAATGATTAATTTAAAAGTACTTATATTTAAATTATGTTGGGGAAGAAAATGAGATGAGATGAAAATTATCTCCAAATATCCCCTTAGAGATTTGCTAGGTGGAAGGGAATATTCCCCCCTCCCCCAGTCCTCCTTTGAAATTAGGATAATTGAACTTGGACAATGGTCACGAGAAGAAGGCCGGTAAGGGCATAAGTGATGGCGCATCCCCATCCAAGTAATGGGCAAAAGGCTGCACCGCATTAAATGTGCCAGCATGGAATGCGAGCATGAGATCCTGCCTGGAAATTCTATTACCGACAAGGAATTGCCGACAAGGAACTATATGGCAATCTGAGTTTACAAGACCCCAACAGGAAGGATATAAGTAGTGTAAAGCTGACAAATTAAAGGGGAATCACTCAGTATGCATTTCTGACTCTCTCTCTCTCTCTCTCACTCTCTATTCTCTCTGGTTCTCCTATAGGAATCGTCTTTTGACTTGGGCATTGGAGGTGTCTCGGACACACTCAACCACCATCATCTTATTTCTTTTACAAGTTCAGGGCGTGGTTCAAGGTTGGTGGTTAGAAACACGTCTTAACAGTTGACACCGTCTGTGAGATTGTTGTTTTCAGTCTAACATCATCAACGTGTCTGTGTGAGCCAGCTACAACCCACTCTTGAATGGCCCATGTACAAGAAACCGCCCTAGCCACCCAGGAGGACGCGCCAGTACCAGTAGGGTTAGAGGAACCAAAGACAAGGTCAGCTTTGAAAGAGGATAAGCTTGATAATATTGAAGCGGAGATGCCTGTGACAACTATCACAGGCACCTTGCAAGCACTACCTCCACCACCCAAACTCATCGATTGGGAGGTGGAGACTCGGAAAGAGCGGAATCTGAAGCGAGAGAGGCTGACGAACCCCTCGAGCTAGTATCATTGGACACCATGCAACCAGAAATGAGGGTGAGGTTAGGAACAAAGATAAGTCATGAGATGAGGTCACGTCACGACTAATATGGTTCCTTGCTGAACAACAAGATGTATTCGCCTGGAGCCACAAAGACATGCCCGAGATCGACAGCGACGTGATCGAACACCTCCTAAGTGTGAACCCCGAATGGCAGAGCTTCAGCGCAGAGAAATACATTACAATAGTAGATGAGGAAGATCGGCTACTTGCCGCGGGGTTTATCCATGAAGCCCATTACCCAAAATGTCTTTCCAATGTGGTCCTAGTTTGAAAGTCAAATGGCAAGTGGAGGATGTGAGTCAACTTCACCGACTTGAACAAGGCATGCCCAAAGGACAGCTTCCCATTGCCATGCATCAACCTAATCATTGACTCAACAGTTGGGCACAAAATGCTGAGTTTTATGGATGCCTACTCCAGATACAACCAAATCCAGATAAGCCCTAAAGACGAAGAAAAGACTACTTACATTATAAACCGAGGCATATACTGTTACGTGGTAATGTTTTTTGGTGCTAAGAAACGCAGAGCCACCACATACTAGAGGTTAGTTAGCCGAATGTTCAAGGATCAAATCGGTTGTAAGGTGGAAGTATACATCGATGATCTGCTCGTCAAAAGCAAGGAGCCCAAGGGGCATCTCGACGATCTACAAGAGGCCTTTGCGGTCCTCAAGAAGTACAGGATGGAACTCAATCCAACAAAGTACACTTTCGGGGTAGAGTCGGGAAAGTTTCTCAGATTCAAGGTCTCAGAAAGATACATCAAAGCTAATCCATAAAATATTCAGGCCGTGATCAACATGAAGTCCCCTCACACCATCAACGAAGTACAAAGGCTTATGGGGTAGAATTGTGGCTCTAAACCAGTTTGTTTCCAAGTCAACTGACAAATGCTTGTCATTCTTCCAAGTGTTGCAGAAAGTTCCTGAGTGGAATGACGATTGCGAAGAGGCATTTATTCGGCTTAAGGAATACCTCGCTAACTAGCCCCTTCTAAGCCAAACCATTTCGGGAGAGATCTTATATCTCTATCTATCGGTCACGACTGTTGCCTTCTCCACAGCACAAATTAGGGAGGAGGGCAAGACGCAAAGGCTTGTTTACTACACCGGCAGGGTGTTAAAAGGAACGGAGCCGAGATATCCACTGATGGAGCTATTAGCGTTTTCACTAATGGTAGCTGCCCGCCAACTAAGGCCTTACTTTCAAGTGCATCTGATAAAAGTTCTTACGAAAACGTTGCTAAAGAAGGTTCTTCAATGCTCAAACACGTCTGGGTGCCTAGTTAATTAGTAATTTGGGCTAAGTGAGTTCGACATCGACTATGTCCCCCAGACAACCATCAAAAGGCAAGCCCTAGTAAACTTTGTTTTAGAGATTACTGGACCCTCTAGAGATGCACCCACCCCACCAGAAGGCAACTAGTGGCACATCTACATTTATCGATTGTCGTGCCAGAAAGGAGGTGCAGGAGTACATATGATCCCCGACGAAGGCTGTGAGACCTACTACCTGATAATGCTCGAGTTCAAAACTACCAACAATGAAGCAGAATATGAGGCTTTACTAGTAGGTCTTGCCATCTTGAGGACCCTGGGTGTGACAAATGTGAAGGTGATGGCAGACTCCAAGGTTGTTGTGAATCAGGTGAAAGGGAAATATGTGGCGAAGATCGAAAGACTCCATCTCTATCTGCAACAGGTGTGGAAAGAGTGCGACCATTTAAGGCTTTGCCATCGAGTGAATCCCCTGAAAGGACATGCGCTAACTATATGCGACCACGATTGAGACCCATGGAGCTACCATGGGCAACAGTCACCAGAGTTGTATGGGTCACCTAGTGGAGGTAGGTATGTCGAGCTTCAGAGTCTATTTCAAAGAAGAAACAAATGAAGAAGATCTACGTATAAATTTGGACTTAATGGAAGAGAGGAGAGACGAGGCCGAGGTAAAGGTGACGACTGGCAAGAGAAAAACAGAACAATACTTTAACCGAAGAGTCAAACTGCGGTCCTTCAAAGAAGAACATTAGGTGCTTAAGAAGACATGAGTGACCTCCTAGGAAGAAAGGAAGCTTGATCCAAAATAGGAAGGGCCATACGTGGTCATAGCTTGCCATCGACCTAGAACCTACTAGCTTAATGATTCTGAAGGAAATGAGTTGTCGTGCCCGTAGAATGTCAAACATATTTTGTATGAAAGTTTCCCTAAATGGGAGACATTCTCATCTAGTCGTGTAAGTAAAATATTTCACTGAAAATGTTTTTATCATTACCTTATTACTAACATGTCATAGGAACTATCTAATCTGATGCTTCGCGCTCACACCCCGGCGATTATAGGAGAGAATGCCTCTCCCAAGTGTCACAGTCTCTTCTCGCCAACCAACGCGATTGAGTCCATCTCCCGCCTGGTTATCTAAGTCGACGCTCCATGCTTGCACCGTGGTGATTATAGAAGAGAACACCTCTCCCAAATGTCCCAGTTTCTCCTCGCCACCCAGAGCGGTTGAATCCATCTCCCGCCTGGTTATCTAAACCGATGCTCCACGCTAGTACCGTGGCAATTATAGGAGGGAACACCTCTCCCAAATGTCTCAGTCTCTCCTCGCCATCCAGTGCGGTCGAGTCCATCTCCCATCTGGCTATCTAAGTCGATGTTTTGCACTTGCACCGTGGAAATTATAGAAGGAAACACCTCTCCCAAGTGTCACAGTCTCTTCTCACCTCCCAGCAAAATCGAGTCTATCTCCTGCCTGGTTATCTAAGCCGATATTTTGTGCTTGCACCTCGACGATTATAGAAAGGAACACATCTCCCAAGCATCCCAGTCTCTTCTTGCCACCCTGCACGGTCAAGTCCATCTCTCGTTTGGGTATCTAAGCCGATGCTCCAAGCTCGCACCCTGGTGATTATAGGAGGGAACACCTCTCCCAAGTTTTCTAGTCTTTCCTCACCACCCAGAGCAGTCGAGTCCATCTCCAGCCTGGCTATCTAGGTTCATGTTTTGCGCTCGTACCCCAACAATTATAGGAGGGAGCACCTCTCCCAAGTGTCCCAGTCTCTCCTCGCCACCTAGCCCGGACAAGTTAATCTCCCGCCTTGTTATCTAAATTGATGCTCTGTACTAGTACCCTGGTGATTATAGGAGGGAACACATCTCCCAAGTGTCTCAGTCTCTCCTGGCCACCTAGCGCAGTCGAGTCTATCTCCCGCCTGGTTATCTAATCTGATGCTCTGCGCTCGCACCCCGACGATTATAGAAGGAAACACCTCTCCCAAGTGTCATAGTCTTTCCTCGTCACCCAACGCAGCCGAGTTCATTTCCCACCTGGTTATCTAAGTTGATACTTCGTGCTCACACCCCACCGATTATAGGAGGTAATACCTTTCACAAGTGTCCCAGTCTCTCCTCGTCATCCAGCGTAGTCGAGTCCTTCACCCGCGTAATTATCTAAGCTGATGCTCCGTACTCGCATCCCGACGATTATAGGAGGGAACACATCTCCCAAGTGTCTCATTCTCTCCTCGCCATCCAGTGCACGTGCAACGCTCGCAACTGGTTCGATCGAAGACCCCAACCCATGTCAAACCCCAATGGGGGACAAACACACTTGCGAGAAACACCCTGCAACGAAGGAGACTCAATCGAGCCCTAAGTCAGGTCGAGATGAAAAACATAGAATTACAAAAATGACAATAGGTAGGAAAAAAACTTGAACATGTACTTGCAAAGAACAATCAACAGTTATGTATGTTAAGAATCACGTTCATTATGCGTTCGAAGTGCAACCAAGTACAAAATTCCCCATGCCAAGGTGGGGTAGCAAACATGGTAGTGCTATAAAATAATAAAGAAAAGCATGTATACAGGCATTATTAACAAATTAGGGATGAGGTGTCGGGGATGGGAAAGCATTGGGCATCAAATCACAGCCCAAGAAATCAAGGAACTAGAGCGAGGAATTATTGGGACGTAGGGACTTTAAGTCGAGTTAAAGGAGGTTGACCTCAGAGTTCTCAAGAACAATGTCTCACATCTTTTCCAAGTCGTCCTGATAACCATAGCCCCAAGCCCTATTGTGGACAGTACTAACCATTGTTAACTGAGGAGACATCAGCAACAGGTTTCCTTGAGACGAGGTCAACTAGGCCTCTAAGGAAGCAACCCTAAGGTCACAGGCAACGATCTCACCCCTGGTCGAGGTCAACTTGGATCTTAGGGCCTCGAGTTGTCCGTCTCGGGATCCAATCTCTTCCCTACTCCGTCTAAGGGAGTCGTTAAGTCCCGCAAGAAACCAATCCCGAGATCTGATCTCCTCCTCGAGCCACTGTCTCTCCCCGAGCACCCTACATTTCCAAGTCCTAGAAGGATTTCTTAACCTCCAAGACAACTCTGTCATGCTCCCAGCAAAACTCTCTTAACTCCAGCAGCTCGACCTCCTGGCGGGATAGCCTCTCCCTATTGGCATCTCGCTTCTTGACTAGCATCTTGAACTTAAGATGGTGGTGCCCTATCTCCTTATCCCTTTCGCGAAGGTGGGAGCACCCCCCTCTACTCCTTGTGCCACCTCCAAAACCTGTTGATGAGAGCTTCCATCCCATAGTTTCTTTTCGTCCAGGCCTTGAGTACTTCTTCTTAGGTTTGGTCGCAAAGGCTCGTAGCCCACAAACCTCCAATTCTAAGTCAGCCCTCCCATCATCAATCCAAGCCGCCAGGTGATTGATATCCTGTGAAAGAAGCTTACCAGGGAAAATAGCCCTTTGAGCAAGCAGTTGTGTCTCGAATGGCTTTCGCCTAGGCATCGCCTATGCTCGGGCCAACTACAGAAAATCTTGATGTGCCTTGTCCTTTTCCCCGAGGGACACGCCCTGGCCCCACTAGCTCACTTAGATGGGTTGGAGAGAAGCCGAGCAAAAAGTGGAGGGTTTCGCCTCCAGACGCCATTGAGGGGAGTGAATGGGGAAAGTTCTCCCCCAAACGATTCCCCCGTTGCCTCAACTGTGGTCATAGCTGAAGATGTCTCATCTACACCCTTGAAAAGGACACCAATAGCGAATGAACCCACCGAGACGAGGTATATGAAGGTCACGAAGAAGGCCATATTGAGCTTTCGCTCTACCTGGTCAGACACCATGGACTAATCCTAATCGCCCGGCGGGGTAGGAGCTCTTGTGTCAAATCACCCCTCGAGAAGGGAGTTGGGCAGTCGACTCCCATCGCTGCTGCGAAATCGACCTCTACTTGCTCCATGACGGCTTGAACGTCATTTGGGGAGGATGGGCTATGCTGAGCCATCGCCCTCTGATTACGCCCAAATTATACGCGGTGTTATAGTATAGTTCAAGGTATCGATCCACAGGGAGTCGGAAGAAACACAACAAGACGTAAGCTTAAAAGAAAAGATCAAATTATAATATGACAAGAATCTGAAAGTTCTACATAAAGCACGCATTTAAAATGAGATTAGGGCACGGATAATAAGGCAAGTAAAGCTTTGAGCTTTAATCAACCGAATCCAATACTCTGACTTTTTCAATCTAAACAACATACACAATTAAGAATTATAGCACTAAATTCTTAATCGGAAGATATGACATTAGATTCATCTACTTTCTCAAATTTAATTCTAGAATCTATTCTCCTTTTACAAACCACGGTTTTCATATATAAAAATGAATATCAAATCTAGAGACAACACTATGTTCACAAACAATAATGCAGCAAAAGATCACATCAATGGTATGAAAAGCCTGTTTAAGTCACAATTATATATTCATAATCCTATAACTCAACAAAATCAAATCATAACAAGATTTAATATAATTGTCTCAAACTTATAATATCCAAAACAAATAGAGAATTAAATTCTAGAATCTTAAACAATAAAACTTAATCTATGAATTGAAATATAGTCGAAGTATTTTCACTAATCAATTTTCGCCATAGGCTGTACCCAAGATTTAATTCTCCATAGAAGAACTAAAAGATAAAAATGATATTTTTCTCTTCTCTAGAACTGTACCTCCTCCCTTCCAAAACTCCCCAATTTCGTGCTAATGATATACTTAAATATAGTAGGAAAGAAACCCTAATGTCTTCATAATTCCTGCATAAAAAATCGCCTAAATTTTAGGATTTATCTTGGCAGCCATGTACGCACTTTAAGAGTTCGAATTTAGAAATCCTTAATAGAGACATATTTGTAGCCCTTTAATATAACTTTCCAATTAATTAAGAATCACATCAATCCGATATGTGAGTGGAAAGTTACGATTAAAATACTAAAGTATATCCAGGCTATCTCCTAGCACATTTTGGACTCTGATCTGAATTACTCTCAAACTCATCATTATCCTTATTTGCAGAGTCCTATACTCGTTAAAAGTTCTTAGGTTGGAACAACGTCTTACCCAATTGAAAGTCCTTCTTTGAATTTGACTGGATTTTGACATGCTCTTTTATAAACCCTAAAATTAAACATAAAAATCTGCTTAAGAGTATCCCAAAGTAAATAGAAACTCAATTCAAGAATACAAGTTAATTTTTATGATTTCTATTCACATTTTAGTATTTTATTCCAATAATAGGGTATTTAGAGTACACTCATCACCCTCCTTGTTTGCTTAGCTTGTTGTGCTAGTTGAGGCAATGCCCTAATCGACAAGACGGGCTGAGCTCGTGGAGTTTAACTTGAGCTTCAAGGGCGGGAAGAAACCCTTCCCCCTAGCTACCAGTGGAGTTCGACAACCCCCATTTAGTCTCGACGCGATTCCTTTTTCTCTTATCCTCTGCGACAAGACTGTTGCGCCTCTTCTCACCATGAAAATCAAATGTCTCCATTAGGAAGTTGCAGCCAGAAACACTCAATTGGTTAGGCATTACTACAAACCGTTCGATGTTCACCTTGGCAGTAGAGCCTCACTCCAAACCTCCTCCTAGTGCCTTTCTAGTAGGCATAAACCCTCCCGATGTGTGCACGCTCGTGGGGTAGACGAGTTTATCGTGAACTCCTTGTCGTCAAGGACAACTCCCCACACGGCCTGGACGGGGAATTCCAAACCTTCTCTCGACACAAAGAAGAACTTCTTGAACCAATACTTGATGTGGGAGAATCGTTGTTCGTGGTGGCCTACCAGAAATTTGGGTCGGGATCTAAAACTACACACGTTGCCCTCACGGTCCTGAATTTGATGGGTGTATAAGAACTCCCTAGCTGTCAGGTCAGGATACTCCTCATCCTTCACACCCAGCACCATGCACCAAAAGATGCAGCATGACATCAATATACTCCACGCATTAGGGTGAAGTTGCGCCGGGGCTAGCCCAACAAAGTCCATAAAATCCTGAACAGGGCTGCACAAAGGAAGTCGCTACCCGTTTGAGAACATCATAGAGAACAAAGCCATTTTCTCAGTGAACCCCTCATAGTCCATGGCCCTCTGGCTGGGTCCCGAGATCTCCAAGATAATGTAGTCTAATATCTCGAATGAATCACACACAACATACATATTTGGGCGAGAGATAGATGCTCACCAGTGGTATCCCTTAAAATATTGGGAGACGTCGTGGGATAGATGCCCCAAACCCTAAAGGGGGGCTTCGGGACGCAGCGAATGTGAATCTCGGGATGAGGGACGGGAAGCATTCCTAGGGGCCATGTCCTAGGGTTTGAGCAGTTGAAAGACGAGTCAACAAGAGAGGAGAGAAGATAATATAGGCAGGGAAAGATTGGCTACTTGAGTTCGTTGGTTTAAATAGGCCCTCTAAGCCTATAGGACAGTTGAAGTAGTGACAGGTGTCAATATAAGTGGGGTGTCAGGCACAAGGTTCATAACTCCCGTCCTATGGGTGAGCGTAGAAAATGAGGTGTCGCATGCTGCCCTAGGCTCATGATCACAAACTGTCATGGGTGTTGGTCGTGGGGGTACGGAAACATCATGGAGGCAGCAAGGACAATTTCCATTGTTTGCATGGTAAGAATTAACGGGGTAACTAGAAGCGAATATTCCCCCCTCTCCCCTTTGAATGGATCAGGTTTATGTCTATAATGCTTCAAGGCCTAAAAACTGGCATAATCATACTTGGCCCACTGATATAGGAAGAAGGCCTGAATAGGCATAAGCAACGGCGCATCCCCATTCGAGTAATGGGCAAAAGGTTGCGCCGCATTAAATGCACCGGTATGAAGTGCGAGCATGAGATCCCGACTGGAGATCCTATTGTTGACAAGGAACTGCCGCATTTAATGGGGGCAATATGGCAATTTGAGCTAACAAGACCCCAACATGAGGGATATAAGTAGCGTAAAGCTAACAAAGGAAAGGGGAATCACTCTGTACGCATCCCTGACTCTCTCTCTCTCTCTCTTTTCTCTATAGTTCTCCAGGAAAACCTTCTTCTGACCTGGGCATCGGAGCTGGTCCAGACACACCTAACCACCCTATCTTATTTCTTTTACAAATTCAAGATGCGGTTCAAGGATGGGGGTTACGATACACGTCTTTACATTAAAAATATGAACTTTTGCTTTCTTCTTTGCCCAAAAGCATTTCCCACCTTCTCTCACTACTGGATCGAGTAATAGGAACTAGGCCATTATGGATGTGGAATACGTGTGTCACATTCCATGGATTCAATTCTAATAAAAAAATTTAGGCTCAAGCTTAACTTTATGTCTGGTTCATGGTGATAGTTATTGATGGTTGTCATAGAGTGGCGACAATGACACACCATCAAATGACATAAGTTTGATATTTGGACACAAGAGGATGTCTAAAATCTCACATATTTTCTTGTATCCAAATGTCACGAGGCTAAAATCAACAAATTCAAAATTCATTTGCCTATGTCTTGATAAGTGTCATCCCCATTTGTTAAGAAAATGTGGGAATGACACTATCAAGCGAATAAACAATCACATAACACAAAATTAACATGGTTTGGTAATGTACCTATGTCAACAGAGTTGCAGAGAATCTTATTATACTGAGGAATGAAAAATATACTTTGGAGCAAAATTCACTGTTCAGAATAGGCTATATTGTTCATTAAGCCAACAATATTTAAGCCATTTATTGCAGCACTTCACCTATCAAGCAAGGCATTTTATTCTCTTCTTTGAACGTACTCTTTTTCCTTATTCTTCTATAAACTTTTCCACCCACACAGGGCTAATGTTTTCGACCAATTCAATTGTTTTTTTTTTCATCCACGACCTCGTTGGTTTTCTTTTAACCCCACCTCGCTTCCCAAAAGAGAACCTGCCATGGATGGTGAATCTCAATACTGTTCTCATCACTGGCACCATTGCCAAAACTCCCTCGAAAGCCATTTTCCTTTGCCTCAAGCTTGATTTGCTACTAATGTGGAGTCTCATTTTCAAAGCCTTTGTTTTAAAGGGACTAGCAAGCCAATTGCACTGCATAATCCCCTCATGATCATGGCCCTTAAACTTACTTTTTTCATCATCGTCTCCACACGTACCAAGTTAGCTTGGCAAACTGCATACATGCATATGCTATGCATATCCAATCTTCAATCACGGGACCTACCATATGATCATATTCAAGGTACGTATTTCAAACCCTTGACATTCTCTACAAAATTCAGTGCAATCTTGCTTTTATTTGTTCTCTAATCTGTTGGCATCTTACTTGAGTCTCGCATGTTGCATTGTTTCTTTGTTAGTAACGAAACTTGGTTTTTTGTTTTAGTAATATACATATGAGTAGTCTATAGTACTACACATCATCTATATGACCTAATTTTGTTTGTAAGATTTAAATTTTAAAATTTATTTTTCAAATCAAATTATGTCATGCAGATGGTGTGTGATGTAAAGACTTTTAAATAGAATTATTTATATATATATATGTTAGCAGAATATATTTTTTTTAGTCTAATGTGCTCAGATTGCCTACTAGTGAATTATGAGGCTCCATCAACCTAAGAGCTGAAAAAAGGAGCAAGAAATTCATTTTCAAAATAGCTACTTTATATATTGAGCAATTATTTTGACTAGCCAAAAGGGAAAAAATGATTTTCAAGCTTTCGCAAACAAATATCTATTGGACTTATTGCAAACTACACAAAACACAAATATGGTTACTAGTGTAATTTGGGACGAGTTCAACCACTTAAGTTCCAATAGAAGAAACCAAGTTTAAAAATCACGAGACTTCTGACTATTATAGCAGTCGGGGTCATTTGACACTTCAATTAGGGATTATGGTTTCATAATGATTTTGTAGAAGGGAATGATTGCAAAGGTTTTGTAATTGTATTGCTTGTATGTTTTCTTTAAACAGTGGATTGGTTTCTTTTGGGTAGATTTCTTCTGAATATTTTATCTTTAATAAGTTCTATAAAGGGTTTCACTTCATCAGCAACTTTCTTTTATCTTCATCATTAGTTGCTTAATTTCTTGTGTGGTTTGAAGATTATTAAACCAATGTCCTTGAAACCATTAGCATTACTTTATCATATTTGTCTATATGGTAAGAAGTTCTTTAAAATATAAATACTGATAAATTCATTAGGGGAGTTGCTAGCTAGTCAAAAGAGTTGAAGTAACTAAAATATATCTTTTGTATTTCAACTCGGTTGTAAGCCTACTCTTTCGTATCCGGATTAGGACATCTTAAGAAATCTGGATCCGTATTCGAGTGTAACTACAGATGACTCGCATATCCATTTCCATCCACATCTGAGCGAATACCTACTTGCATTCAAATATTTAAAGATTGAGTATCTGCATTATCCATATTAATGGATACGTTCTAGCAGGCTAGTTTGGGTAGTGGATGAGAATACTTTACTACTGTTCATTATTTTATTATTACTTTTCACCTACTTTTAATTACTATTTACAAATATTCAATATTCTATCATTATTTTTTATTACTTTTTCACTACTATTCGCAGACTATTTGAGATCACCTCACTACACAAATGCAACCAGCTTATACTTATGAACCTTTCTATATTTTCAGATAGATTATGGGTTTATATATATATATATATATATTTTCTTTGGCCCATTTAAAAGTTCTAAAATTAAAAAAAAAAATTATGTAAAATTATCCGTTTGTCTAAAAAATTTAAACTGATAAGAAGATGTAGATTATCTTAACAAACTAAATTAATTAAAAAAACACATCAAAACTAAAAAATGAAACCTAAAAAATGATAAAAAAAAATAAAATTCATAAAATCAATTTTAAGAAAATAATTGATTAAATTTATAAATAATAAAGAGCAAAATATACTTAAAAAAAAAAAATAATAAAAAAATTTGGAAAATAAAAGCCCATCAATGAGGGGTGGCCACCAAGGCCCTTGATGACCACCCGGTCCACCCCTTTGGGCAGCCTAAAAAGGGTACTGAAGGTGGCTACCCATTTGGGTGGCTCATATAAGGTGGGTCACCCATAGGGTGGCCACTTTTGACCGCCCAGCGGTTTGCATGCCCTAACCAATCGGGTGGTGGCCATCTACTAGTAGTTAGTTAGTTTTTTTTTTTTTTTTTGGTTCTATTTTATTCCATTATATTTTCAAACTTTATTATGTATTTTATTTCTCTATTTCTCTTTTTATAATAAAAAGAGTAAGAGATAGTCTATTATTATCTTCTTCTTTAGGGGCGATTTAAGACAAATCGAATTCTAAGGTAAAATTTAAAATGATATTATTTTATTTATTTATAATAAAATGAAATATATATCACTATATTACATATTGTTCAAAATTTTAAATAAAATGAGGTTTTATTATATTTTTTTGAATATATATTTATTTTGGTATCATGTG
The DNA here is from genome assembly GCF_004785595.1 of Juglans microcarpa x Juglans regia. NCBI lineage: Eukaryota > Viridiplantae > Streptophyta > Magnoliopsida > Fagales > Juglandaceae > Juglans > Juglans microcarpa x Juglans regia. The sequence goes on from NC_054609.1 coordinate 12,994,276, forward strand.
GCCTTGCCGCCTTGCAGTTTGCACACATGAGAAAATATTTAAAATGCGCCTCTTTTTAAATTTTTATTTAATGTAATGACATTTTTCTTTCTAACAAATAAAAATTTACACTTTTATTTTTGGTTACCTTGTACAGGTGAGACCTTAGTCAATATAGTAAGACTCCATTTAGATACTAAGAGTATTACAGAAGATTTATGAATAGTAACAAAAATAGTAATAAATAGTTTATAAATTATAGTAAATTAATCTACGAAATTAAGAATATCTTAAAATAGTTATATTTCCAAACGACCCTATGTGGCCTTATCTAAGAAGACTATTCATTATTAGTGAGACCCATATTTTTACAAAAAGATTATATGAGACTTATCTATTTAAAATTTATATCTAGCATTACTCTTTTTTCTATTACGAAATCTCTTGCTAGTGTGTTGTAATTTGTTGCAACTTCAACTAATTTTGCTCGATGTAGTGTATCGAGATGTGTTTTATAAAACATAAAAAGTGTGATTTTTTTTTTTCGTGAGATCTATTTTTTAACAAAAAAAAATTATTTAAAACTTGCACGAACTTGTCCATTACTTTTATAAATTATGGTTTTTATTCAATAGAGATCACTTTATTATATTGTAACGGCTTTTTCCGTGTGCTTTAAAATCTGGAGGTAGTGTGGTCAAGATGTTAACAAAAGTCAAGTCTTTCATGTTCACCTGTACAAGACTGGAATCTTATACCCAAATAGTAGTTAGTTAGGGTCGAGTTGTCACGCCAAAAAATAAAAGGACTATTTCCATCCGACCTCAGTTGAATTATTTTTTATATTTTATTTAAAAATTTAAAAAATTTATAATGATTAGATAAAAAAATTAAAAATTAAAATTAAAAAATGTTTATAATTGTGCTGTTTGAATATTGAAATGAGACGAGAGTATGTTGCTATCCAAACCTAAGGCTGTATTTAGATGTTGAATTGAGTTGAGATGATAAAATATTGTTAGAATATTATTTTTTAATATTATTTTTATTTTAGAATTTAAAAAATTTGAATTATTTATTATATTTTATATTGAGATTTGAAAAAATTATAATGATGAGTTCAGATGAGTTTATGTACCAAACGAAGCCCGTCTCTAAAAATCACTTTTAGGCATGGATTTTGTTTTTATCTCAAATGTACTAACTTATTGCAGTGATAATGAGAGAGAGAGAGAGAGGGGGAGTGAAGAAAGACCAAAAACGGGAGGATATTTGCAAGAAAAAGAAAAGTGGGTAAGTGGAGAAGATACCAATCTTTATGTGGTTAACATCTTAAAAAGTATAAATTATTAAGCAAACAGTATAAAAGCACATGCAAATGTATCAATACAACTCAGAAAAACCACACCAAATACAGGATACATTAAGGGTATAAATATTCCCCACAACCTAAATAAGTTAGAAAAATAAAGTACAACTCAATAAAACAAAGCAAGATAGAAGGAAAGGTGGTCCTACTTTCCCTCTACCATTATCCCACACAGGCTGTTAAAGGAAAACCCAAATAATGCAAAGTCTTGTTGATCACATGCAATAAAAAAAGCAAACTGACACCAACACATGCCATTGCCTTCCCATTGCTTCCAATCTCCTTGGCCCCCTGATCCCACCTTTGCACCACACCCATATCCCTATCCCTTCTACTCCCTAACAATCAATCTCTTCTAAATTATCTATTTCAAATACACACAATGTCATAAAAAAAAAAAAAAAAAAGTCACAGCATCTCACAAGTGAATCCACTTACTATCTTTTCAGTAATGTACACAACCATTAACCCCAAAATATAGTTAGCAAACTATGCAATCTGCATACTTTAATGTTTTGAGCACTTCTAGATTATCTTCTCTCCTTATTCTTTGATGTCATTTGAGTCTATAGATCAGCCGGTTCTTTGGCGGCGCGGCAGGTGGCTGCCATCAAGGAACACTGGAGGTGCCTGTGGCAAGTGATCAGGTGGTCGTTGGTGAGGCCGGCGGCTTGCATAAACGAATGAACTACAGTCGGACCAACGAACCTGAAGTTCCTCCTCACCATGTCTTTGCTAATGCTCTCTGATTTTGATGTCTTCACAGGGATTTTGTGGCCTGCTTTGTATTGAGTGGAGATTGGCTTGTGATTGACAAACCCCCAGATATACTTGTCAAATGACCCAAACTCTTTCTTGAGCTGAGACAGCAAAATTTGCATGACAATAAACGTTTAGAAAACTCGTGGAAATCCCTTTTTTTGCTATATAATATGACAAAAATTTCTTCACATTTTGCATAGAGTTTAACTGGGCATGTGGGGCCTGCTTTTTAAAATCGGGGCAGTTTAAAAAGCTGTTGACAATCGATTCAGATACTGTAGCAATGCGCATTTGGATTTGTCCTTTCCTACTTGAAAGTCCATTTAAACCAGGAAAAATTGCATTTTAAGTGTGATCGATCATAAGGTCTTGAAAAGAAGGAGCTGAAGACAGATTGAAGAGTGAAAAGGACCAATGGTTTGTGTGGTTTGATGCTTTTACTATTTTCTGTTCTTTTTATCCTTTTCTGGTAGAATGAAATAGGATGCCTTAATAGTTTAATTACCTCAAGAATTCGGTTAGAGTTGTCGACGACGCCCCTAACTCGGCTTATGTCAATGCCATATTCTGAACTAATTGACATCATTTGTTTATCACTCAACTTGGCAATAGTTTCTGCATCAAATCCTGAAAATGCATTCCTGAATCAAGAAAAAAATGTTTTGTATCTGTTAATCTCACGAGAAAATATGACACAAAAACTAATTCCATTGTGTGTGTTGGTGGAAAGAAAGAACCCAACCTGAAATCTTGGCGTCTTTTCAAGATTGAGCTCCAATCTGAACCAACCTGAGCACCACTTAAGACCAACAATTCAAGCAACATCCTGCTTGACAGAGAAGGGATAGGAAATCAGTCATATTATGGGCGTGTGTGTGAATGTGAGAGAGAGAGGAAAGAGGGACAGAGAGGCTTACTTGTCATCATGGACAGGAACTCCCCATTCTTCATCATGGTAAGCGACATAGATGGGATCTGTGCATGAAAAAAGAAGATATTGATCAGCACAGCTCATAGCATTTTCAAAGTAAAATAATAAGAATCATTGTATTTACATACCTGAATTGGGAGTGATAAAACTGCATCTCTTCTCTTCTTCACTGTTTTTTGTTGTGATATCTCTCGAAGAATCGAAGGGAACCACTTTCTCAAACTTTTCAGACTTTGATCTTCCATAATGGGCAATTCTCATCTTTCTCTGAGCCTGTATCAGAGCCATTTGTTCCCTCCTCCCCGCAGCAATGCTTCCTGGAGACTCAGTGATCAAAGATGAAGAGTAACTCAAGGATGCCTCCACAAGAGGAGAAACCCCAACACAACTCACTGCAGCTCCATCACCATAAATAATACCCTTGAAACTTTTCGACTTCTTCCTCTCTAAAGTGGGAGTTTTGGTGGAAACTTTTGGGATGACAATCTTCTCTGCACTCAAACTCAAGCCATTGGGGTCATTCCCTCGCTTAACTGCAGGTGGTCTCGGGGATTTCAACTTTGGAGAGATAGGAGGTGTTAGCAAAGCCTTGGTATTAGGACTAGTAGCAGAAGTTGGCAGAGGTGGTGGTGGTGCCAGAGGGGAAGGTGTTGGGGACGCTTTCTTCAATGAGTTACGCCTTTCCAATCTAGGAACAAGATTACAGGTGGGTTGAAGCACCGGCCTGCCATTGATTCTAGCAACAGTGGGGGTTGGAATGGCATCAATGCCAACAGTCACTTTGGCCTTGGAGCTGCACATGGTGCAGAAGAAATGGCAGGAAAATTGAAGGCAGGGAAGGAAGGAAGGAGTGTGATTTTGAGGGTGGATGTGTGGCAGAGGAGGAAGGGGAGGCAGGTGGGGGTTTTATAAAGGGGAAAAGTGGGGACAGATAAAAGGGAGGGAACTTGTAACATGGGGGGGAGGTTGAGGTCTGCCATGTGCATGATGCTCTTTCTTCCTTTCCATTTTCATAACTCCGGGAAAAGAACTAGTTTTAAATTGACATGTCAGAACACACCTCCTCCTCCATTATAGAATTCCTTTCAAGTTCCAGAACATGTCATTCTTAAATCTAGTTTAATGATCCAAAAGGCACCGTTTTAGACCAACTTCATCCTCTTTTCTTTCTGCCATTAATGCCAAACTTTCTTTTAACAAATGCTCATTTTAGATACAGTTTTAAAATGTGTAAGTCTTACATTTTTTCTTTAAAAAAAAAGTAGAGAACATTATTAAAAAAAATGATTTTTTTTTTCATTTTGAGTCTTAGATTTATCTAATTTTTTTTAAAATGAGTGCGTTGGGCATACACTCCCTGAACTGCACATATCATTTTTCATATTGCTTTTTGTGCCTACACTTACTAGGACATATTTTAAGTGATTATATATATTATATACTAATTATTTAAATATGTTATATAATATATGTGATTGAGGATGATAAAATTTAAGTCGAAGAAAATCTAGATATTACAATAACACTTTTTAGTGGCTTTTCATATATTTATGTTCACCAAAGCTTTTTTTTTCTTGCACTCTCTCCCTGTACATTATAAGAGAGAGGACATAAAGAGAATTAATAAGCCAATTTTCATATATTAATAATACAATTGAGCCGTTGGTTTAGTAGCGCACACAACTAAATTCCCTAACTCTGGAATCTAAAAAAAAAAATCGAAGTGTTCAAAACTTGTTAAACCAATGGATCGTTTTTTCTGAAGACTTTCCTACTACAAACGATGTCATGTTGACCATCGTAAGTAAAATTCAGGACCAAGTATTACGTGATTTTGAAGTATGGATACGTACTTGGTAATCTAATTTTATCAGGGAATGTCAAATTATTAAATTGATAAATATTTATATAAATAATGCTAATTATTTAATATTTTAAAGTATGATGAAAATATTATCTTATTTATGCTTACGAACTAACTACTACTTTTGGGGTTACCTTTTGCGAATGAATATAATAATTAAATCTGCTTCTCCTCGTCGTCTAGATTCGAATCTTGAGATGAATGTTAAGAATATAATATAAATTATTAAACCCGATTTGGATTCACAACCCATCTTAACTCATTTCAACTCATCTCACTACTATTCACTATTATTTATCAAATTTAACTCATAAATCTCACTACTATTTACAACTTATCTCACTACTATTTACAACTCATCTAACTCATATTCGAAATGAAATGAGATAAGATGAAATGAAAAATCTGTAAATAGTAGTGAAATAGTTCGAGTTAAGATATTTTATTGAGTTTTGAAAAACGAGAGAGAAAAAGTTAAATAAAAATATTATAAAATTAAAATATTATTAAAATATAATTTTTAATATAATTTTTGTTTAGGAATTTGAATAATCTGAATTATTTGTTGTGTTTTGTTTGAAAGTTTAAAAAATTTATAAATGATTAGGTAATGATTATATGAAAAAATTAAAAAATATTTATGTTTGAGTGATATTTGAAAACGAAATTATGAAAATTTTTGAAATTAGATGGATTTCCAAACGAGATCTAAATCTTCATATTTTCATCTATTTAAACTTTTAAAACAACTTATGATTTCATAACTTTGAGAGTAGATAATAGATGATGGCTTGAAATTATTATATCCTTGGAATTTTTGGGATGTGGCCCCTTTACTGAGCTATATTAGCAAGAATATTAGAGAGCGGGGGGGCCTCATTTCTCAAGAGTCAGAGAATACGAAACCTTGCTTGAAAGTGAGACTAGCCCTCCCCCCATTATATATATTTTACTTTCTACTTTTCTTTTTTAGGAGGAGGCGGAATGCATGCACATGTACCGTTAGAATCGACTGAGCAAGAGTTGGTGCTGCAATGTAAATTCAGATCACAGAGCTTTGGTGCTTGTCATAAGAATAGAAACAAACAGTAACGTTGACTGATAGTTGGATGCTGAATGAATCTGAAAATTACATGTTTTACAAGCATTAATTGAAACTTGTTAATTACATTTTACCCCCTCGAATTTTCACTCAATTTATAATGTGTCTCTAAAACTAAAATTATATCAAAATGGACTAGCTTACTTTCAAAATTTATCAATCCCTCTCTTCCGTCTATTAGCACCGTCAAATGTAACGAAAAGTGCCTCCATGTGCTACTCATGTGTATAATATTCACTGTAAAGATATAATTTTTATCTAATTTATTATCATTAACCATATAAAACAATATATGCTATCAATTAATAATATATGCTATCAATTAAATTTTTTTTACTATAATTATATTTATGATGTTGATAGTTACTACTTACTAACTTAGACTTTACTCTTTAGTTTACATAATTATTAATAATTATTGATGGCATATATTATTTTATATTTTATATGGTCAATGATAATAAATTAGATGAAAATTATATTTTTACAGTGAATGTTATGCATGTAAGCAACACGTGGAGACACTTTCCGTTACATTTGACGGTGTTGGTAGATGGAAGGGGGGATTGATAAGTTTTGAAAATAAGCGGGTCCACTTTGATGCAATTATTAATTTTGGAGGTACATTATAAATTGAGTAAAAGTTTAAGAGGGTAAAATGTAATTAACCAAAACTTTTAAGGAAATTGATACACATACTGAAGAACATGATTTTTATAAATAATTTATAAAAATAATATCGTTTTATAAAAATAGTACTCTCAATTTAAATAATAAGGGTTGTGTACTTAATTAACTTTTAAACTTAAAACTTATAATGAAAAATCCTAAAGACTATTATCACTTTATTAAAATACTAGTATTTAAAATAAATACTTTTGTTGATTTAATTTTAAATGTTGCATATCATCTTCTATTTTATATAAATTTGTAAAGGTATTGTGTTTATATCCATCTATTCAAAGTTCAAATCATAAAGGATGTATTAAAAAATGGGGTTAATTGTAAAACTAGTACTTGAGTTTTCACATTTTTACAAGTCTAGACTTAGGTTTTCAATTTTCGCAAAATTGATGCTTAAACTTTAAAAAATCCGCAATTAGATATTTTAGTCAATCTCCCATTAGAAAACGTTGAAACGTGGCGAGATTAGTGCGAGATTGACAGAGAGATCTAATTACGAGTATTTTAAAATTTAAATATTAATTTTATAAGAAAAATTTTTTTCATCAATCATTAATCACTATCCCACATCCTATAAAAAATATCTCCACACTCTATAAAAAATACTCATACAGTATCTTATAAAAAAAACTATAAATTTAAAATGTGAAAGTGAATAGTGACTGATACATAGAATTCTTCATTTTATAAAAGATAAAAGAGATAGCTAGATCTCAATTTGTAAAATCCTGTAAATCAAATACTAATTTTACAATTAACTGTGAAAACAAAAACTCATTTCGGATTACCATAAAAAACAAAGTCTTAACCAATTTATACTGCATGCATCATGTATTGTTTCCAATATGAGAAATGCTCTGGTTCTCGATTTCGGGACCTAAAAGGTGTTTCGAATGATTTTTTTTATTTAATAATTAAGAAATTATTTTTTAATAATGTTATAAATTATTTTTTATTTTTTTAAAAATATTTATGATGATTAAAAAAATACATAAAAATAAAAAAATAAAATATACTTTTCGAGATATCTATTCAGGATATTTTTTCGATAAATATAGTGCTGCTCTTCCAATATTGCTACTATTATTCTTGGCCCATGTGGCATCATTGCTAGGTTTTACCAACCAATTGATACTACACCATCTAGGTGCATTCACAAGGAACCCAAAAAGACAAAATGTCCGATCAACTCTAATTACCTCAAAAAGAATAAGGTGTGAAATGCATGGATCATGAATGAGACACTTTTTTCTATTATTATCTTATCAATTCTAGATCCCTCCACAGCCAGGTTTTACCTTACCTACCATCATTCATCCTAAATTCTTGCATTATATATAGTTTACTGTCCATTCTCTAGTGGCCAAAAAGAACATATATTTACAAGAATAATTTAAAAAAAAAATATATAACACGGGTCGGCTTAGGTCTCATTCATGCATGCATGGATAAAAGTTAGGGACTTAAATTTTGATGGAAGTAATATTTTATATAAAGAGATGAGATCACTTACATATGCATGCATGCCAATTTTTTTGGTTTTTTATACCAAGTGGAAAAAACTTAACTCATGTGAAAACAAATTATAGCTAGTACTAGAGAATCACCTGTCCATAGATTTCTTTTGTCTTTTAAATATGAGAGATATATAGGTATATAAAGTTGATCATACAATTATTTATTGTTATAATTTGTATAAATATTACAAATGCAGTAAAATATATAATTTTACTTGATGTCTGTCTCTCACTATAAAAAAAAACGAGTATTTGTGACGAGACTGACTATTGCTTATAAATATTTTTCTTTGTAGTGAATCTCCTTGACTTGAAACCCCAAATTTAAAAGATAATAATTAATAGAGAACGTGATCTTTCAATTCTCCCAATCCATAGTCTACTTTTGTTGTAGTATTGTTCATCTGGGTTCTGGCTCGAGAACTCTGCTGGAACCTGGATTGGGTTAGCCCGGGTCAAACCCGGGCTGGAACCCGCATTGAAATCGGTTTTTAAAAATCCAGAACCAGGTTCCGGATTGCACCCGGTTTTTTAAATTTTTAATTTTTTTAAATTAAAGCCTATATGTTATGAATATTTTTTTATGAAAAAATGTTGATGCAGCATTCAGACTCTATTTATTTAATTTTTTAAATCTAAGCCTGAATGTTCCTTAACCACCAATAAAAAACCACATGGAGAAAAGAGTAAAAAAAACAAAAACATAAAATGGATGATTCATTGGATGTAATATGCATTTTTCTTTTGAGTTTCTGTCCATTTTGTTGCTAGGAAGGAACCAAAAAAAAAAGAAAATCAAAACATTCAAACCGAAAAAAAGGGGTACCGGGTTTACTTGAGTTTTTCTATGCAGGTACCGGCTCGGATTTCTTCCGAGCCGGAACCCGAATAACCGGGTTCCAGACTGGGTTGGAAAATACTCGACCTTGATGAATGGGCCTACTTTGTTGTGGGTGGTTTGATGCATGATATATATATATATATATATATATATATATATATATATATATACACACACACCATTGATGATCACCGGCCAGCACATGAGCTGCTGCATGCTAATAATTGGTTTGAAGTTAGAAGTTTCGTTTTTAGGGTTAGGGCTTGGAATAATATATATATATATATATATATATAAATAAATATATTTATAGCAAGCAAGCTAGGCAGCTACCACGTATCAACCTTTGGCATTATAAACTGATGGCACAAAAGGGACATCCCATGTGATTATGTAAGCTGACACTTGCATTATTCTAACGAACAACATACATCGATCATGCTTGCTTCTGAAATGTCAATCTGCCATGCATAATATTCTATCCCTTTCATGCATGTGTTCTTCTTCTTTTATTTGTTTCTATATAAATGTTTAAGGACCCCACATGATGAACTACAAGCTAGCTAGCTAGCTTCTTCTTTCTTTCCAAGAGGCTTCGATCGGCCATTAATCTGAATTATCCAGATTTGATTCTATTCTCTGATCATGATCTACCTCTCTACATATATATGTACGTGCGGTCATGTTAATAAATGGTTTGGTGTATTTTCTAATGAGAAATGTGTTTTAGTTGGCCACCGAAAGATTTCATAAAAATAAACTCATAAATTGATGTGATTTGATGTAATCTCATAGATTGTAAAATTATTTTTATTATAAAATATATTTAATATGTCATATAAAACTATGTCAGTTTGTAAACTAGTTTACTTTTATAAAATCTTTTTACGGCTGTAATAATTTTATTTATTCATTGTCCAGCCTAAAAGTAGTAGAAATTAATTAAGTTTTATTGCAAATACAGTGCCAATAAAACCGGTTAACTAAGAAGGTGCATGCCATAAGTACTATATATATATATATATATATATATATATATATATCCTAGCTTGCATGTCAATTGGTACTTTCTTAATTAATGACCTTCAATAAGTAAAATCACTACAAGAAATTTGTTTTTTTCCACGGGTTTTTTTTCAAGATCTACCATCGTGGCAAATACTAAGTTGATGGCACAAAAATTGTCCGTAGAAAAAGAACAGGCCCTTTTACAGCGAGATGCCATGTGTCGCAAATAATCACCCCATCATTTCACCCCATCATACCACTACATAATCACCCCATCATTTCACACAACACACATGGCAAATACTAAGTTGATGGCACAAAAATTGTCTGTGGAGTTGTGTGTTGTGTGAAATGATGGGGTGATTATGTAGTGGTGAAGTGGACGGATGCCATGTGTGGTGTCAGGATGGACTATGTAGTTAGATGTGCCGTGTGAAGTAAGGTTTGGTTGGGATTGTAATGGAGTTGTAAGTAAAGCGTGGAGATTGTGAAGTATGGGGGTTGTGTTGGTTTGTTTTATGTAGAGTTTAAATGGACTATAGATTTAGTATGTGTATTTTGTGTTGGTTTGCGTATATTGAGTTTAAATGGCCATGATGAATTGAATATGTATGTTTTATTTATTATTAATAGGCTTATTAATTGAATGAAGTAAATATGAAGGTTGAGGTTGTATGGAGTCGTCAATTGAGCATAGTAATATTTGTTGATTCTAATTCATATGTTGGGTTGATGTATATGGGCAGCAAGTACGTTAGTAATATATTTTATAAATTGAGTCATGTATATAGAAGTGTGGAGTAGAATAATGCAAATTGATATTAGATGTTGAAGTGATATGTTGATTAGATTGTTGATGGTGTGTGTATGAAGCTGGAAAGACCAACTGTGTGTTGGTTTAAGTGGCTGGACAAATTGTGTTTAAATTGATTTTCTTGTAATTTATGTTTGTGTGGAGTATGTATGATGTATAGTTGCAACATGTCAGTATTTTGGAGGTGCATAAGTTCTACTAAGTAGCATAAGAATTTTATAAGGACACTCTTGAAAGAATTGGACATATTTCATTATGTTGGGTGTGCTTTGCATGAACGATGGATTGTGAGATGGATTTAAGTTGGGCACAAGTGATAAATGAATCGAGTGTGTATCTTCGTGTTTGTGGTATTCATTGGACATATCTAATATTGGTTATCTTTAAATCTATTTGTATTTGATGATTGAGTATAAAAGTGGTTTGTAATTATATGATTATGCTTCCTAATTGATTGTATTGAGGTGTTGTTATGAATGCATGAATTAGTTTGGATTAAAATGGATTGTGTTAAGTGTTGGGATTAAATGGAGAAATTGTATTTATATGTAAAGATGGCATGGGGTGTCCTCGGCTGGAGTTTTATGAAGTATGGCTGAAGTTGAGTATATCAAGACTGGTGAATTGCATGTTGATCTAAGGTGATAAAAATGATAGGGTACATGTGTAAATTAACTGGTTACATATATTGAATAAATTCGTGTACCTTAAATGTATTATGTATGGATGGAGCTTGTAAGAACAATTGGATATTTAAATAGATTGTATGTTGATATTAGGTGATAATGGGTTCTGGTACATGTGTGTGTTTGGTCGATTCATGTATATGTACACTTATTTCGGATTATGTTATACGTGTGTATGAGAGGAAGTGAATGGAAATTTGAGTTGATGTTGGATTGTATATGTATGGAGGAAAAGTAGTGTCCGAGGAATGGTATCATGTTGTAGTTTGGATTTCAATTTTGGTAGATTGTCATAGCTTTTGGCTTTATCTGGAAGTTGTGGTTGCTGCTATCAATATGATACGTGATGGAAGAACTGAGATACTGCCTCATTTTCTAAACATCTGGCATTGAGTTTAGTTATATAGAAATGAAAGGAAAAAAAATGTAAAGAAAAAATGATTATAGTGAATACTTGGTGGGATATAGTTGTGATCTAGTTATACCAATAAACCTTTTGTTATTTCTATTTTTTCTTCCTCTTCTTTTAAGTTTTTTTTTTTTTTTTTAATCTAAATACTGATTTTTACCCTTTGCAGCCAGCAAGTGCAAGTTGGTTGGGGAACTAGGTATGTTGTAGTATTTTCTTTCATAATTCTCTATGGCAAATGCAAGTGCAAGCTCCTTTACGACACATCGATCACTTCAAAGGAACCATTGTGCCCTAGTCTTTATGTAGCCTAGCCATCTATAATTCTCTCCTTCTAGTCTTTTCTTTCATTTCATTTTTTCTTCAATTATTATTGTGATGTATATGAGATAGCTTGCCTTTGGTTTTACAATTTTGGTTTTTTTCTTTTTTAAATATCTTAGCATTTTCCATGAATATAACTCGTGGCAAATAATTTTTCTCTTGTCATAAATGATTATTTCTCTCGATAAAAGTTCTTTGTAAATACTTTTTTCCCATGATTTTCTACTAAAGGTTATCATAATTTTCACGATAAAATTTTTTTTTTCTCGCGACTAATCTTGTAGAAAAATGAGCACATTTCCCATAAGTTGGACTTTTCGTGGAGAAAAACACATTATGTCACCAATTTTATTCTACGAGCATCTCACGATTAAAATTTGTAGGAAAAGAAGGGAGGTTTTTTGCCAGAGTTTTAAATATTGTGTCCTACTAGCCGATACAACTGGTATTTACCGTGTCGGGATAGTGACCGATACAGGAAAACTATGTGTTTCGTACCGGGTCAAATACCGGTCACACCGGTGCATTTCGGTCAATACCAGCCGGTTTTGGTGTACCGGCCAAAATTAGTGGATTTTTTGTATTTTTAGTGTATTTTCATAATTTTTACTTCAATTCTCACATTTGAAAACCATTTTCTTTACTTTTTTTAATTTCATTTTCTTGAGGACTGAAAATCAAATCTCTACTCCCCTTTTCATGTTGAAGACGAGTTATTATTTTTTTAATAGTTGAATTGAGAACTTAAAAGTATTATTGAGTTTTATAAATATGTGTTTTAACTTTCTAAGACTTGCATTGATATTATTTTGAAATATAATTTATACATATATAATTAATTTATCTATATATAGACTATCTCGAAACGGTATCTATAATGGTACCGATATTAAAATATTTCGTTCTAATACGGCCTTAACCGAAATAGTATTCAAAATTTTGCTTTTTGCTACCATAATCCCTCGCGGCCAAAGGAGGTATTTATTGCAGTGAATTAACCATTCATTGAAGATGGAGCAATTAATTCATAAGATGCTTTCTCAATTACTGCCTGCTCCATTGATGAGTATGTTGACTTCAAGAGGGCCGGGCAACTATATATCTTTGTTTCGTTAGAAGAATAAATCTGTTTGCAAACATATTTTTCAGCATACCGATCGAATATACTATATATGAAGTGGATGCTACAATAATAAAATATATTGGTATTTTATAATTTTTTTAAATATTCTTTTCATGAAAAATAATAAAAGAAAAATAAAATTAAAAAACCCAAAAATGAAAAAAATGAAAAACAATTGACTCCATATATATATATATATATATTTTTTTTTTTTTGAGAGCTACGACCTTCACGCCCCACTAATTATTATGCAACAATATTGCGGGGGAGGAGATATCATATCCTCAACCACCAACTCAAATTAATACAGATAGTTTCAATGCAGACACTAGCTAATGTTGATGAATTATCTTTTAGTCGACAGATTACCTTTATGATAACTGATGAGGTCCTTTTCTCGATCACAATTTGGGAAATTATAGAATCAAAATCATTAGAACTCATTTCTCGATTTGTTTTTCTTTTCCACATTCTAATGATTATTTTGTTATATTAGTAAGGATTCCCATCCAGCATATATACCATTATCTTTTAGTTTCATTAAATCTATTTTTCCCATAAAATAAAATACATAATATTTATATTATATTCTTAACACATCTCTTTATCTACGGAGTCAAAATCTCATTCAATGAGTACATGTGTCAAGCTATATTACAAGAAAATTGTTTATTTATGTCTAGTTATTTTCTGTAAAAATGATTATTTCCTATTAAAATAAATTTGTATTCGTCACAAATAATTATTATCATCACAAATAATTTATCACAAATGTTCATTTTTCCATGTAGTGCTAACACGTGCATAGAATATGTAATTAAATAGAATAGAGTGTATACTAGTCAGAATTAGAATTCATGATTTCTATTCTGATACAATGTAAAATTACTGTTTATTCAAAAAATTTAAGTAGTTGAGAGGAAAAAAAAAAAAAAAATCTCAAAATATCATAATTATGTGATTTATGATGAAATGGACCAACTTTTCCTATATCCAAGAAAATGAAGGTGGATTGGAGTTCCCATGAGTAATTCTTTATGATCCCAAGATACAAATTTATAAGATGATGATAGTGACAATAGTCAAGTTTTTATGGGCGCGGAAAATGATGCACAAGCTAGCTAGCACTGAACAGAGCCATCAGAAATTGTCCCTACATAAACTTACAAAGTTAAAGAAACGGCATGCATGTGTAAGGTCGTTATCATTAGAGGAGGTTCAAACACATGGCAGCCATGGGAGATATTGGAATATGACCTTTCATGCAGATTTTTTAGAACCCAGAAAACGGCCAAATTGCATTATTGTGCCTGCATCCTGGTACTACTCATCAATATTGGAGGGAAATGCTTGCTTTCTTAGTTGTCTTGCATTTAACACAAGGGATACAACTCATGATCTTTATCTTTCCTAGTTACATTTATATATATATATATATATATAATTATTGAGGATCCGAGGATAAAAAAGGAAAAGGTACAATTCCATTTATTGTGTACCTATTTTGTACATATGTACAAGTGTATATCTATCTGTTCACCTAAAAGCTCATTTTTTTTGTTATTTTTGTTCTTTTCCCATCTTCTTTTTCGGCTAGAATGAGAACATGTATTTAATGTTGTTATTGTTTTAAGTAGGGCTGAACAATTAAATTCCGTTCCCTACCTTATCCCCCTTTTTTTTCTTTTAACAAACCTACCGATTTAGGCCCGATTTATATATATAAAAAAAAAATTTAATTCATCTCAATTCATCTTAACCAATATCATATCTTCGTGAACCTCTGATTAGCCTCCAAAAATCGAGGCTTTCGAGTTAGATTGCGTGCCCAGGCTGCTATTCGCTGTAGTGATAGCTAGGAAGGCTGATGTGAAAAAAGAGGTCTGTATGTCTGTCTTTCAGTATGATTTTGTGGGTTTTAGTTTCTGTTTTATTGAAGGTTGGTTTCTTATTTAATGGACTTAAAAGTTTTGCTTTTGCCTGAGGCATGATTTGGAGCCTATTGGTTTCTGGGTTCGTTCTGAGCTTAGGGCACCTTCATCGATTTGGTCAAAGAAAAAAATTAGTTAAAATTTATATAATTGATATAAAAAAATTTCGCATTGAATTAAACAAATCTAAAATAATTTAAATTTTTGTTACAGTAGTTAGTCAAAGATAAAAACTACAATTGATTCATCAAATATTAAAATATTAATTTCTCATTCTAAGCAAACATTAAAATATTAATTTCTCACTCCAAGCAAAAATACTATTTGATTTGTAATTAATAAACTTAGATAGAATTCTAGATGAGTTTAATTAAATATTTTTTGTTATTAATATTAAATGACTTTTTGAAAATATGGTTTTTTTAATATTAATTTAATTAGAATATAATTATTATTAACATTTAATTGGTAGAGCTGCAAAATGTGATAAAAATAAATTAAATAAAAAAATTATTAAATTAATAATATTTTATTATGAGTAATGTTAGATACAGTTATGGATTGTACAAGCACCGTACACTTCTTTAAAAAAAAGAGTGGAATTTACTATTTAAAAATTAATTTTTTTATATTGGTCTCATCTTTACTCATTTTTTTTTCAAAAGTGTGTGCAACACTTACGCATTTCATGATTGTAAATATCATTTCTCTTTTATTATTATATAATGAGCAAATGAATAATTTAATGTGGAGATTGAATTTAAATGAAATAGACAAATGTAAAAAAGTGTGATATTGACTAAATTTTGAAGTTGGATTTGGCCAAGCCAATGAAGATGCTCTTAGTGGATTAAAATAGGTTTGTATGTTTTGGGGATTAATTTTGTTTTAGGGGTTATAAGAAGGTTGTTGGTCTTGGTTTTGGTAATTGCTAGATTTCGAATCTTGACACTAATGATATGGGTTCTGTGGTTTTTTGGGTTGGTTTTGTTGTAGTAGCTTTTGGAGCATTGTGTTTTGATTCATTAGTTTGAAGATGATGTGGATTTGTTTCGTTTTCAGAGTTTTGAAGTAAGCATCTTGTGTGCAATATAGTTTGGTTTTGAATGAAGCATATAGTTGAATCTTTCGTCCTGTGTAATCAGGTCGGGTTGGACACCCGATTCTTTTGAAACTTGTTTCAAAACAGCTAATCGAGTAATCGGCATATACCTAAATCGAGTCATGTCGGAATATGGATTTTTGGGTCGGGTCGGGTCGGGTGAACAATCCTGGTTTTAAGCTTATAACCATATAAGAAAATGACCACTATTTCCTATTAAAATAAGTCTATTTTTATTATAAATAATCATTTTTATCACAAATAATCGTTTTATCGTAGGAAAGAGACTATGGGTTTCAGTGGGGTTTTGGAGAAGCATTAGCGGCAAGGGAATGGATGGCAACCACGTAGGAAGAGGGACTCGGCCACCCCATTGAAGTCCTGGGGGTAGAGAGAGAATGAAGTATAATTCATACATTGGTGGAGGAGGTCTAGGTGGTAGTGACAGGAGGTGGCGATGGGAGAGAGGAGGGAGTAGAGGAGGAGATCTGATGGTATGGTGGTAGTGGCGACGATAGCTTTGGTGACAGGATTCGGAGTGGGTTGGAGGCAGGTGAGGTGGTTGATGGTGGCGCGTATGGTGTTGAGCTGGTGAAGAAGTCGATTAGGGACAGGAGGCGGAGCTGTGGATTTCCTAGAAGTTTGAATTGTGGAGGAGAGATGGTAGAGGGAGAGGATGTTGGTGGCCACCATGGCTACGATAAGTAGCAGATTCAAACTCATGGTGAACCCTATTTTTCTACCTCCCTTGTTCAGTCTCTACCGCTATTGCCTCTAGGAGTATCTCTGCTCTCTAGCTTGCTTTTAAACTTCACTGTTTGTTTGGCTAATCAATGAAAGTAAAGTTAAAAGCTTTAAGATTTGATATGTGAGATCTTTGGGTGCAAGATTAAGATAATGTACGTGCTTTCTTTTTCTCTACTTCTTCCCGTGGCCATTACGAGGAATTGTAACAGTGAAGGAGAGCCATGGAATTTGAAACTTCAAAAACTTTGATGCAAATCAAGTAGATTTGGTTGGGATGTAAAGAAGGAAAGTTGGGTTGCATGGATTGATGGGTTATAGACAATTGAACACGAAGAAGAAAGCTAGACGAAATCTGATAATTCTGTTTTATCTTTCTTCTTTTTTCTTTCACGCCTTTTGTCTTTTTGTCTCTATTTTTTTTCGGCTGATGTGGTGTCAATGACTCCCCCACCGCTTGCGTCAAGCGACTATAAGGAGAAGAATTGCTTTCCTTATTATGCTTTCCGTTGTATGTCAATTTGTAATAGAATCCATTCATCGGTGAAGGTAATCACCTCCCAATTGACGGGCATGATGAAATTTTGTAGATACTTGAAGGACGTGCCAATTCAACCTAACAATGAAAAGATGACCTATGGCATTTAAAGTATGCTCGAGTAGCATTTCAGTTAATTTGGTCTATTTTAAGTAACATAAATTGTATTTATGACCCAACGAAAAGTTGATTGGTTATGGGTGGTTGAACTTTTAATTAGGATTATGTAGATTGTATTAATTTATTTGGATGATGAGATGAGATGTGAATTTTATAAATAATAATAAGATAGTTTGTGAGAATAGTGCTAGATTGACACTCAGCAATGACTGTTGGGCATGCCACCTAGACAAATTTATTTTTTTATTTTTTATATTTTTTAAATATATTTAAATATATTTAAAAAATAAAAAAATACACCACTAAAAGTCAATTTCTTAAACATTAAGTAAAAAATAATTAAAAAAATTAAGTACATGAGCGGTCAAATTGAGGGGATAAACTCAAGCGGCATACTAATATTTTTCAGTTTGTGAATAGTAGTAAGATAGTTTGAGTTGAGTATTTTTTAAGTTTTGAGAAAAGAGAGAGAAAAATTTGAATAAAAAATATTATAAAGTTAAAATATTGTAATAATATAGTTTTATAATATTATTTTTGTTTGGAGATTTGAGAAAGTTAGAATTATTTTTTATTTAAAAGTTTGAAAAAATTATAATGTTTAATTTAAAAATTTTATATTTAAATTATATTTAAAAATAAAATAAAATAAGATAAAATGAGATTAGATAAAAATTTTATAACTCATCTAAGTTTCCAAACCTACTTAATTTTTGCCATTGGTATTTTTTCATTGAGTTTTATGTCTCTTTCAAAATTTTGAATAGGGATTGACGCAATTGTGGATCCCAAATCATTAAATGCGATAAGTCATCTTTTCATTTGGGATTGACATATACGTACCCATGTGAGAATATAAGATCAGAAATGCTAAATCACCCGTGTAAATCAACGAGAATTTGTCCCAATACAATTTTTTTTATTTTTTATTTTTTATTTTACTTGGTGATTAAGATTTTTCTTTTTAATGATATTGTGATATATATATATATTTTTTAGTTCTTTATCGGGACCAACTCGTGCTGCTCATATAAGATTGGAATGGTTTGTATGGTTCTCGAGTGTGCAAATTTTACATACTAAATTTTTTTAAAAAACTTAACAAATTTAGAATTTACATAAAAAAAAAATCTTATTTTTATAAGAGAAAAGATATTTACAATCGTGAATTATGTAATTGCCGCGTAATCATTTTGAAAAAAATGAATAAAACAGTGACCCACATGAAAAAAATTAATTTTTTTTATAGTAGACTCTATTATTTTTTAAAGCAATTTATTATATACGCGACGTTTACGTATTTTACACGATTGTATGTAGAATTGTACTTTTTAAGACGGTATCTATCATGACTAATATAAGATATTTAAATATTTTCAAATCTCTTGTACATGATTGACACAAAAGATGATGAAGACTTTCCATACCATGATTTCCTCTCTTTTCCATTATCCTCGGTTTCATCTTGGAAAATGAAAATGAAGTTAAAGCTAGCAATGGTGCAAATAAATTAATTAGAAGAGGGAAAAGCAACCAATTATACAAATTGAGGATGCGGCCAACAGCTTGTAAGTAAAATTCTCTTAGTAGGTGTATTATAATTTATATGTTTGGCAAATATTTAACCTTATGCCAAGAAAAAAGATTCTTGATCTTTCTTAGGTATATAAAGCCAACGATGAAAATCCCTATCAATAAAGTAGTTCCATTCTTTTCGGACAAAACAAGGCCTAACTACTAACAGCCACCCCACTTATGTTTTTCATAATTTTAGGATTTCTTTTGTCTGTCTGCTGATATATGATGATCATTTTCTGTAGGCTTTTTTAGAGTCGTAATCATATTAAAATGTAAGGTGAGATGAGATGAGTTGAGATTAAAATTAAAAAATTAAATAAAATGTTATTAAAATATATTTTTTAATATTATTTTTATTTTATGATTTAAAAAAATTAAATAATTTATTTTATTTAAATAAAATAAAATAAAAAATAAATTAGAAAAAAGGAAATAAAATCAGCATGTCAATCATGGCAGAGGTGACTATTAATATTTATGGAAAAGAAAAAAAGTCACATGTACGATAACTGATTGCATTTTTTAATCTTACGAATCTTAGGGATCGAACCTGATCTGGCAGCCCTGCATTTAAAGCATAGGCTAACATTTTGGTTTTTCAATGGATATTTTGTTTGAATAACAAAGGGCAGAGGACGCAGTTGTAAGTGGCTTTCTTATTTGGGTCTAACCAAAATACTAGTTTACTGGCTGAGAACTGGACGAGAGGGATTTGGGTGTTTGGATGCAGTGATAACACATAAAATTCTCAATATACAAAATAAAATAAAATAAAATATAATAGAAAAAGGAGACCAGAAGAGAGAAGGATGAGACAAAACATGAGGCCAGCTACATTTTTGCTATTGTAAACTATTCTTGAATACATTATATCTGTCCTTAATTATAGACGAAAGGAGCTAGAGAAATAATAAAAATACAATAAATAAATTATACTAATTGTTATTATAAATTGATTTACACAATAAATTAAATATAGTAGAGAATAAGTCATATTACCATATATACTATAATTCTAAATATGTTAACATTTTAACATGTCCCTTAAACTCAGGATGATGATGAAGACGACACCTTGAGTTTGTAGATAAAATCAAGTTGCCGACCATATGGGTGAGACTTTTGGATCCGACTGACGAACCCACAAAAGGTGTCTCTGTGGTGCAAGTGGATGGCGGGCAAAAACAAACCGATGTACGAAATTGATGATGAAAATGAGGATATCGATCCGTTAAGTATATAGAAAGCCTTTGAAGGACGTATGGTGAGTGGAATAGAACACAAAAGAACACATTGTATATGAGACTTGTCACGAATGAAGATCTGTTAATTAGTGTAGAAAGTCTCTGGAGGACGTGTGGTGAATGAAAAGAATACCGAAGAACACTTTGAATATGAGGCTTCTCATAAATGACGAGTCGTTAAGTGTGTAGGAAGTTTTTGGAGAATGTGTGGTGAATAGAAAAGAACACCAAATAATACGTTAAATATGAGACTTATCATGAAGGCAATCTATTAAGTGAGTGCTTAGGAAGCCTATAAAGAACATGTGGTGAATGGAAAAAAAATATCAAATAATACGTTGAATATGAGATTTATCAAGAATTAAAAAAATGTTGCGAGAGACACTATGAAGTCGATGACTCTGATGCCAAAATGCCGATGACAACTAGCTAGTGCAGTCAATTGGTGGTCAAATATGAGAAAAACTATATTAAAAAGGGGACGTAATTGAGAAAATTTTGTGAGAGGTAAAGTTAGCTGAAGAACTTTAAAAGAACTAGTTCACAGAATTGAGCGTGACGTTAACCAATAACTCTAATACCATGTAGAAAATAAAATAAAATAGAAAATGAGAGAGGAAGAGAGGAGGGAGACATAATTTGAGGGCTACATTTTTATTGTTATCAATTGTTCTTGAATATATAACATCTGTCCTATTTATAGATGAATGAGATTAGAGAAATAATGAAAATACAATAAATCAATTATACTAATTGATACAAATTGATTTCCATAATAAACTAAATATAGTAGAGAATAAGTTATATTACCATACATACTATAATATTATGAATATATTCTAAGTATGATAATATTCTAACACTCAAAATGTTCAAAACTTCTCACAATTTCGTTCTCAAATATCACTCAAATATAAAATATTTTTTAATTTCAAATTTTTAACTTTTTCATCTAATTATTACCTAATTATTATTCAAACACAAAAACCTATATAACTTTCATAAACTTCAAAATAAAAATAATATTCAAACATTTTTTTTAACTTTATAATATTTTTATTTAACTTTTTCTCTCTTATTTTCTAAAACTCAATAAAACATTTTAACTTAAACTATTTCACTACTATTTACAGAATCTTGAGAGATTCTAAATGTCCAAACGTGCCATTAGACCACGAAAGAAAGTAATTTAAACCATCCTTATGTACTTAATTTATATACCATTCACGAGAAATTAGAAAGTACTTGGATTGCTTGATTTTGTGACTAATTTCTCTTATGTCAGGACGAGTATTGGTTAAATTCCGACAGTTAAATAGATATAATTGATAGACTAAGTTCGACATCAACTGCAAACTAAGCAACCTAAGGACTGAAAGTGAATCAAACCCTCAATTGGTTGGTCAATAGGCCCACTACGTACATACCCTCCAATCCCAGCCTATTCTCTCCATATATATCAAGAGATCTAGAGCTTGAGAAAGACACTATTTGAGGCTTTTCTCGAGCTGTACGTTGCACACATGATGATCAAGATAAGGTCTTCAATAGTCAATATTTACTTTTATAGAATTATAAGAAGCTAGCTAGCTGCTTCTACTATATTCATTACACGTAAATAACTGGAGGTCTCCCAATTATGGCAGAAATGGCAACAAGGATGTCGATCGTTACCTACGTACTGGACTGTGGTGAAATGTAGCCCGCTGCTTTCGTTCCTTCCGTCTCGAAGGCCGGTTCAGTAATAGTTCTAAGGCCAGCAGTGAACGAAGTGTTAAGGTAAAGAAAGCTAGCTAGTGTTGTTCGGTACTTGGCCGACCAAGCAAAGATATTCTAAAAAAGTAAATGTTCTATAAATTGACATAACTTGATGCGGTAAATTAAATTATAAAATTATTTTTATTATAAAGTTACTTTTATTGTAAAGTAGATCTAACATATATAGTATCATATGAAGTCACATGTTAGCTTGTAGGTTGTTTACTTTTGTAAGATTTAGTTCTTTCCGATTGTAGCTAGCATTTCTCGTAAAAAAAAAGAAAAAAATGCTCTTAATTGTTTGTGACCTTCTAGGCTGGCATGGTGTCTTATTTAAGATGATTAAATTGGTCGTGATTCGAATCAAAAGAAAATGCAACAAAGTCTTGATGATCAGATGATATATGACTGATCTTCAGAATGATTTTGGACACACAGAGATACAGCTTACTAGTCCTAGAGGGATATCATGTGTCTCTTACATATCCTCAAACATTGTCACTACTGATAATCAACATTGAAAGAGATTTCTTATAAGGACTTCGTGGTCACATTCTTCCTTTATTTTGCAGGACTTCCAATACAACTTGAACTGAAATCATCATTGGGAGCTTAAAACATTTCCTATAATCTGACTTTTTAAGGAAACAAAGTGGTAATGGACTTTATATTTTAAATTATATATCTTTGAGAAATAATACAGCTAGCACTGTTGAAACTTTACAGTTAGCCCATTTTGACAGCACATGAGGCTTCCCCTTGATGCTGTCTTCACCACTAAAAACCCAAAAAAATTATATATATAATTAAATAAATATAGTATTATTCTTTGACTTGAGAGTGATTTGCCAAATCTACATGTTTGCATGTCAACCTTATGTATGGAGAGTGGTTCTCACGTTTTCACTATTCTTTAAACAGGAAAACAGCATCAATTATCAAGAACTATTTATACAACAGACTAAGGCATAATTCAGCAAACACAGACACCTTTCCAGCTTACTATTCTTTAATTTCCAGCATCAATTATGATCAAGTTTTGTTATTTGGCAATCTTTATCATCCTTGTTCATCATTTGGTGGCCATTCAATCTATAAATGCAGCAGCTCCTAAGAAGGGTGTTTCCCGGAATCCGGCAGATTTCCTATCTTTAGGCTACTACCTTAAAAAATGTCCAGAGGCTGAGGGCATCATCCAGCAAAAAGTAGGAGCCTGGATTCAGAAGGATTTCACCTTGGCTGCCAGCATCATTCGTTTGCACTTCCACGATTGTGCTGTTAGGGTAAGCTTAGGGACATGTACCTAACATTGATACAGTTTCTATCTATCAAATGAAAGTCCTAATAATTTTCCTTAATAAGAAGTTAATTATAAGTTTGAAAATCACTTTGCATAGAAAGGGAAGATTGTCCAATTACATTACACTAGATAATAAGTTAGTATAAATGTTATGCAAACATACATACACATTTACATACATACATGTGTGTGTGTGATATGCGTGCGCCTTTGTATGTGAGATATATAGATAAACTTATTTTCTCAAAAAAAAAAAAAAAAAAAAAAAAATTAGGCATGAGTTATATATAGAGTAATGCTAGATATATTCATGTGTTATGCAAGCACCACGTACTCATTTTGAAAAAGAGTTGGGTTCACTATTAAAAAATTAATTTTTTCATTTGGATCCTAGATTTACTTACTTTTTCAAAAAGAATGCGCGGCGCTTATACACTCTATGACTGCAAATATCATTTTTCACAAGGGCTAATGCTATAATATAAATTAAACGATTAAATTTTTACGTTCAAAATTATCTCGAAATAGTTTATCATGTAATTATACGGAGGTGTAGCTTTTCTGAAAAAAGAAATTAATAATTGTGCATTATTGCAGGGCTGTGATGCATCCATTCTGTTGAACTATAGAGGAAGCGAGAGGGCAGCATATGTCAGCAGCAGTCTGAGAGGTTTCCAAATGATCGATGACATTAAGGAAGCACTCGAGAAGAAGTGTCCAAGAACAGTGTCTTGTGCTGATATTCTCACTGCTGCAGCTAGAGATGCCACTGTTTTTGCTGGAGGTCCATTCTGGGAAGTCCCATTTGGGCGTAAAGATGGGAGAATTTCTCTAGCCAAAGAAGCCGAAATGGTTCCTCAAGGCCATGAAAATGTTACAGCTTTAATCCAACTTTTCAAAGCTAAAGGATTGGATATTCTTGATTTAGTCACTCTTTCTGGGGCACACACCATTGGAAGATCAACTTGTGGTCCATTTCTAAATAGGCTGTATAACTTTAATGGAACAAGAAAGCCTGATCCCTCTCTCAATACCTATTACTTGAAACTGTTGAAGAAGAGATGCAGGCACTCAACTGACCTTGTTTATCTCGATGCCATAACTCCGAGGACTTTTGACACTGTTTTCTACACAAATCTCAAGAGGAAGGCTGGATTGTTAACAACAGATCAAGACCTCTACTCAGATCCAAGAACTGCTCCTTTTGTAGAAGCAATGTCATCTCAACCCTTCTTGTTTGAGAACCAGTTTTTGGTATCTATGACAAAGCTTGGAAATGTTCAAGTTCTTACTGGGAATGAAGGTGAAGTTCGAGTGAATTGCAATTATATTAATGCCCGTTGAAGGGTAATATTGTTCAGTACTTCCAAATTATTTTCCCAATGCTTTTATTCAATAACTCATGAAACCTGACCTTCTGTGATTTGAAATATTGTTGGGAGTTTGAATATTGGTTCATTAATTATAAGTGATAACTCTTGTATTTTGACGAAGATTTTGCTTCTTATAAATCGGAGTGTATATATATATATATATATATATATATATATATATATATATATTAATTAGAATATATAATTTTTTTATAGTTATCAAACTTGTAGTACTACTTCCTGTCAAATATTAAAATGGATTCATTTTGTTGTGAAATTGTTAATCACTTTGAAGTGGGAGATAAAATACATAAAAATTTGTGACTTTTACAATATTTATGAGCATTTGATGCTGTTAAGATCAAAATTCAAACGGAATATACTATTCCCAACATAAAATACAATAAATAATTCAATATTTTTAAATCCCAAAACAATAATAATATTAACAAATAATATTCTAATAATATTTTATTCAACTTTTAACTTTCATCTGAATTAATTTCATTTCAATTCATTATTCAAATCTCAACTAATATGTTGGTCAAGAAAGCCACTCGAATAAATATAGACATTGTAATACATACTTTATGTGCCTATTTATCTTCCACTTTTTAAGTTCCAAAATGAGAGCAATCACTTTAGGAGATCTTGATGTGATATGTATAAATTAATTATGTTACAAGGCTCATTTAAATGAAGAAATTTCAAATGTTAATGGGAATTTGGATTCTCACCCAACCCACTTTCCAAGGAATATGAATTCCTTTGCAGTTGGTTGAAATCTACATTCTCATCACCTCTGGAGAGTTGTTTTACTTTAATAGATAAAAATAACCTTGATGATCAGGTTTTAAATTATATATATAGCATTTTCTCATTGAAAACTTTAAATTGTTATGGTTATTTTTTGTTAATTACTTAATTTCTCTAAGTTGAATTTTGTTATCATTATTTACTAAATCTATTTTTGTTTCTTTCATTATGAACATCTATATATATAAAATCTCCCTATAAAAACAAGTATCTATTTGATTCCACTGAAAAAGGAAAAAAAAATAAGGTTTTAATTGGATAGATAAAAATGAATTTAAAATTTGTGTTAGATACATACAAATTCTATTTAGGAATTGAAAGAAAACCACGAATTGAAGGTCCTTGTACTTAAAATAGACCGGACGCTAGGAACTAAAAGTTTAAAATATATATATTTAAAATAAAATGGAGCCCGAGAATATAAAAATAAGAAGACTAGAACTCTAGATTCTCTCTACCTTTTTATATAATTTTTTATTTATTATTTTTTTAATTTTTTAATAAGCCACATAATACAATATTGTGGTGCAAAGTTAAAGAAGTAAAGTGAGTGATATAAATTAGTGAGCGTAATAGCATTACTCATAGAGTAATCACAAGAAGCTTATATTATATTCCTGGAAATCCTATTATATATATTCCTCCTAATTATTAGGTACATACCAAGATATAGAATGTTAGATTTCTAAACTATTAACTCCCTCAACCTTTTTTGTGTAAAGGGTTTTTGATGGGTTATTGATCAACCTGGTCAATAGTTCGTTAAAAGCGGTAACTTAATTTTACTGGTAATTTATAATTTTATTTTTTCGTATCATGTAGGTACAAAAGAAGAAAATCAATTGATAGATCCACATTAAGCTTATTCAAATTATATAAAGTTTGAATGGAACATATAAGTATAAAGTACAATCAATTTTATTTTCTTTGCTTACATACATAATATATACATATTTTTTAGTAATGTTAGATACAGTCGTGGAATGCTCAAATGCCACACAATTATATATTGAGCTCACAACTCAAATGCTTGAGCTGTGGTATACATGCTGGAGTTGGCACCCTAGTGAACTGGATTGCAGCTGGGCTAAGGTTGCTTATAGCTTTAAAGATTGGGTCAAGTGCTCTTTAATTGGATTGGGCCAGAGCTCAACCACTTGAAAGATTGGGCTTTTTAAACAAATTTGAGTAATTAATTTCCCTCATGAAGGAATTATTTTTTTTTTTAATAAACCTCTGCATTTCATTAATTTATCATGTAATACAATTGATCGCTATTTAGGCATCCCACAATAAATTCTAGGAAGTCCTCAATCCAAACTTTCTTTCCTTCTATAAACAAAGGTTTTTTGGCTAAGGTATGAGCAATCATGTTTTTCTCTCTATGAGCAAATTGTATTGACCAGTGTGTATTGTTCTTAAAATGAAATGTAACATCTTCTACTAATCTACCATAACAAGTTAGCATCTCTTCTTCACTACAAACTGCTAGGATGACCTCCCTTGCATCCCCTTCAAATGAAGATCATTGCACAGCTCCACTGCTATCCTCAATGGTTGACATTCTGCAATGATTGCCTCTTCTACATGTTCTTTCTGATCGCACACAACAGTTAAGACCTTTCCAGTCTCATCTCTAATTATAATCCCTATTTTCATTTTTTTTTTTATCTAATGAAGCATCTCAATTAATTTTGAAATATCCACAATCTGGTTTTTCCCACCTCAGAATGTTGGCACCTCTGATCTGCACTTGACTGTCTGAATTGCTGAAATTCTACACTACTTGGTAGTCCCTTACAATAGTCTTAGTAGATAGCATTAGTCTATTAGGACATTCCATTATGTTTTCAAAGACCACACCATTCACTCGAAGCCAAACTTTCCTAAGAGTTACTGTCATCTCCCCCAGCTGGCCCTTGTTTAGAGAACTCCTACATTTATCCCACATAAACAGAGAGTCATCTTCAAATCTTTCCCACTTTTGAACAGAGCTTTTGTCACTTCTCTAGATGTCATTTGCAACATGCCTCCGGAAGGAATTGATATTTTTTTTTTTAGCAGAACATCTATGCAAGAGGCATTATTTTTGGGAGTGGGTAGATCACCACGGATGAATATGGGGATCAGGTTATACAGCAATTTCATTTTTCATATACATCAACTTTGCTAGGTAAATTTTGGGATAATTACCTAATAAACACATCATTTGATGTTGACTTTAAAGTAAATATGAAGTCTCAATTTAAATAATGTGTATTTCATAATTTATTAATGTAAATAATTATAATACTGACATGTTGATGCAGGGTTCAGAATCAATTTTTGATTTTTATTAGTAAATACTATCATTAGAGTTTTCTTTTTTTGTTTCATATTTTCTTAATTATTAGTCTCAATCTCTAGTTTCTGTGGATTACCTAATCTTCAAAATAATTCTTATTTGGTTCGGCATCACATATTCTAACGACAAAGTAATTACAGCTTAGTCTGGTTTGAAATTTGATTAAAATTGAAGAACTAAATCAATTCACTTGACTTTCGTGAGATGGTTAATTGGTCAACCAAGACTTTGAGACTTTGAGAGTGTTCACGCTAAACGTCTCGTTAAGACGTTTAATCAATTAGTAAATTGACTTGCTAGACGTGAGTGAAAAGCCCCAACCAAGTACTATATTGCCGAAATTTGTTGCATATCAGGTAATTTCTAAATCCCAATTAATTAAACTTGCTTTGAGCACCGCTTATCACTATAACAAAAATTTAATTTTGGGACGATTTTTGTTTGAGATGAAATCAAAATTGTCCAAAAAAAAAAAGAGATGTAGAGACGAAATTCAAATTTCGTTTTTAAAAAATGACGGAAGATGTTTACCGTTTGAACGGTATATGTAGGGATGAAAAATTTCCTTCATAATAAAATAACTGTTCGAATATTGACTAAAAACGTTCAAACAAAGTAAAATAAACATTCAAACGGATATTATTTATGGTCGAATGAGAAGTTAAGTGACAAAATTTAGCAGGACATTGACCTATTTGAACAATATACAACAACATTTGAATGTCAAAGTTAATAAATGTTTGAACATATATTATATATGATCGAATGAGAAATTGGCAGGTCAAGTCACTAAATTTAGAGAAACATTGACTTACCGTTCGAACATATTATTATAAGGTTCGAACGAATTGGTTAATTAATATTTGAATGTAAAATAAAGAGTTTGAATAGAGCTTTATTGTAAAAATATCTAGCGGGAATTGACAAATGTTTGAACTGTGTATATTCCGTTCGAATGGTGACATAAATTTTTAAAATTTTTTATGACAATACCTTACTTAATTATTAACAAATATTTAATTTATATAAAAATTAGCAATTAAATAATATATACAATAGAAATCATTAATTAATTTAGAAAATACAAATATGATTTATAACTAAATTAAATTTACAAAACACAAAATATTTTCTATACAAAAAACACAAAAAATGCAAATAAAGATAGAAAACTCTACATACAATCGTTGTGTGCAGTCGAAATACAATCGTCTGACATTGGGTCCCACTCTTTTCTTCCTCCCACTTTCTTCCTCTCTCTTTCTCTCCACTTCTTTTTTCTGATAACTCACTTTCTTCCTCTCACTTTCTCTCCACTTCTTTTTTATGATGGCCCGTTCTCTACTGGATTGGAGACCCCACCATTCTAAGTGTCAAGAAAACAAGTGAAGATGTCGTTGATTCCAAGTTCATTTTGTGGCAGATGAAGCAATGTCTTCAATCCATGCTCGCTCAAAATATGGGATCCCTTTAAGAATTTTCTACTCGCTTCTTCTTCTCTATCAGGATCTTAATTTGCGAGGGAGAAGTCTGCTTTTGTCAATTCTCGTGTGGATTGGAAGGAGATCCCAGAAGCCCACGTGTTCAAGGATCTCCCTGGGCTTAAGAAGGAGGAAGTGAATGTTATAGTTGAAGACGACAGAGTGCTTTAGATAAGCTGGGAGGGGAATGTGGAGAAGGAAGACAAGACTGACACCTGGCACAGGGTGGAGCATAACAGTGGCAAGTTCTTGAGGAGGTTCAAGCTGTCAAAGAATGCAAAGATGGATGAGATTAAGGCTGTGATAGAAAACGGGGCTCTCACTGTTACTGTTCCCAAAGCGAAGGTGAAGAAACTAGTCATCAAGGCAATAGAAGTTGGAAGTAATTGAACGTGTGCTGTTGTTGGACAAAAACACAGAACCAACCACAAATAATTGATCCCAAAAAGAGAGAGAGAGAGAGAGAGAGAGAGAGATGAGAAAGAAAAAAATGAAGAGGAAAGAAAAGTTCTTGGGAAAGAAGAAGGAGAAAGAGAGAGAGAGAGGGGTCTAGTTTGTTTTGTCCTTTTTACTTTTTTATTCTCACGTTTACTTGCCTCTTGCATATATTGACTATACCTAGCAAAATTGATAAAGATATAGACTACTACGATCTCAACTCTCTGCACACATCCTCGACTGCAGCTAAGGGTGTCTTTAGCTGTGTTAGCCGAGTATTGATCGTAACCTAAGTCGTAGACATGACATCAATTTCTGTACGTAAGTTAGAGATGACACTATGTATCTCCGTATGCACTGCATCAATCACCACTGATATCTGTCTACGGATCTCTACATGCACTATAACTACCATCTCCTCATGAGTAGATATGCATGATGTCTCGGCCTACATGGATGTCATACTGGCTGATACTCCATGATCTCTTGGGTGTGCTTCGTGATAGGGTGGAGGCATTGATCGATTCAATCGGCTTCCAAACACACTCAATAATATCTGTCAGGACCCCGGCATGTAGTAGAAATCGTGTGATCAGATCCCAAATGGCAATATATCTATTGTAATATACTGGACTTCTAATTGAATTGTAATGAATAGATAACCCACTAGGTCGATAAACACCCCACGAGTGACGAGTATCATAAACTTCGCCCTATCTATGCTAACCTCTGTCTTGTGCTGTCGATGATCAATGTTGTTGGCGATGATCAAGTTCATGATCTTGAAGAAACTATATAGATCTGCTTGTTTGATGCTCTTCGTCCCATTATAGGGAGGAGCATTTGGACCAACAACTAATAGTCTCATCTCATGATTAGAGAGGCCATTGTGTACATTTCTATTAGAGCCCTCATCCTCAGTCGTATTCTCATCACTCGTAGCTGAAGATTCCATGGACACTACGTTCGAATACACTATACGCAATCGTGGGATACTAATGAAATTGACGAGTCTGTCCACTGAAAATGTAACTAAGGCTTTGGAGACCAAAAAAATATATGATTCATCATCATCTCGACTGGAATGACCAAGCTCTATATAAAACTTTAAGACGATGTCGATATAGGAAACAAGATCCCATGCTTCATCCTTCTAGTCGAGGATTGGTGTCCAACCACGCTCGAGGAAGACAGTTGGCAAGTAATGACCCTCTTAGAGAAGATCCTGAAAGTCAGAGATCTTCACCTGACGTTCTAACAAAATAGTCCTCTAACAAAATACGCTTTCATCCCCTATAAGACATTGTCAACCTGAAATTTAAAAAATAAAATTAAGAAAATTAGTTATAAAATATCATATGTAAACCTCACAAAATTATATACTAATTAATTTAATTTAAAACTGTTTTGTGTTATACCATTCAAACAAAAAACTAAGCGTTCAAACAATACAAAAATTTCGAATGGTTACACAATCGTTCAAACGTTATTGAAAGCAGAAAAGCGTTCGAACATCAAACATCTGTATTAAAACGCTTTTGATGGTCATTTAACCATTTGATGCATGAGTCACACCCGTTCGAACGATTTTTGGATCGAGCTCAGCAATGGCCGAGTCAACTCGGTAGCCATTGAAACGAGAGGAATCCACCGATTCCTTTCATTCTTCCACAAATTATATACATACAAGGCTGGGATGTGCATAAAAGTATCCCGACCTTGTGTTTTCCGGCCACCTATGGTCTATATTGATGAAAACTATTCATTTTTCTATTTTTTATAAAAAAAAATAATGACAATAACACAAAATAATGACACGGCATTGGCGACGATGGTTCAAAGGCAGGAGGAGCGTTCTACGGGTTTGAAAGTGTGGGGTTTATAGAGAGAGAATGCGATCTATCAGGAAGTTCAGACGCTGTTTAAATGTGTTTTACGTTCGAACAATACTGCTCAAATGTTAAAATGAAACATTCGACTGATGTTGTCTACGAGGTACTGTTCGAAAGCCAATATTTGACGTTCGAAGGGTACCTCGTATGCACTAATATACTACTAACAATAAAGATAGGAAAATGATAGTATGACTCTCAAATATACCCACCAAATGTACCCACTCATATATATATATTTTTATATTTTTTTAATGGTTAAGAAAGTGACTATTAGTTAAGGATGTTTAAAAAATATTTATAGAAAAATAAAAAAAGTCATTTGCAATAGTGTGCATATTTTGGGTGCATATTTGGTGTGCACCCTAACATTGTACATAAAGCTAAACCCACTGAAACTTAGGTCGCGATGGTGTCTACCGACATATTTTTTTGATTAAAGAAATAAAAAAATTAAAAAAAATAAAACATAAAATAAAAAAGGTATTATGCCTTATCGGTAGAATCTTTTTACATATCGATTGGGTGATACACATTGTTAAGGAACGAAATGACTACATTTTGTGAGTGGTTAATAAATATTAAATTACCGGACGATTATAACTTGAATCTAACAAGGTGTGTGTGAACAAATAACTAAAAAATTACTAGATTAAAAAGTCAGGATTGTCAAGTATTTTTACAAAGTATCTTGCCTATTGGTATTTGTGGGTACTTGACAAGAGATATGCGCGTGACTTTGATTGAGTTGGGTGTATTTTTTAAAAACTTATGTTCTAGAACGTTGAATGTAAAAGTTTTGGATCATATGGAATGAGAAATTGCTATAATATTACGTAAACTAGAGAGTATTTACCCACCGTCATTATTCGACATCATGGTTCATTTAGCCGTTCATTTGCCATGTGAGACTTGACTTGTAGGACCAGTATAGTATAAATGAATTTATCCTATTGAATGATTTTTTGGAAAATTGAAACGCATAGTGGGTAACATGGCCTGCCCAAAAGGGTCAATTGTAGAAACATATATTGACGATGAGTAACATACATTCTATTCCAAATACTTCCATGGAGTTGACACGAGGTTTGATCGGCTAAAAAAAAATTTTGATGTTGACCAAGCAAGACAACGAAATGGGTTTTCTGTGTTTTCCCAATACGTATGTCCACTTGGTGCAGCGCGTGGTTATGATCTGTGTGGAAGAGAGTTCGAAAAAGCTCAATGGTACGTGCTAAACAATTGCCCTGAGATAGAAACTCACTTGAATTAAGTTGTCAGTATTTTTTAATCTTTAATTTTAGTGATCATATGAATGTGCTCAAAGAATTGAGAGTAAATGATATAAATAAAAAACATGAAGACGATTTTTCGAAATAGTTTGAACAATAGGTAATGACATTACAGATGTGAGTTTGAATTACCAAAAAAATATTATGATTGTTTATTTTTTTTATGTTTATGCTTTATTCAATATGTAGGTTGTACAAATGCATGCGAGTAATTCAAACAATATGTTGGACGAACTGTATGCACTGGCGCGTGGCCCCTCAAGACGCGCTGCTCGATATTCTGCACGTATTTCTTGGGGAACTAGTATCACACAATGAATCAAGAATACCATTCAAAAATGCAAAATAGTAGTGTTCTAGTCGAAGGAAGTTGTGACAGAGAAAATATTGATTTCTATGAGGTTATTGTCGATATAATTGGAATGAGATATTTTTTTTTGGGGGGGGGGGGGGGCTTATGGTTTATTTGTTTAAGTGTGATTAGTGAGATTTAGCCAATTCTCGAAGGGGAGTGCGTGATGATGATATTTCTTGAGTGTTAATACATCAAAAGAATGGTATGAAGATGATCATTTTGTTTTGGTTTCCCAATCGTCTCAAGTATTCTACTTAGATGATTTTGAGTTAGGAAATCAATGGCGAGTGGTATAAAAGTTTTCTCCAAGAAATGTATATGATATTATCCCCGAGGAGGAGAGAGAAGATGAAAAGGAACATGATCCCTCTACTCAAGAAGCATACCAAAAGAGTCAAACCGTCTTTAACTTTTTTGTGGATTTGAGCCAGTATGAGATGATTTCATTATATAGGGAAGATATTGATGCTAAAATTGTTGGTGTATCAGTTGAGTAAAATTTTAAGTCATCTAAAATATCTACAGATGACGAGGGCCAATGGTCACCTGAAGCTAATACAAATCATGGACCGGTTTTGTGTTCAAATGACACTTTATGACAAATGTTTTATGTAATGAATGTATCAGTGCTTCGAAATTATGACACCAAAG
Source organism: Juglans microcarpa x Juglans regia (assembly GCF_004785595.1). NCBI lineage: Eukaryota > Viridiplantae > Streptophyta > Magnoliopsida > Fagales > Juglandaceae > Juglans > Juglans microcarpa x Juglans regia. Next base: position 13,028,646 of record NC_054609.1, read on the forward strand.
AGGAAAGAAGTTCATAGCCTGTCTCCACCGGTTCCCAGCTCATTGTCTGACTCAGGGTAAACTCTACAAAAGAAGGTAAAAATCTGATAATCATTTTGTTTCAATTAAGGTAATTCATACATATTACATCGTTTCTAACCATCATTTATTTTGTTTCTACAATGAATATTATATTTTTAGAGTTAATAGTACAATCTTGTCGAGGTTGAAACACCACTAGAGGCGTGACGTTGGAAAAATATCGTAAAGTGGGTAAAATTAATGTTAACATTCCTGACGAACATACCGGAGGTCATCACCTTCATGAAGGACAACAACAACTTGGCTTGCATTGCATGTGGTTGCTCTTACACGAACTTATGCATCTTTGGTTACGAGCTCATGCCAGAAAGTCTCTCAAGATGTGAAAGAGCTTATAAAAAACACTGTTTGGTAATATTTAAAATTTCTTAATTTATAATATTATTTAATATGTGTGAAAAATATAGAATATGCAAGTGATAATCTCTTTGTGTATTTATTTTTTCAAGGATGATTTCAAACTAAATTTTAGTTTGAGAGAGGAGCGTAAAATTGTCGATGAGCTTATGTGTAATGCATTTCGCAAATATAAGGTGAGGTATTACGAGTATTATAATAAGTTCGAAAACAAGGAAGAGGCAAGCCAACATCCTTTGTGATATGTTGAGGATCCATCATATAAGGCAAATTAAATTAATTGTTTTATGTGTCCTATTTTATAATTTTCGTTTCCTAATATTTACAACTTTTATATAGAAGCAAAGTTTTATAAACAAAACAAATAGATCGAAATTGAAGACTTATCATCATGCATGTTTAAGATCTTTCCATCGCTTCTATAAGAAATTGGTAATGTTATTTTGTATTTTTGTATTGTATATTGTATGTTATTTGGATGTATTGTAATGACTTTATATTTCAACAAATATCTCTCTTGTAGCAAGAGTCTGATACCAATTATGATTTGACAAAATTATATGCTGCATCACATACTTATTGTAATGGAGAGTGGACTCATCCTGATGCTCGTGAAAATTATGTAAGTATTATTATCTATTTTAATTAAACATATTTGAATATTTGTGGCGATATTAATTATTTTTCTTGTGCGTAAGAAAAAATGGTTACCATACATACTGAATTTGCGTCAGATCAATTCTTAAACAAGTGATGTCGAAAGCTTTACACAAGTTCTGGGTCCACGTTCAGGATATCTGAGGAGTTTGGGTCGCTATGTAAAAGCCTTCTAGCCTTCCTCATCATCTGGGTTTGCCACCAACAAATCTGGAGCATTAGAGGAAGCAAATTCTAAGATCGAGGAATTGAGTAAAAGACATTATGAGTTAGAGACTCAATTGACGAAACAAGCAGATATGCAGATGTGCATGAAACAATAAGAACAACAACAAGAGGAGTTTAGGAGAGAGATGCAAGTCTAAATGTAAATGCTTATGCACAGTTTAGGCTTCCAAGCAACTACTTTATTTATTTGTTTTTGTATGATGAACACTAGTACGGTTTTATTTATTTTGTTCCCACTTATGAGACTAATTTTATGTGTATTGAATAAATTAGAATGTATTTTTTTAATATATTATGTACATGTATTTGGTTTTTTTATTATTACATAAAATCAATTTGTTATTGTTCGAACGACCCAAAATTGTTCGAACAAAAACAGTTAAACCATTGGAACAATGAAATAGATCATTTAAATTTTCTCCATATTAGCCGTTCAAACATCAATCGTAAACTGTTCGAATGTAAAAAACATTTGAATGCTTACTGAATACATCGAAAACGTTCAAACACATTTGTCTATTCGACCACTAAAGTTAATGTTGGAACGGTTTTACTTTTGAACAAATTTTGTTTTGGTCGACCACTCATTAAGTATTCGTTCGAAAATAATTAACAGTCGAACATTATGTTTTTACCATTCGATCAAAAATTTGGGATGAAACTAAATCGTTCCAAAAACAAATTTCCATTCGAATGCGATCGAATGATTTTGCTTAATTTCATCCCAAAAGACATTTTTTAGGACGAAATCGATACTTTCGTCCTAAAATATGTTTTGGGACACTGTTATTGGAATGGCCGTGAGAGGATTTTTTTTTTTCCCAAGAAGTATTTTTGGGATGAAATCACAATTTTTGGGGACAACAAACTCGTCGCCAAAAAATGACTTCCGTTGTAGTGTATCTAATCCTAGTGATGCACATTTTTTAGGATCTTGAGCATAATTACTTGATAAGTACCTATTTGTTTCTTGTAAGATATTGAGCATTAAAGTCTTTTCTCTCCATACACAATTATGGAGAGTGGGTTGAGATGAGATGAGATTAAAGTTAAAATTTGAAAGTTGAGTTGAGACAAGAAAAAAGTTGAAAGTTGAATAAAATATTATTAGAATATTATTTTTTAGTATTATTTTTGTTTTGAGATTTGAGTTGAAATAGTTTCACTATCCAAATCATGCCTTAATCACTCTATTGATCTTTGATCATCTTTTTTTTGGAGACTTGGTTACTTCATTGAAGATGGGTTGATGAGTACTTTGTCTGTGGTTTTGTTAAAGATAATAAGATGTGACCTTCTAAACAACCATGACCTTCTATAAAATAGAGACCTAAGATGCAAAACAAGATAATAAGGCGTTCTCTCTAAAACGAAAAAGTTTATATACCCATTCTAATCCAAAGTGAGAGAAGGAACAAATCATTTTCGTGTACTAATGAGAGAGTTTCTCTCCACATAGAAAAGAATATCTTCAATAGTCCATATACTGTAAAAAAGGCTTCTCCTAAGATATCGATAGTCCTGGTTTGGATACAAAGTTCCTCCCAACTCATCTCAACTCATTTCATCTAATCATTATAATTTTTTCAAATTCCTACCAAATTATTAGCTCTGAATTGAAGACCTAATAATTTTATATATTGCAAGAATGATGCTATTGGGATTGATGTCCCAACTGATAGTCCCAACTGATAAGTGCAATTCCAGTTTTTTTTTCTTTTCTTTTAAATATTTTTTAACATCTTTAAATAATTTTTTTTACAAAAAATAAAAAAATTCAATAATATTCACTTCCTTAATCACTAAGAAAAAAAAACAAGAATTGGTCAAAAGCATCGATCCTGCATCGGTTCAAAAAGCATTACTCATATTGCAATCGCTTACAAGTTATTACGCTTCTGCCATAGGTCTTATTGTTTTAAGTTGTTATTCATATCATTAATTGATATCAAGAGTAGAGAGCAATTCAAGCAGCATAAGAGGGAAGTTTAGTAGCAGATTCTGTTACTAAGAAATCTGATGCTATTCTTTTAACAGAAGCAAGAAAATGGATAAGGAAAACTAGAGGTCGCAGAGAAGAAATTTCTAAACCTATGATGGGACACAAACAGAAAAGGAAGGTAGAAACTTTGGAATTTCCTGATATGAACAGTGATGAAGTAGTTCCTTGGGGGAAAGAAGCTGAGAAGGGTAGTAGGACATGGGCACCAAACTTTGAATCTATTGGTGGAGGTTGTTGATCAGCCCCACCGAAAGTAATGAAAATCTTAAGTTGGAACGCCTGTGGGATTAGAAATCCACGTGGAATTCGTGCCCTTCGTGACCTTGTCAAGAAGGAAGATCCTAATGTTTATTTTTAATGGAAACTAAGTCAATTGTTATTAGTATGGAAATGTTGAAATTCCAGTTACATTTTGAAAATTGCTTGTCCTTGGCCAGTGAAGGGAGGAGTGGAGGTTTAGTGCTGATGTGGAGGAAGGCATGTGGTATCATTATTAAAAGCTATTCCAGATTTCATTTTGATGCCTTAGTAAATGAAGAAGGGATGGGAGCTGTAACATGGCGGATGACTTGGTTTTATGGTCATCCTGAAACAACAAAAAGGAAGGATACATGGGACTTGCTGAGATCATTGAGAAGAGAGGGTATGGCATGGCTTGTGTTTGGTGATTTGAACGAGCTTTTAAATAGGAATGAGAAGTTTGGGGGAAGGAAAAGATCTGAGAAGCAAATGGAGGAATTTAGACAGGTTATTGATGATTGTGAGTTAAGAGACTTGGGTTTCTTTGGATCAAAGTTTACTTGGTTGAATAATTGAGATGAGGGTAGCTATACTTGTGAAAGGCTAGATAGATTTCTGGCCAATGAGTTGTGGACCTCTTTATTTCCCTATGCAAGGGTTACTCATTGAATAATTGCATACTCAGATAATTGTCCCATTCTTATTCAGTTGGAGGGCAGCATTAAGAGAAGGAAGGGGCAAAACCTTTCAAGTTTGAGGCCATGTGGATAAAGGATTCAGCTTGTGGTTCAATCATTGAGAGATCTCGGCAATTTGATAGTGGTCTTAGGGGTATGCAAGACATCATGGAAAAAATTACAGTGTGCAGTGAGAACCTAGCAAAGTCGAACAAGCATTCTTTTGGCAATGTTCAATAAAAAATTTCAGAAGCAAGAACTAGATTGCAATACATTCAGAATTAGTCTTTGTCTACTCATAAGAGGGAAGAACTGCATAAAACTTAGGAATATTTACAAGTTTGGCTGGAAAGAAGTGAGATTTTGTGGAGACAAAGGTCAAAGGCCCTATGGCAAAAGGAAGGTGATCAAGATACAATATACTTTCATAGGAAAGCTTTTCAAAGGAAGAAAAGAAATGAAATTATAAGACTCAAAGATGATGTTGGAGATGATGTTGGAGCATGGAAGGAAGGGGAAGATAGAGATGAGCTGATAATGCAATATTTCCAAGATTTGTTCACAACCATTTCTCAGCAACGAGAGATGGAGTTTTTAACAGCTTTGAATGGAAGGGTGACAAATGAGATGAATGTAGAACTGACCAAGCTTTTCATGGCACAAGAGGTTGAGGAAGCATTGAATCAGATGAATCTAGCTAAGACCCTAAGACCAGATGGAATGGCTCCAATATTTTTTCAACAATACTGGAGCATTGTGGGAGGTTCAATAACAACTGTTGTCTTACAAGCATTGAATGATGGCCATTTTCCAGGTTCACTAAATCATACTTTTGTTGCTTTGATTCCTAAGAAAAAAAAAAAAAAAAAAACCAGAGTGAGTGAGTGAGTATAAGCCTATTAGTATTTGCAATGTTATCTATAAACTCATTTCCAAAGTTTTGTCTAATAGACTGAAATAAATTCTAACTAGTATTATCTCAAAAACTCAAACAGCTTTTGTTCCTAGGAGGATTATATCAGACAACATTCTTGTGGCCGATGAAATAATTCATTTTTTGAGGAATAAAAGAAGGGGAAATGAGAGTTACATGTCACTCAAACTGACATGAGTAAAACCTAAGATTGGCTTGAATGGAGCTATCTTGAGAAGGGTTATGCAGCAGATGGGATGTTAGGATAAGTGGATACAAATGATTATGTTCCCTGTGAGATCGGTGAGTTTTTGTGTTCTTATTAATGGTAAGCCTACTAGTCCTATCTTTCCATCTCGAGGTGTTAGGCAGGAGGATCCTCTATCCCCTTACCTATTCTTGTTATGTACTGAGGGACTCACCTCTCTTATAAATCAAGCAAGACAAAGTGCTCTGTTGAGTGGGGTTAAAGTTTGTCGAGGGGCACCTTTGATTACTCATTTGTTTTTTGTAGATGATAGTCTTCTATTTTGTAAGGCTAATGTCAGTGAAACCTTGTGTAGTACACAACCTAATAGAGTCTTATGAATAAGCTTCTGGACAAAAGATTAATAGGGAAAAAACTGCCACGGTTTTCAGTGCAAATCTACAACCTGCCATTAGAACTTTTCTAATGTAGGGGAATTCAAGCCTTCCAACAGTATGATAGGTATCTTGGTCTACCACCATTGAGAGGAAGGGATAAATACAATGCATTTTCAGACATAAAACACAAAGTTTGACATAAGTTACAAAATTGAAAAGAAAAGATTTTGTCTCAAGGTGGAAAGGAGATTCGTATTAAAGAAGTAGCCATGTCAATCCCCACTTACTCTATGAGCTATTTTAAGTTGCCCTCTTCTTTGTGTCATGACCTAGAGCAAATGATGGTCAGGTTTTGGTGGGGCTAGAAAAAGGAAGAGAAGATGATTCATTGGGTAAGTTGGAAAAGAATGTGTGCTCCAAAGTCTAAAGGTGGCATAGGTTTCAAAAGTTTGAGTATTTTTAATGATGCACTTCTTGCAAAACAAGGTTGGAGGCTAATGCAATGTGAGGACGATTTGTTACACAAAGTATTCAAGGCCAGATATTTTCCTAATAAAACTTACATGGAATAAAAAAAGGGCTTAAACAACTCTTACAACTGTTATGCATGGTAATGAATTTGGTCAGTGAAGAAAAGGTTGGCTGCTAGTTGCAAATGGAGACTAGGTAATGGAAGATCGATCAAAATATGGAAGGACAACTGGATACCAGGGATATCATCTAACGCCCCGGTCCCGGATTGCTCGGAGAGTTACTACTTGTCACTCAATATCATGTCTCAATCATATAGTCATAGACTTCAAAGTTTTCAATAACATGTACAACTCACAGTTTCAAATCAAATACTCCAATATGATTAATCTAAACACCACAAAATCTCAAAATTAACATCAACCTTCCATAAGTATGCAATGCGGAAACCTTTAGTATCCATATCTTGGACCTACAGAATTTCCAAAACTTTTGACCTCATTTGTTTTTTATTCAGAAACTCCAGACCTCATATTCCAAAACTCAACCGATAAAGTTTGTAGAATCGCAAACCTTAGATATCCACATCATCATCCTTATAGTCCCTCAATTCTTACACCTCAAATATGAACATTATTCCCTAAAAGCCATAGATATCCAAGACCTCACCTGTTATAGTCAGTAGAACCTCAAATATTAAATTCCATCAAACTCGAAATCTACAGCCTCGATATTAAAAACCTACTTGATCTCACATCATAACTCATTTCCCAATGATCACCAAATTTACTCACAAACCATCGTCTTATCAAAAATCACGCTTCCGTTGCGCACTCTAATAACTTCTTAAAAATTTCTAAAACTAAAATCCATAAATACTTTAACGCAGAGTCTAATCCATTCCAGTACCTACCAAGATAACTTTTACCACACTTTGATAACGTGATAGGACTCTTGTCTACCAAAGCCATGCACACTCACTTGTACTTTTAGATACCCTCTTACATTCTCAACTGCAATCAATAGCCATTAAGTACTCAATTATGTCTGATGGCCACACACTACTACCCACAACATCCTTACCATCCCCCTTTTTTTTTTTGGAGTGATCCGAGACGTAGAAATCCATACTCCAAATCAAGCCCATGGGGTGGATAGAGAACTGCCACTTCAAGTAGCAGATGAGGTCCTATAAATTACTTTAAGTTCTAAGAATCATGAAGATTTAATGATTTGGAGTATGGAGAGAAGTGGTTGCTTCACCACAAAAAGTGCATATAGGTTATTTTCTAAAATAGAGATGGGAACTGGGCTGCCTAAATCATCCAATACTAGTAACCAGAATAGAGTTTGGAAATTTTTTTGGGGACTGAATATTCCAAATAAAGTTAAGGTGTTCTCATGGAGAGGTTGCTTGGAGGGCCTACCAACATTAGTGAATCTAAAATTGAGACTTCTAGGGTTGAATGAAGAATGCCTGCTATGTAATATGCAACCAGAGACTACCGTGCATGTATATTGTCAGTGTGTACAAATCAAAGAATGCTGGTTGTAGTTGTTTCCAGATTTGCAGATATCAGATCCTAATGTGCAGTTTTTAGTCTTTCTAAGAAACTTTCTCGAAACAAAAACTAAAGAAGAGGGGGAACTTATGCTGTTTTTGTCTTGGAACTGCTGGTATAGGAGAAACTAGAAAATTTTTGACGGCAAACTGCTAAAAGCTGAATGGGTGGTTTCTCAAGCTGTCTCAAAGAAACAAATGTGACAGATTGATGTTCTCCTTCTGCAAATGATGTTCTCAAATTGAATATAGATGGAGCAATTTTTCATGAACAAGGTGCAACAGGTGTGGGTTTAGTACTAAGAGACAGTAAGGGAGAGGTTCTTATGGCAATGTCAAAGAAAGAATTGGCTATGACAGATTCATATGAAGTAGAATTGCTTGCAGTCCTGACAGGTATGCAATTTTGGACTACAAACAATTTTGTCTTCCTATGGGTATTCATGAATTACAGATTAAATGTGACTCACTATTGGTGGTTCAAGATATCCAAGCTCCAATTGGTTCTTCATCTTTGATGGGGCATATTCTTCAGGATGCTAAACAATTGATGCAAAGAGTGTCTAAGTGTTCTATCCATCATGTATTTCGAGATGCAATGTGGTGGCTCACAAGTTAGCTAGACTAGCTTTGAATCTCCAAGATGTCAATGTTTGGTGTGATGATATTCCTATTTCTATTAAACAAACTGTTTGGGTTGATAAACAATTGTAATGTTTGCTGTTTTTTAATGAAAAGTTTGTGATGTTTCCTATATAAAAAAAAAGAAGACATATAATCAATTGAAATATTTTTCTTATGAATTTGAAAATTCGGGATAAAATCAAAATTTAAAATACTAAAGAGTATTTTTAGAACTGTAGAATGTGTAATAGTATGGTGAGATTTTTTAGTGATTGGTGAAGTCTTATAATTATCTTGCAATTTAAGATTCTTAGACCACTTGTACTACTCAAGCGGGAGCATTAATTTGTAACGTGTATAATGAAAAGGTACATGCATGTATGCATGATTTCTAATGTCCAAACATTTGGGCAATACTTGGTTGGATATTTCATTTGATTTCTCTGCTTTACATGTGTTTGGGTGTAGCACACGAGATATTGTTCACTGATATTTATCCTTTAAATTAATTTTATTAATTAATTATTGTTTATTTATTTATTTTGCAAGTAGTTTAATAAATTAAGGGCAATAGATCGGCTATACATATGGTTAAAGTGACTCGCTAGCTTAATTTTATATTGCTTGGATTAGAAACTTTTACGAACCATTATTATATTGTTTGGCAACAATTTGCTCGAAGTGGACATTTAAGCCATTGAAAAATTCTTCTCATCAGCCACTATCACTCTACACTCCATGAAAAACACTCTTATACCTTATGAAAAACAATAGATGTGGAGTGTGAGAATGAATAGTGATTGATGCATAGTAAATCCCTAAGCTATTTACTTGAGTTGTTTTATAAGAATCTTTCTTACTAGCTGGCTGATGCATTTTTTTCTTCACCAGGATTTTTCTACGTTGAAATATTTACCTTGCTTGCAACAACTGAGTTTTTGCGACCAATTGCCAGAAGAATATACTTGACATGTCTTTTGCATCTGATATGCAATAGATTTGGCTTGATGCAAATACCCCTATTTTGAGGAATATAAATACAAGAATACCCCAAAAATACCCCCAAAAAAGGTTCAGGCCAGTCCATATTCCTCGACGGAAACGAACATTATAAGAGGCAATTTTCTGTGCAAATCTAATTGGCCGCACGCATATTTTGCACTAGACTCGATTGTTTCCAAGAATTTAGCTTCCCGTGTCCTTCACTTCCATATCCTTGAAAAAGAAAGTGAGGACGCATATATATATACACACACACACACACACGTGACTCCGATAGAACAGGAGGCAAAGATCTGTTCATTAGAGGAGGAAGGGAGGAAGTACTACTGACTACGTACGTACTATTGAACTAAGGGAGGCACGTGAGCCGCCTTTGCACTTCAGAGTTTTGTTCCAACATGCTTCAGAGTTTTGTTCCAACATGAGTGTCGAAAGATAGATTCTTGAGTGATAAGAACAAGGAAACACGCGTGCGGTGGCTGTAGTCAGGCATATGATTGTAAATCAAGAGATTTAGTAACTATGGCTTCATGGTTATGCATAGCATGCATTCACGCGCTGGTGGTTTGGAGCTACGGATGGTGGGGGGGGGGGGGTAGAGGAGAAGTAGGTGACGATTCCAACGGTAGAGGGCGTGTGTTTGAAATCACGATTTATTTCAAAGGGCTAGCTTAAGTGCATATTAATAATTGCGGTGGAAAATATAGCTTATACCTTTAAAGCTTATAACTTATAGCTTAAGTAATAAGTTTTACTATTAAAAATTTATTTACTGTTTGGTAACAATATGTTTAAAGCACATTTGTTTGTAAACAAATTTATAAAAAAGTGTTTTCTGATGTAGAAATAATGATCATTTGATTTTTTTAAAAATTACGACCATATCTTTAAAAGTTTGAAAGTTGTAATTATTTGAAAGTTGTATAAATATTTTCGCCTACTGACAATGTTTTTAGAATTTGAACTACATTCTGGATTATATGGAAAAGCAAGCTTGAGGAAAAATATCAAAATAACGTTTTTTTTTTTCAAACATACTTTTTAATTTATTTGAAATTAAAAAGTACTTTAATATGTAACACCCAAACAACCTAATTTTTTCGTTAAAAAAGTTTTAAGGGTATTTAGCACTTTTTAAGACTCCGAACGCAAACCCAAATAGGTTCTAAACTGATGAAAAAATATAGATTTAATTATTATATTATTTAACATCCCTTCATGTGATGACCAGTCTCCTTAAGAAGTGAGCCGATCATTTGGATTGTGGAGTACTTGATTAATTGGGTGAAGAGTAAAGTAGGGATAGAATTTAGAACTTCTGCTCTAATACATACCATAAAAGGTTTAGAAAAGCAGAGAATGAAATTAGCAGTAAAAAAATATCCTCACTATGAGTGATTTGAGTACAATGCTACACAACTTCTCTAACCTCCACACACCACTTCATTTTTTTAAATTTGTTTTTGAGTTTATTCTTTTTATACTAATATTTGATAAAAGAAAAAAAAAATTAAAAAAAGTGCGGTGTGTGGAGGTTGTGTGAATAGTAAGAGGCTGTGTAGATTTTTTTTTGAGTGATTTTCATATATATAGAAAGTACAAGAATTTAAACATTACCAAGAGATAGATAATTCAAATACAAGATTACAATTCAAATATAAGTAAGGTAAGAAAAGATGAGATAAGTCCTACAAAATAGGACCTGGAGATTGAACTTGATTTGGTTGTGAGCTGTGAAGATTTGGCTGTTGAGTGAGAATATTAATGATGTTGGGGTTCGTCTGATTTTCTTGATTAACAGTTAGGTGGAGCAATGTATAGATCTATCTTCAAATTAGCAAAGAGAAATAAGGAAAAAAGAGAAAAAAATGGAGTGAAAAGTACGAGGAAGATGGAGAAAAAAAGGGAAGTATGAGCTGGGGAGGCCGAATTTAGAGTAGGAGAGGAGTTTCTCCCTTTACCCGGTGGACTTTTCCGGCGGGTATTTGGAGGAGCTAGCTTTTATTTCTGGAGGAGCAGAGAGATAGGCAAAACTCCAATATGAAACACTGTTTTTTTACAAGCTTCTAGCTCTTCTCACATGTACTAATCCCTATTTTTTTTTTTTTTTTTTTTTTTTTTTTTGTCCACATCTCAAACGTTACAAATTCAACCCACCTTGATCCCTGTCACCAGATTTCAAAATAGCATCTCGATTGTGTATATATGGGCAAGAAGGGCATTACAGATTTACAAAGCAAAACCCACTTATACATGACACAAATGAAAGCCTGCTATAGCTATTTCCATGCAAGATCGTCTATATAGCTCAAATCATAATACATTAAACCAGACATAAGTGTAGACTCCATATACTGATCAAGAAGATCCAAGTCAGAGCTCCCAACTGAAGCATTCATGTTCTGGTTACCCTTAGCTAATTCACTGATTTGATCGGTTTCCATCTCACAAATCTGATGATACTCATTTTTCTCAAATTGCTGTTCTTGTCTCAATATTGGTCGCTCTCCTTCTATTCTTGGTGTCCCACAGTGTTGGAGAGGAGCAGTATCCCTCTCATGATTTATGATCCCAAACCCAGATGAATTCAAGGAGGAGGAAGAGGAAGATGAAGAAATATAAGGTGTGCAGCCAAAGTTTGAAGCAACATTAGGGTTTCGATCTTCAGTGGTGGTTATGGCCATGGTTTGAAGCAACGAAGGCGGAGGATTAGGTATTTCCATTTTCATAGAATCTGAGTTCTGAGAATTCAGTGTGAAAACTGAAATGGGTTGTTGATCATGGCGGCCTTGAGATATACTGCATGCAACCTTACCGAAGGCTTTCTGGTGAGAAGATATTAGATTGTGAGTGTTTGGGTCCAACCCTTGGGAGAGAAACCTTTTCTTGATGCACGAGTTCCAAAAGTTCTTCACCTCATTGTCTGTTCTTCCAGGGAGATGCTTGGCTATCTGAGCCCATCTACTTAATATTAACCCCACAAAACGCTATTAGAACATATAGATGAAGAAAGTTGGAGATCGAGAAGTATAAAGAAGAAATACTAAGCTTTCTTTGAAGAAATGAGCCTTACTTGTTGCCTACAATTCTATGAACATCAATGATGATCTGTTCTTCTTCTGGAGTGAACGAACCCCTCTTAAGATCTGGTCTTAGATAGTTTATCCATCTCAATCTGCAACTCTTTCCACACCTATGCAAACCTGCAATTTCAATTCAGCTTAGTTAGCAAACAATTCTTTGGTTTCATGCAAGCGAGAGAGAGAGAGGCAGCAATTACCAGCAAGTTTTGGGACAGAACTCCAGCTTCCATGTCCACGGGTGGTGAGATATCGGATGAGCTTCTCATCTTCTTCAGGAGACCATAGCCCTCGTTTAATCTTCTGTTTGTTGCAGCAACGATGACTGCCCATGATCTTTTAGTGTATTTTGTTTGATCAACTTCTTGAGAAATTTGGCTAAAGCCTAATGAACCACCATTGGAAAAAATAGAAAAAAATTTGAAAAGAAACGGAAAGATCTCTTGCATAAAGCTGAATATATAATATAATTAGCACAACAAATATAACTGCAATCGGGTTATGTTTCCTTACAAATATCAGTCTTCATGTTTGTAATAAATTGCTTAAGCTAGCCACGAGTGAATGAATATATATACATCTATATTATTGATTATTAATCTTTGGCCAATTCTCAGGTTAGGTTTCAATAGCTACGTTGTTCTCCAGAAGTAAGAGGAAAAAACCCGATCATCATGACCCTTTGGGCCCAAAAGAAAATTCCATTTGAGAAACGTGCTGGATGGGTAACTTGGGTTGCACTCATCATGAGGAGGACCCGAGGGGTACCTCTAATTCATGAGTGTGTGGTGGCTCTCTCTTCAACCATTGGACATTTCATCTCCAATTAATATAACGCCCCACTCTTTGACAACAAAACTCATCATTGACCAATATATATATATATATATATATGTATGTATGTATGTATGTATGTAGGACTCCAAAAATGAACTGATATATATGGGAAAGCTTTAATTTGGAATATTAGCTTTAATTTGGAATATTGTTAGAGTGTGAAAGCTATAAGTTTATAACTAAACTTTCGTGCTATAAAAAAGTAAAATAAGGAATTGAGAAGTGTTAATAGGTCTACAAAGAGATCTATCAAAAGTAAATTTACAAACTAATTTAACTTAATATAAAATATTAAGGCACTGTTTAGATTGGGGTTTTAGATAAAAGATAAAGTTGAAAAAAATATTGTTAGAATATTATTTTTTAATATTATTATTGTTTTAAGATTTAAAAAAGTTGAATTGAAATTTGAAAAAGTTGAATTGTTTATTATATTTTGTGTGAGAATTTGAAAAGTTGTAATGATGATATGAGATAAGATCGATGAAACACTTTTTGAATCTAAACGAGGGCCTAAATCTGCTTTCTATAAAAAAAAAAAAAAGGTTTTATAATCTAATATACCATATTAACCTATATCTATTATTTATAAGCCTTTTTCTGAAAAAACCCTTTTGTCTATCATGCATTTCTCAAGCTATAAAGAAGGCCATGATCATACTTTAAACCTTCACCATTTTTGTTTTTCTTTTTTTCTTTTTTTTTTTCCTTCTAAAAAGAAAACTAATCTCTTCAACTACTCTCAACTCATCTTAACTCATCATTACAACTTTTTTAAATTTCAACACAAAATATAATAAACAATTCAACTTTTTCAAATCTCAAAATAATAATAATATTAAAAAATAATATTCTAATAATATTTTATCATCTCAACTCAACTCACTTCAACATTCAAACACACTCTAAAATTTGAGGGACTTTACTCAAGATTATATGGCCGATCTTCTTTTTAATACTTTTATTAAAATGCCATATTGACATCATCAACGATATTCAATCCTTGAACATATATATAACTTTATCACTATAATTCTAAAAAACAGAAAAGAAAAAAGAAACTACAAAGTAAAAACCACATACAGAGATCAAAATCACAAACCCAAAAACGTATATAATTAGTTTATTTTATTCTTATGGCTGAGAGTGGGTGAAAAGATTTTAAGCATCGATCTCTCTATATATGTCTCTGCTGATCTTATAAACACACAAATATAGTTGGATTGCTATTTAAGAGGGTAATATATAGCTAATAAATATATGAGATTAATTAAACTTCAAAAAATATAAAACGAATATAATTGATGAATGAAGTTTAGAGTCTTTGATATCATGTGATCAGAGACCATGATTTGTCTAAAAAACTTCAATCCATGAAAAAAATAGATTTAATTATTTATATTTATTTTAAAAAGATACAATATAAATGTCGGTAAAGTCTTTAATATCACGTAATATCACTTTATCTTAAATATTAAATGCTGTAAAATTAAAGTTAATTATTTGTATATATATATATATATTTATCGAAGGACACATTATTATTTTTATTTAGTACTCATTTCCAACTGGAAGATCATTAATACACCGCAGCCTTAATCATTTCGACAATGACACACAACCTTTTCTTCATCATGTGTTGTTATGATCGATTAGGCAATGGATTTTCATAGTATTTAGTCTGTAATTCATGCCGCGGTCCTCTGTTTGTTACTTGTTTTTGTCACTCTTATCGATTGATGTGGTACGTTAGATTAAAATTATTAAAATAAATCTAACGTATCATATGAAATTATGTTAATTTTATGAGTTTATTTTTATAAATTTTTTTTATAACTACAACACTTGTCCTCGGTGATTTATCATTTGTGTCGTTTAATTACTCGGGGTCTTTAAGATTTCAAGTCCTTTGTGTTGAAAGGTTATTGAAATAAATATTAAATGAGAAATAAAATAATTCTTCTAAGAAATTAAAATTATTTGAATAGTTAATTAAGATAAAAATAAAATATTGAGGTGCATGGCATGATAGAAACAAAAAGACTTTGCTTAGAAAATCACGACATATAGGTATATAGTATTAATTAATATTTGGATTAAAAGTGAAAAAATATTTCCATTAATTTCTTTGAACTTCCAGATCAAAATCTATTTGAAACAATATTATTAATATTTAATCTGGTTCTACGTAAACATTATATATGATGCTGCAGGCTAGCGCCACCCAGAGCCCTACCGTCGAGGAGTGTAAATTTTGTTTTCTTTTGATTTTTTTTTTCAAAAAATTTAAAACCTCTTTAAATATTTAAAATCACGTCTTTAAGTAAAAAAAAAAATAAAATAAAAACGTAATCGGTATCTTTTTCCGGTAGACACTGTCAGTGAGAGTAGCATTTCCCTTATTATATGTATGTAGTGTGATTACTTCTCTCTGACTCTCTCCCAAAATTTACTTTGGTATTCTAATTTATATTTTTAAAGTAAGTGATTAATTATTATATGATGCACGTACCATTCAATTAATTATATATAGTTACTTGTTTTCCATTTTTTGTTTATTTAATTTAATGGCCGTTACGTTTCTTAAGAACCCTTTCTTAGTTTTGAGCAATGTGGTCGAGATTGGACCAATATCATGTCACTACAAACAAAAATGGTATTTGTGCACGAAATAACTGACAACAAATAAACAGTTTTTTTGTAGTGTTAATGTCTTAATCATCTGGTATATATATATATATATATATATATATATATAGAATTAATATTTGGACAATTGGTTATATATATGGTGGCCCTCATCCATTGTTCCACACGCCATAAGAATTAATTATCAAATACTAATGTTGAAAACTTTGAACGGCTAAGAATGAGAGGCAAACATAAAGGGTAGGGTAATGTTCTTCAACCAGCACCGTCGATCCCTTTCTGCAGATAGAGTACTGAGTCTTAATTGATCTTTGTCAGCACAAAAAAATTAGGGTTGCGTAGCAGTCTTACCATTCTTGACGTTCTTTCATGAATGTCTGCAGATATGTCTCTATCTCATATTGTCACCAAAAGATTGCATAGTTTGAGTAAGCTATTGACTTAAAAAAGAGTGCTCTGGCCCGCCTTCTAATGACTTTCTTGTAACACTGATTACCAAAAATTTTCAAGCAATGCTTATGCACCCCGTAACAGCTAATTCGTCATGATCAGTTTCTTTGATCTAAAGGAATTATTTTTCTTGGGAATTGACTAAAAATAATCTTAATGTTAAGTTCTATTATATGCTTGTTTCAGGTTTGCTAACTATTTGGGCTTATTTGCAAGAAAGGAAAAGGTTTTGATCAGCCTTTCTGATGAAGAAAAATAACAGTTTGTAGATGGAGTGTTCTTGTGGATAATTAAACTTAACACTTCAAACATATCTAGCTATATTGTAACTCTCATTATTTATGACTCGACTATTTGACTAAATCATGAAATTCGACCAGCAACTCTCTCTCTCTCTCTCTCTCTCTCTCTCTCTCTCTCTCTCTCTCTCTCTCTCTCTCTCTCTCTCTCTCTCTCTCTCTCTCTCTCTCTCTCTCTCTCTCTCTCTCTCTCTCTCTCTCTCTCTCTCTCTCTGTGTGAAGGTAACTTGGTTGATCACAAAATAACGTGAGTATGAATTTTGCTACAAATCAGCAACTATTCACATTACACACCTCACACATGATGTGGAAATTTATTTTTTTTGTTTTTTGTTTTCTTAGAGCGTGGGAAAATATTTATATGATGTTAGGTGTATAATGGTGAATAGTAACTGATGAGAAGAATTGTTTTATTATTTAACGATATGGCCTAACTTACCCATAGGAAATTGTCGTCGATTGAATTGTATAAAGTATTTATGGAAAAAACCTTAGCTTATTATAGCTAGGGAATCTATCTTTGAGGTAAAAATCTTCCTTATTTTAGGTGATTGATTGACCAATTGAGAATTAGATAGATCATTCTTTAAAGATTGATGATATATATGCCCAATTAGTTGTCACATTCTTAATCAATGTTTCTTTTAATGATTAGCAAAAATACCCAAGAAAGCAAGACATTAATCATGAAGGACGTAATAATGACTATATGTGATAATTGGTTTTGTTTTATTTATCCAGAACAGAAGTCTTCACCATTATAAGTACAGCTAATTGATCAATTTCTTCCTAAACGACATATTCCATGATGAGTCACATATCATGAAATCTAGAAGCCGAGAAAAGTCATATAAATTCAAACTTGCAGTACTTTCTTTTTAACTATTCTTATATTCACAAGAAATACTGGTTTTTCAACCCTTGCGATGAAGAAAAAGGGTGCAGATGATGAAGTGCCTTAGCTAGCTGCTGGATGTTTAAGCTTACAATTCAAGCAAATCAATTATATAATTCTAACATATTATTATTTTGAATGGTCTATGATATTATATATGATGTTTAGAGGGGACAAGAAAAGACAACTACCACTAATATTGGTATGACTACTTGTCTCCAAGCAAAACCTTGCTATAAATTAAGGGATAAACGTGACCACCTTAACCTAAATCTTTAGCTTAAGATCAATTTAATAACTTATAACCTAAATATATAATTTTCAAGGAGGTTTTCGCTCCATGTTAAGCCACGTCATCGAGTTCGATTTTCTTCTAAAATTTTGAAATACTTTGTACTATTAGACACCAAAAGATTGGAAATATCATCATATTAACATTTTAGATATATATATATATATATACACACACACACACACTAGGGAATGGTCCCGGGTGTGTTAGCTCTAGGGTGCACCTGACATAATGATTTAAATAAAAAAATTGAAAAAGTTAGTAGCTTATTTGTCTGGGAAAAAAAAAATACAAGGTTAAAGAAATAAGAAAAAAAAATCTAAACTTTAGCAAAATATGAGCATTGGTCTGCATCTATATTATTGGATTATCTATTTACTCTCTATATAATAATAAAATATTATTAATTTTTTATTTAAAAAAAATTCAAACAAAAAGAAAGAAAAATAAGTACACTTTTAGAATAAAAAATACATGAAAAAGAGAAGTCAATTCATGTGCGCTGCGGGCTATTAAGGGCATTTTGATAAAACATGATCTATCATTAAATTCTACGAGAGAGTTACACGTAAAATGGTCAAGAGTCTTAAGGGCCTTTTGATAAAACAAGATTCTTTATTAAATTCTACAAGGAAGCTACATGTCAAATAGTCAAGGGTTTTAAGGGCTTTTTGATAAAACAAGATTTAACAAACTTAACGAAAAAAAACAAAAATTACTATTTATAATTAGATAGCCACTTATTATAATAGAGTAGATATATAAATATATATATATATATATTTATATATATATATGGAATCCTAAGAGTGTGGAATGCCTTGTATTCTCTCCTACACCTCATATTTCTTTTATATCTAAGTTTTTACGGTTAATAATAGAAGATCTTCTATTATTAAAAAACTATAGAGTGTATGTCACATTTAAAAAACTATACAATCATGTTGTAAATAAAATTAATAATTAAATATTTTTCAGTGCATGATCATGACACATGAAGTGCACTGCTAGATTATATCAACAACTCGTAGACTTAACCACACGCTCAAGTGTTTACCATGACTAATATTAACTTTGACCAATATACCATGACTAACTATACATCTTATCGTCAATATATAAGAGGATAGCACTAATTCTTCGATCTAGTGCAGGGCCATCAACACACGTACATGACTTGTACGTTACACAACTATATATTCTTGATAAATATATGTCGATTTGGCTTTAGGTAGCTAGCTTGCATTCATATGTGATCCTTGGCCAAGTTGTTTCCCGTACTATAAGCCAGCGGACGACCTGGCCGGGTTAGAAAAAAGAAGCTTGAATGCATATGTATTTAAATTATGAGACAACTTATTTTGTTCCTCCATTTGAGGCCTAATATTAATTAAGCCAAGTCTTATACAACAGGAACTAAGGCCCCGTTTGGATAGTGAAAATGTTTTATCTCATCTCAATTCAATATTTCATCTCATCAATTTTTTCAAATTCCTATACAAAATATAATTAATAATTCAACTTTTTCAAATCTCAAAACAATAATAATATTAAAAAAAAAATATTCTAGCAATATTTTATTCAACTTTCAACTTTCATCTAAAACCATTTCATCTCATTTTATCTCAGTATTCAAACCGCACTTAAGTCTTTCTGCTCTATCTTCACTATGAGAAATACTGTGTTTTCCCAGGGAGGAACTTCATGGCAAAAAATGGTTTTTCTGTGGAAAAAACCCTATTCCGACAAAATTTCGTTGTGGGAAGCTCGTGGCATATAATTCACCACAAAAAGTATTATAACCCACGAAAAGTTTAATTTGTGGCCAATACCTACATTTTCCCACGACACATCTCGAAGCAAGAGCTGACGAAGCTCGTCACAAAAGCACGTCCATTTTCCTTTTTGCCTGTGGGAATAGGAGCAATTACCGCGAGAGGTATTGGTGGGTATTAGTATTACCCACTAGAGCATTTGGTGGCAAAAACTTGTTCTGGCAAAAAAGAGAAATGCAATAAAATCACTTTCAACATAGTCTGTCCAACTGTTAATATCAATCTATAAATGTTCTTTCAAGTTTCATACACACCAACAACAATCCTAATCAACATATCACTTCAATATTTAGTACCAATTCACATCATTCCACTTCACACTCCCATATATATAACTCAAAGAGTCAAATTGTAAGGCATACCAACATGCTTGCTACCCATGTAATCCAATCCAACACAAATGTAGATATTTTATCCATTTAACACTTGAGGAAACACAATAAATAACACAACTGTACAATCATAAACCAAATTCACATATCATGAGACTAGTCTGCTAAATAACTAGAGATCTTCCTTTAATCCACAAGACCCAGTTCAAGCCAGCCAGTTCAAGTCAGATGGGTTAGACCCATATCGACATGTATTTCTTTAATAACTACTTTTTCAGTGCAATATGCCATAAAAATTAGCATGATTGGAAATATAAGGCATTGTCTAAAAATAACCAAAAAAATAGAAATAAAGATAAAACAAAACAAATATCGTATCCTTAGAAACTGACCATATCTGTCCATAATTTCAACAACCTAGAAGCCAAATTTAGATAAATAATCATTGCACTTATGAAGGTACAAAAAGGCATGCATACTCATATTGCCTAAACCAAAATAGAGCATAATTTTATTCTACCTCATCAAGCAGTAGGTTGAACTCATAAGCCCCTTGACAAGCATACTCATGGTTGCATAAGTTCAATTCATTATATTCCTCTACTTATCCACTCAAACACATTCATTATTCAAGCAAGAGTTCACACAATACATTCAATGTACAAATCTGTGCAGCCACTATACAAACATACAATGGCCCTTCAAGCTTGAGGCTCTCAATCCCGAATAATGTGGCATGCTATTTGTAGACAAAGGCATAGTAACTAGTAAGGGTCCATTCAATCAAAAATTCAAACTTTGATTTTTCACCCTTCATCCTTTGACAACAAAATCACAACATAATAGATTAATTGAAAACACCCACAAGAGGTAAACCAAAAATCACAAAAAAAAAAAAAAAAAAAAAAAACAAATCAAAATAGAGATAGAACTCGATATGAGGAAAATAGAAAACTCACATCCTTCATGACAGAGGAACACGACAAATTAACACAAAATTTCTGAAATAAATTTCTAAAATCCCAAAATCAACAACCATCATACAAACCCTAATCCTAGAACCTCATAAAATCACCCCACCAAATCGGATAAAACCAAGACAGATACAAAAATAGTATACATGGAGGCATTGTTGAAAAAATCCTTACCTTCGATCAATGTTTACTGAACCTTGAGAGAGCGAGCACGAGACACCAAGCCTTACAAAGAAAAAGAATAGTTAAGATCACGAAGGGGGAGAGAGAGAGAGATACACACACAGAGAGAACATTCCCATGGAAGAAAAAGACTCTCGCCGGCTAAGTGAGGCGCCGGCAATTTGTCAATTGGCGGATGGCGTGGGGAGGGATGGGAGAAAACTTAGAGGAATAGGGCATCGGTTGGGGGGGGGGGGGGGGGAAGAAATAAGGGGGAACGGAAAATACACCATTTTCGGGGGAAGGGTTTTGTTTTCAATTTTGAACATTTGCAGCGATTTACTTTCGCTGCAAAAGAATTAAAACCCGCCATAATTTTCAGTTTTCATCTGTTCAGTTTTTTCCGCGAGATAATGTAGCCATAAAAAGCAACAAATGACAAATAATAAAATTGCAGCGACATGAAGTCGCCACAAAAACTAGTTTATTTCTCATTCTATTGTTTGATACGGTAGAATTTTTGCGGCGATAACAAGTTGTTGCAAAAAGTGACTTTTTCCCACGAATTTATTGTCGTCAAATGTGATTTTGTGGGAAAATGTTATTTTTTTTCCCACGGAAGGTGTTTGTAGCATTATGTAAGTATTTTCCACCAACTTATGTCTTGGAAAAAAACTTATGGGAAATGGACAAATTTGTTGTAATGCTTGCTACCTCTTCTTCTTAGATTAGGTGTTATTCAATATTGAAGTAATATCTTGTACTTAACTACAAGAAGTTTTATCAGCTAGCTGAAATAATTGAATCTACCATTTTTGACAAGTTCTTACACGCTATATTGGTTGCCACAAATGGTTTGGTCTTCGTGGCCATGTTGTGGCCATTACTGAACATACATGGAGGCGGTCTAGTAGTTTGCTCCATGATAGATAAATGGATGAAGTTGTGTTAGACATAACATCAAATCATGAATGTAAAATGTGATTTTATCTTTAACAAGTAAAATGTAACATGAACTAGGTTCCATCCCTTTGAAAGCTTATTACCAGTGATAAAAGACAAGTTGACTGCAAAAGTGACATAATGCAAGTCTGACTTCGCCATCTCTTGGATAATTTTTGGTCAAATTACCTTGGCTTCCCCCATCTCAATCCAATATATCGGCAATCTACAGTACTTCCTACCATACATCGCCTTGTAATGGGCCATTTGGATGGTCGCTTGGTAGTTTTTATTGTACGCAAATTCGGTGAGTGGGAAATGATTTTTCCAAGGTCCTTTAAAATCCAACGCGCAGCTCTCAGCGTGCCCTCTAACATCTGTATCATCTTTTCCGACTGTACATCAGTTTGGGGATGATAGGCACTACTGAACTTCAATTTGGTGCCCACCGCCTTTTATAAACTCTTCCAAAAGTGGGAGGTAAACCTCGGATCTTGGTTCGATACTATAGTCTTAGGGTCTCCATGTAATCTAACAATCTCCCTTATGTACAGCCGGGAGAGTTTACGTATTGTGTCCATAATGGTGATGTGAAAGAAGCGAGCACTCCTAGTCAACCGATCTACGATCTCTAATATGGCATCCTTTCCACTAGGGGTTCTTGGCAGTCCAACCACAAAATCTATGGTGATATCTTCTTGTTTTTATTCAGGAATAGGTAAAGGTTGTAAGTTCCCTTCTAGCCTTTGGTGCTCTACCTTTACCCTCTAACATGTTGAACATCTTTCAATGAAATTGGCGATATCTCGCCTCATTCCTTTATACCAAAATCCTTTCTTAAGACCTCGATATATCTCCATTCTTCCAGGGTGTATCGAATATGGTGAGAATGAGTTTTGACTAGTATCTATTCTAAAATCTCTAAATTAGTCAAAACCACTTTCCTCCCTTTGAACAGTAAGGTTCCATCCTCACCCAAGCTGAAATGCATAAATCCTTTGCCTCTACAGATTCTTTCGAATCCTCAACAATTTTGGATCCCTTTCTTGATGGTCCTTTAGCTCGATGAAATTGCATACCCTAATCTGCTGCAGGATAATGGAAATTTCTTCGGTGGTTGATCCTTTATCATCAGGTGTCTCATCCCTTTCAAGAGTGAGTCCCATTCTGAGAGCTCTCTTATGTTTCTCATCTTTGACTTGTGATTTAGGGCATCGAAGACTAAATTGGTCTTTTCCAGGTGGTAATTATTTCTCATTAGTAGTCTCTAATAACCTCCAACCACTTCCGTTGTCTCATGTTAAGGTTCTTTTGGATGAAAAGATCCTTTAAACTCTTGTAATAGGTATAAACCTTGCATCCTTCATTATATAGGTAGTGCCGCCATATCTTCAAGGCAAATACTATCGCCGCCAACTCCATGTTGTAAGTTGGTTAGTTTCTCTTGTCATCCTTCAATTTCCGGGATGCATAGGCTACTACCATACCTTCCTGCATCAGAATGCAACCTAGGTTGTACTTCGATGAGTCACTAAACACTGTGAATGACTTATGAGACATGTGTCACTAATTGTTCACACTTGTCAATACAAGAGAACTTAACATTTTTCCTAGTTAGCTTTGACTAGACTCGACAGTCTAGAAAATACCTCCATAAACCTTCGATAGTACCTGGTCAATCTTAGGAAACTCTTCACCTCCTGCACAAAGGTAGGTCACTGACATCCTAATATCGCCTCAATCTTACTTGGGTTAACTGAGACTCCCTCCTTGGATATCACATGACCGAGGAACCTTACTTCATCAACTAAAACTCACACTTACTGAGTTTGACGAACAACCAATGGTCCTTGAGTGTCTCAAATACCAATCTTAGGTGACTCTCATGCTCCTCAATACGTCTAGAATATACTAAAATGTCATCTATGAAGACTACTGCGAATAAGTCCAAAAATGACTGAAACACCTCATTCACAATGTCCATAAAAGTTTCCTCCCGACACGGGGGGGGGGGGGGGGGGGCTAATTAATCCGAAAGGAATCACCGTCAATTCATAAATGGCCATACCTAGTCTGAAAGACTGTCTTTGGTATGTCATCCTCCTTAATCCTCAATTGGTGATATCCTAGACCTAAGATCAATTTTAGAAATCACTATCGCTTCCTGCAGCTGGTCAAATAAATCATTTATCATTGGCAATGGGTTCCTATTCTTCATAGTCACCTTATTCAGTTCTCGATAGTCAATGCACATTCTAAGGGTCACATCTCTCTTTTTCACGAATTATATTGGTGCTCCCTAATGTGAAATGCTTGGCCTGATAAGTCCTTTTGTTAACAATTGTTGTTGTCGATCTTTTAACTCATTCAATTCTATTGGAGCCATTCGTTAAGGTGCTTTGTGTACCAAAGCTGCTTCTGGTTCCATCTCAATCAAAAACTCAATTTTCTTAAAGGGAGTAATCCTACTAATTCTCTAAAGACTTCCAAAAATTCCCTTACCATCAGTATGTCCTCAATTTCCTTAGGCTCTCTCTCCTTATGCACTAAATGCTCCAAATAGGCCTTAACCCCACTCCCCAAATCCTTCTTGGCCTGAAGCAAGGTAATTACCTTCGACATTGACCTCATCTTGCTTTTATGGAAGATCCTATCCTCCATTCCTGGCACACAGGGTGTCACTGTTCTTGATCAACAATCTATACTGGCAAAATACCTAAACAACCAGTCCATCCTTAGAATGAGATCGAATCTCGACATGTCAAACACTACTAGGTTCGTCTCCAAAGGAGTTCCATCTATCTCTAAAGGGCACTCTCTAACAAACTTAATATAGTATATTATCCCTTCATAGGGTAGTGCTTTAGAGACTTTTTGACTCATTGGTTCCGCAGCTTGAAAACCAATTGTCCTGACGAATGTAGTGGATATAAAGGATAGGGAAGCTTCAGAGTCAAATGGTGTGCTTGCGTAGAAATGTGATATCCTAACAATGTTAATTTGTACAATTAACTACAATTTATTACTTATATTACATGCCTATGAACATGATTAGCTAGTCATAAACTATGGTTCGGTACCTATGATGACGCCTGTATCCTTGGTTTCTGGGAAACCTTGTTGACTTATTCAGGAGCGAGTATGTACACTATGGATTGCTTGGCTTACCTATGGTCTCTGTGTCCTCTACCTTGTCTTGCTCGCTACACTGGTAGCGCTTGGGGGCAATCCTTCGCATAATGTCCCATTTGCCTATACCCAAAACATAAGACAAAGTCTGTTGGCAATCCCCCTTATGGACTCTATGGCAATTATCCTTCTTTTCATGCATAATCTGAGAGTAGTTGGTAGTCATCCCTTTATCCTAGACACAAACTTTTGAGGGACACTTGAATTGCTCCCTTACCAGAAAATGTCAATCTTTTTAGACCCATGAGAATTTTTGAATACAAAAATGTCCTAACGAAGGTAGTGAATACAAAGGATTTTGAAGCTTCTGAGTCAAATAGTGTGCTTGTGGATAAGTGTGGTATCTTAATAGTATTTGTACGATTAACTATGGTTTACTACTTATATTACATACCTATGAACATGATTAGCTAGTCGTAAACTATGGTTCCGTACCTCTGATAAAGCCTACCTCCTTGATCTCTGGGGCATCCTCGTTAACTTATTTGGGAGCGAGTGCTTACACTGTGGCTTGCATGGTCTGCCTATGGTCTCTGCCTCCTCTGCCTTGTCTTGCTCGTTGCACTGGTGGTGCCAGGGGGCAATCTTTCACATAATGTCCCATTTGCCTATAGCGGAAACATAAGATTAGAGTTTGTCGGCAATCACCCTCATAAGCTCTATGGCAATTACCGCAAACTAGTATCCTTCCTCTCATGCATACTCCGAGAGAAGTTGGTGGTCATGCCCTTGTCCTAGACACAAAATTTTGAAGGACACTCGAATTGCTCTCTTCACTAGAATATGTCATTCTTTCTAGACTCGTGGGAATTGTGTTGCTCACGCTCGGCACTGGACACTATGGGCACCAATTTCTGAAAGTCCTTCATCTCTAAACACGCTACTTGGGTCTTAATCCAGGTCTGCAGTACATATTGAAATCTCTTCATGCCCATACTCCCTATGGAGATAAGATGAATGGAAAATCTTCTTAACTCCATAAACCAAGAATCATATTTTTCTACTGTCATATTTCCTTTAACCAAACTAACAAAGTCCATCAACTTCTATTGCCTTACTATAGCTGAAAAATATCGATCATCAAATTCCCTTGTGAGGTTCTATGGTGCCAAGGGTGCTAGCCAAACAGTCAATACCCAAGGTTTGATCGGGTAATGCATGCCTCATCCAAGTGGAAGTGCACGTGGAGGATACAAGTATAGGATCGCAGTAGAAATAATAGAGGTTTAGTAGGTAAACTAGACATTGCAATATCAGAGTCTAAAACACATTCTAGCAATCATTACTATCATTCCTAAAAACATTAGCATAGAGTTACATACAGCTCAAAATGGTATGTTCATCGCCTAATAGGCAGCAAACCAAATATAGTTGGTTGGTCCTTTCTAAAAGGCTAAGTACAACTCAAAATGATGCATGACTCCTAAGATAGATACGTGTCTCTATCTTCAGGGTTTGGACGTGATCAACTCTTTCTTTTTGAGCATCACTCCTGGATCTAACTTTGCTTCAAAGACTACGGTTCTGACAGTGAAACTATATGTAGGTTAGGTAGCCATAAAATTGCTAATGAGAGATAATGACCCTGAACATGTAATGAATAGTTTGTATAAATAGGGAAAGGTCACATATATGTATGCTTTGGTGAGGAATCACCCTTTGAGGAATTACCTTCTTATGCATTGCACTTTAAAGCTTGAGTATTATTTAGGCGAGGAATCACCTGTCGCTTTAATAGCCAAATCTATAAAGTCATAATGGTTTCACTAGTACAACTACCAACACAGAGGTTTACCACACAAACCTTTCGTCACACATACTTATCGTCACATAGATATACATCACATGATGGGCAAACAGGGGATGAGTTGCTCCATCTCTCAACATCAGGGAAATCCCATCTATCCAATCGACATGGTGCAAACCAACTTGCTTGTACCCCAAGACAGGTGAAATTTGACACATAAATAAAATATTGCGTCAGGGAACGTCTACTCGACCAACGAATTCTAAGACACCAACATGTGATACATTCAGATTTGCATCCTGAATATCAGGTGAGGCCAACATGATGCCCTCCCATCCCAATCATACATGGTGAATCTCTACACTCGTTTGAAGCTCGTGGCGACGCCTTGTAGGAATGGAGTTGAGAAACTCTGTCCCATCCCATGAAGATTGATGCACTGTACACTTACTCACACAGAGATATAGGTATTTACATCAGGATCATGAATTAGTAAAAGAAAACAACAAACACATTCAAAGTCTCAAAAAAATAGGAAATGAACATAAGATAAACATAATGATTCAAAATAGATTTATTCATGTTCAGAAAGGGGAGGGTTACAGAAAATGCAAATGTCTATTACATATAACATTCACCCTCACATTCCTCAATCATGTCTTAGAAGCTAACATACCTCATAATGTCAGGCTTGCTACTCAATTGTGTCACTCCTTCCTTGTTGCCTCTGAAAATTTTGGCTGCATGAGGCCTCCGGTGTTTAAGAAATTAAAAGCGAGATTTTTTCCCAGGTCCAAATTGCTTTTATAGGACGGGACTGTCAGATGTCATTCTGACATATCTTTGACTCCAGGTATGCTTGAATAGGATTCGTTTGGCCTTGACTGTCGTACTGCAAGATTACAAAGACAGACAACCAGGGCATGGCCCGCATTTCCCTACAGCCAACTCCTTAGTTTATCCTTGAATGAGAGTCTTCCACATGGCATCGGGCCTTACCTTTGGGTTAAGATGATATAATTTCCCGAGTCGTAATCCCTCCAGTAGATTCACTCTAGATGTGACCCTTCATGTGGAGTGTGGATACAAAGTGAGAATATCCTAACGAATGTAGTGGATAGAAAGGATTTGGAAGCTTCTAAATCAAATAGTGTGCTTGTGTAGAAGTGCGGTATCTTAACAATGTTTGTACGATTAACTATGGTTCACTACTTATATTACATGCTTACAAACTTGGTTAACTAGTCGTAAACCATTGGCCATGGTTGTCAATCTATTGAGGTTGTTGCAACCCAAGGCCATAGCTTGGTTTTGGGTTTGCATAGAGACCCATGGCCAAGCCGTGACCATGAGTTTTCATGGCCCACTGCCAAGACGTGGCCAACAACCGTGGGTAAGTTGTCTTTCACTATTTGTTTAAATTTCCGTTTGGATGTACGTATTTGAAGTTTGATATTTATTTTGAGATTTGAATATGGATAAAAAAATCGGTGTCTCTATATATGTTTTTGTAAGAGGGTTATTGAGTGACCAATGGCTATGGTGGATTTTTGTTGGGCAAATCCATTTGTTCGTTAGATTGGGGTGGATGGTCAAAGACAGGGTGGGGCTGAAAAATATTACTCCTCCCATATTTCCTTTAACCAAACTAGCAAAGTCCATCAACTTCAGCTACCTTACTATAGCCGGGAAGTATCGATCATCAAATTCCGTGGAGAGGTTCTGTGGTGGCAAGGGTGCTAGCTAAGCAGTCAACACCCAAAGTTTGATCGGGTTACACGTACCTCATCCAGGTGGAAGTGCATGTGTAGCATGCAAGTATAGGATCGCAGTAGAAATAATAGAGGTTTAGTAGGTAAACTAGACATTACATTACCAGAGTCTAAAACACATTCTAGCAATCATTACTGTCATTCCTAAAAACATTAGTATAGAGTTACATACAGCTCAAAATGGTATGTTCATCGCCTAATAGGCAACATATCGAATATTGTTGGTTGCCACTTTCTAAAAGGCTAAGTACAACTCAAAATGAAGCATGTCACAGGTTCAGGCGTGATCAACTCTTCCTCTTCAAGCATCACTCCTGGTTCTATCCCATGAATATTGATGCTTGTACACTTACGCACATAGAGATAGAGGATTCACATCGGGATCATGAATCAGTAAAAGAAAATAACAAACACATTCAAAGTCTAAAAAAAAAATAGGAAATGAACATAAGATAAACATAATAATTCAAAACAGATTTATTCATGTTTAGAAAGAGGAGGGTTACAGAAAATACAAATGTCTATTACATACAACATTCACCCCACATTCCTCAATCATGTCTTAGAAGCTAACCTACCTCACAATGTTAGGCTGGCTACTCAATTATGTCGCTCATTCCTTGCTACCTCTGAAGATTTTGACTCCACGAGGTCTCCGGTGTCTAAGAACTTAAAAGCGAGATTTTGTCCCATGTCTAAATTTCTTTTGTAGGACGGGACTGTCAAACGTCATTCTGACATATCTCTGACTCCAGGTATGCTTGAATATGATTCGTTTGGCCTTGATTGTTGTATTACAAGATTAGAGAGATAGACAACTAGGGCATGGCCTGCACTTCCCTACGGCGTGCCAACTCCTTAGTTTGTCCTTGAATGAGGGTCTTCCATGTGGTATTGGGCCTTACCTCTCGGTTAGAATGATATAACTTCCTTAGTTGTAATCCCTCCAATATATCCACTCTAGATGTGACCCTTCAGGTGGAGTGTTGGCTACTGTGTACGACACTGCTACTCTTCTAAACATCTTTCGTGTTGTTTTGAAAAGCTCCAATGTATGCGTTGGTCTATCCTAGATTGTTATTGGCCCTGAGTGAGTAGTTCTTGTCCCATCAGAGCCATTGGGCTCTTCAGCTCGTCATTCTTGTCTGCATGGCGGCTGAATTTTCTAGCTCACCTACCATGGGGTGAGACTTTCTTTTGCACCTCACTTTGGGACTTATTTGCCAACTTGTCTACAAGGTGCTTGCTTTCCCACCTGTTGGACTAGCTGCACTTTGCAGTAATTTCCTTCGCCAACCAATGGAGTGTTCCTTTGTCGAGAGAGTCATGGTCGTGGATTTCTTGAGCTAGTTGTAGCCGAGAGACCAATGGCCATGGTTGTCAATCTATCGAGGTTGTTGCAACCCCAAGGCCATGGCTTGGGTTTGGGTTTGCATAGAGACCTATGGCCAAGCCGTGACCATGAGTTTTTGTGGCCCACTATCAAGACGTGGCCAACGACTGTGGGTAAGTTATCTTTCACTATTTGTTTAAATTTCTGTTTGGATGTACGTATTTGAAATTTGATCTTTATTTTGGGATTTGAATATGGATAAAAAATCAGTGTCTTTGTTTATGTTTTTGTAAGAGGGTTATTGAGTGACCAATGGCTATGGTGGATTTTTGTTGGGCAAAGCATATCGGTGGTGGGCTGAAAAATCCACCTATTCATTAGACTGGGGTGGATGGTTTCAAACAGGGCGGGGCTGAAAATTATTACTCCTCCGATGTTGGGTGGGAGAGGGTGTTATTCGCCCATATAGAGCGGGTAGCACCCCTAGCCTTGGTGACCATGCTCTGACAACTAGTAACACCTGCTTCTCGTAGGCAAGAGATGTCACGTGCTTACGTAAATAAAGTTAGGCAAGAGATTACATAACTTAAATAAATAAATGCAATGAGCCTGGAACTAAATCAAACTTCTCTCCATCTAGGCCTAGCTTGCCTACTCATACTTATTATCCTCATTTGGGTGGTTAAAAAAATGAAATAAAACTAATGAGTCAAAGACTAAGTAAGAAGCTTGTCATAGCGTAAACATAATAAACCTAGGGATTTTTTTATAAAATATTTCATGTTGAGAATTTAAAATCATGACTATTCATTCTCATGCTTATGCTATGCATGACTTGTCTTCAATTATCTGAATTAATTGATTGATCTAACTGACCAACACACATCCCTATGTGCAAAGGTTGTGATCGACTCCACATCCTGTAGCCGCAAGGGGAGCCGTTAAGTATTATTTTGGCATACTACGTTGGACGATGCTTAAGTCCGTGGGTTGCACATCTACCCATGAATCGCATTGATACCATGCATCTGAATGACAATTTTATTAACTAATTTGATCTTGTCTTACACTTGAACATAAGAAAGCTTATGCGTCTTTTGAAAGATGATATGCGTGACATACATAATACGTATATAATTATAAATTCTAAATTAAACTTGATGCGAAAATAACATGATCATGAACTATGATTAATAACATGCTTGCAAAAATCATGATATACGTGGTGCATAAAAAGTGGCTATCAAAGAACGAGCTTTAAAAATAATCTATTTAAATTACTTAATATGTGTTAATCCTAACTTATGATCAAGCTACTTACGTCGTTGCATTACTTCTTGAATCTTACTCCATAGCTTGTTACCTATACGAAGTATTAAAAGTTAACAACTTTTAATATCTTAATTAAATAAATAATATGAAGAGTAATTTAATAATCATTCTATTATATACTAATATCATATAATTATTCTTTAACAACTTCAAATTATAACTTAGTAAAGTAATTAGGCTTTATACAATATCTTAAAATAAGTCACGAAAACCTTAATTCATAAAATAGTTTTAAATTTTCTTATGATTAGCATAATTATTCAGTTATATAAAAAATCTAACAAATACTTATAATATCATTTAAATATTCTTAACACATTTCTTTATTTTAAATATACAACTTTAATAGTATAATTATATCATAATCTATTAAAAAAACATCAGAACTTTGTTTAATAAAATTGACTCAATCAAACTTAAAGCATTCAAAAACTAATTTTAAATTCTTATTATTTAATATTGAAATCTAATTATAAAACTTAATATTTAATAATATAGATTAAACCCAATAAATATTACTGTAGAAAAATATAAGTTTTTGGGCTAACATGAATAAAAACTGAGCCCAACAAAAAAATATTATGCCCAACACACTTATTATAACAGTTTTTGTAACAAGGTATAATCAGGTCGAGCCTGATTTAAAATATAAAACAAATTTAAAACCAAGCCCAGCCCAACAACAAAATACGCCGAACATGAACTCGGCCTAACTAAAGGGCGTTATGGGAATTAGTCATATACATGCAGGGGCTTTCGGGAAGGGTTGGAAACAAAGCACTGGAGGGATGGGCCGTGCGACAGACTCGCCGAGGGAGAGACAGAGGGCGACAGAACGACGGCTGGGAGGCTGGACCGAGTTGAAAATCATGGTGGTGGTTGGCTGGCTCCTTTTGTGTGTGATGGAGTCCTGAGAGAGAGAAAATGGCACTCATGTGGTCTCAACCCGAGGATAAAGGAGTGGAGGGAGAGAGTGAGTTTGCGACAAGGGACTTATGGGAAGGAGTGCAGCAGATCTAGGATGATGGAAAGCGTCCGACGTTAGTTTTTGTGGAGGTTGGCTGGTTACGGCAACCGTGGGCATGTTGGGTCGTCAGTGTCACTGGTTTGTGGTATAGTGGCCTGATTTTGGGTGGCTGGTTGGCATGTGCTGTGGCTAAGGGAGGAGACATGGAGGAGATGAGTGGTGCGGTATTGGGTTGTCTGTGACTGCTGTGGTGTGGGGGAGAGGACGTGTGATTATTCTCTGTTTTGATGGGTGTAAAATAGAGAGTCTTAAGGTTATGGCTTGGTGGTGGATCCGACATGTAGGGTGGTGCCACCTCGTCATGGTGTCTTAACTGGTTTTAGGTAGTAACCGAGAAGGTGGAGGCACAGAGTTTCTAGCAAGGTAGAGAGGAAACCAACGTTGGTGTTCCTTTTCTCGGCATCTTTGGTGTGTGACTGGTTGTTGGCTGTGAGGAGTATGCATGCGGCGGAGGAGAGAGTGCGGTGCAATAGATACAGTGCTTGGTCTGCCCGTGGCGAGAGAAACGTGCAATGTGGGGATAGTTTTCATCCGTGAGTGGTTGCTATGTGTAAATGTATATTCCTACGAGTATATATAAGATGATAAGAGTTAAGATGATGAATAGATTTTTTCGTATATATATCTGGAAATCCTAATGCAATATGAGGAGGCCGGAGGCGTGCATGGGGCCTATTCAGGGTCTGAAAGAGATGGAAAACTTGGGAAGTTTAAACACATTTTAAATACTCTAATAATATAAATAATAAATAATAATAACCTGCTTTAAACTACCCAGCTCGTAATAAAAATTTTACAACATAGCAACAATAGTGAAATGTTTCTAATAATATTTTAAAATATATATAAATAAATGAATAATTATTATTTTTTTAGTTTAATAAGATAATTCGATCCCTAAAACTATTGGGATCGGGTTGTTACACAACCAAAGCTAACACACACCTTGGTGACTATGGTTAACACACGCCATAGCGACAATAGTGGTCGACCAAGTCTCTTGTACCTAGATAGCCAAGTCTAGAAATATGCAGGCTGAGCTTTAGTGACCAAGGCCGACACACAACTTGGTGACCATAGTGGTTGAGCTAGCCTCCCCCCACAATAGCAGTCGCGACCTTCCACAACATTTGTCACCAGTGGATTACCTTTGGGAATGAGCCTCAGAGCCCCATGACCACCATGTGCGGATTGCTTTCGGGAACGACTTGATGGGCTCTATGAACACTTACTGCAGATTACAACAAACAAAGTACACAAACTCTTAATGCCCAAAATAAACACACCAACGCGGAATTGCCTTGAGGGGCAAGAAATCCTCTTGCACCAACAAAAACAAAAATAATCACCAAATATGGAAAACACGCTTTACACAATCTTCGCTCATCAATGAAAAACCATCACATGCAAATCTCTATCATATGCTAGCAACATACAAGCATACTAGAGGCCCTTATAGGGATTTACAAGTCTCTACGATGTTTGCCCTTGGAGATCTTCATTGTATCACACAACAACAGAAAACTTGGGACAATTTCCTAAAATTTATTTTTCTACATGTTTCGTAAACTATCTTTATCATGGTTGACTTGAAGATTTTCAAGACCTACTTATTGTACAAGTCGACCTTAATAATCGCATGCATATGTTAGATATGAAATCAACTAGGGTCCAAACTATTGGAAGCCCATTACCAGTGATAAAATGAAAGTTGACTATGAAAGTGACATAATGCTAATAGGTTTGAGTTACTCCAAAAACAGAATGAGATCTCTATAAAAGAAAGGAATCGCTACAAATTACATCGGGGGATGAGATATCTCTACAAGGAAAGACTCTCTACCATCTCGGGGACTCTCTCTCTCTCTCTCTCTCTCTCTCTCTCTCTCTCTCTCTCTCTAGATGGGATTCATCAACTTCTTAAACCACCTTGGAATATTCCTATTTTCTTCATTTTGTTGAGAGCTTTGGAAGGATATGAGAGACTGTAAAATCATCAAATACAGTGAATTTTGACCGCAAACGACTCATGAATGTAGGCTTTTATGCTAAACCATGTAAGTCTTTGTATCTCTCTCTTTATTTACAGTCTATATGCTTCGTTTATCATTTATTTCGTGGATGTACATCCGAACACAATATCACCACAGCCCAAGCCAACGTGGGACATATATTCAACCGTATTGTTGGGCTCCGACTCCATCGGAAAAATGCATCAACACACCCTGTAGCTGGTTTTTTAAATGGATTTCTTAAAATGTGTTTCCATTAACGCAGAAATAACATGAAGCCTAAAACAACAACACATTAAAAAGATAATAACTAGCGTAATGATCATAACCTAAAATTACAAAATAATAAGGACGTAATAACACAATTCCAAATCTAAATTATTTAGGAACATTAAGGTACTACGATCCACCGCTGATGAAAACAATTTGCTCATCCAAATTATATATAAACAGTCACAAAAAATCAAGTTTGTTGTAGTGAGTACTCTGATCATCAGTTTTAAAAGATTTTCTCTCTCTTTCTTGTGTGGTTATATAATATATACAATAAATCTAGATGAGATTAGTCTTAATATCTATATATATATATATATGTTAAAAAAAATAATCGAATAATATCTTGAAAAAAATAATCTATCTTTAAAATTATTATAGGATTCTTAAATTTGGCCTCTTGCATCAATGGGCGGGAATATTTATATCATGACATATTCGCAGTAGTACTCATTATTATTATATATTAATTACATGCTGATGTGGTAGTTTTATCCCAGAACTATCTCGAATCCTTAATAATACCATTGAATATTTAGAAGTAGGCCATATTTGCTAGCTGTTGTTTCGTATTAGTTGAAGAAGAGGTTTGGTGGGTATTCAGTCATATCATCAAAGTTTTGAAAAATACTGAATTTTGTTAATAAATATAATAATATAATAATTTTATTATTTCTTTAAAAAAGTGAGGTTTATTATTAGAAAAATAATTTTTTTATTCTTTTTTTTTTATGTATATCATATTTATTCATTTTTTTAAACAAATACACAAAACGTCTATATTTTAAAATTATAAATATTATTTTTCTCTCTTAATATATTCTGCATGTCTTTGTCGCGGTGGTGTTTGGTCCTTGTTTCCTAGCTAACGTAATGATCTTAGTACAGAATATCGATTCATTAGTCAGAGGAAACACATAAAAACAATTAAGAAGGATTGATTGATTTACAATAGACAAGTTGAATAAATGTAATGATGATGCCTTCTACTCACCCAAGTTTGCGTGTCAGCTTTGGATGCTTCTCTACTCTTGAGCTATGTTAAATTAATTTGAGTCTTCTCTTTCAGTGTGCTCGATGATATTATCGGCCTTTAACTACTCTCTCTTCTTTGTCCCCTTATCTAAATGTTAAAGGTGTAAATTCAGCGTCATTGTTATTCAAAAAAAATTTCTTTTCATGCTATCATATTTATATAATTATCCCACAACCCTCATTTATATAACTATCATATTTATATAATTATCCCACACCCGTATAATGATCGGGATAGTGATTTATACATAAAAAAAAAAAAAAGTAACATCATTTACAGCCCCTTTGTATAAACTTTTTAAACATCGTTGAAAACTTATTATCTATCTTTTTGATGTCGTGTTTTGTATCTTGGGGCACTACATGCCACTCATGAGTTGCGCCTACAATGTCCAATGAAAATGAGGCCTGGGTGGTATGAGATATCTCTAATACCTAAGTCAAATTATTAACTTGTGATGGAGACAAATCCGAATGTATGTGTAGAGAGAGATTTCTCTCTCTAAGAGGGTGTATATATACTTGGTGGTGTGGTCCCAGGTACCTATCAGTAGTAGCATATTGGTGTACCAGACATGGCCTTGGCGGCAGGCGATATTTTGCCTTGTTAGCTACAGTCGTGCTGTCTCATACTTGGGTTATACTACTAACCTCTTGCTTTCTGCCTGGCGACAGGTGGACCATGCTCGATCATGGATATCCAAACTGGTTCGCACCCATTCTTGTCATGGCGTGTTAACTTCGTCGGGCATTAAATGCGGCGTGCCCTGTCCTTTTCCGCACACATCCCTTGTCCTTCCTACCATTAGCCATCTGGAGGTGGTAATAACTGTTTTTGACATTGCATGTGAGATTTGTCGGCCATGAAGTGCACCAGGACCTCTTGCTCGAAGCTCTAACACTTTGTGTTTATAACTTTGCCATTTGCCATTGGGCCTCTTTGGCGTGACCCATTCCACCCTTTACCCCGGTTCTACTATTGTTGGACTGTCCTAAGACCTATCTCTACCTTGGGGGTAACCGAGAGCCTCAAGGTCCCTTTGTGGGCCAGGCCCTCATGCTTTGGCCCACTGGGCGGAGGCAGGGGGGAACCCCCACATATCCTTTGTGCGTATCTTTTTTGTACTTCAAATTTTGGATTACATATGCACAAGCATGATGCAGTGATGATTATGGAGTTATCTGAGCTAGACCTCTTATGAACTATAATATAATATATTATATATAGAGAGGAGAAAACAAGTTAGGAATAACACAACAAATCTCTCATTGAAAGACATCAAAACATTTTGCACACACCAATCATTAATAGAATCAACAATTATTCTCCATACTTCCGAATAAACCAAAAACTAAGGTAGCTATATCTAGAATTCTCCAACCCCATTACAGCTTGCTTTCTCTAATTTGTGTTCTTCCTCCTCCATTGTATCACAAAGTGTCCCACCCCTTGTCTCTAGCAAACATACTGCAAATATCCCACAACATCCTATTGCCTACCCAAACAACCCGAAAGATGCTAAACCATCTTCCTTGCCAACGGAGACAAGCATCGGATAGAACACGCCACCAAGCATGAGTGCTTCGTGCCAAACCATCTATCTAGAATTCTCTTGTCACCGACAAAGTAGAGTTCAAAACATATGTCAAAAACAACTCTATTGTGTATAAGAACAGTATATTAACCACAATAGAGGCGCTGAAGAAGGACAATAATGCAAGTCCAATCTATAATCTTGTCCACATATTTCCCTTCAAAACACACATGATGCTGCAAACACCACTAAGGGTCGTGAAAACTATATTTGAATTTTTCCTTTTCAATTTTCCTATGACAAAGAAAGTGAACAACGCAGAGAGCAGCTTGGACAAGGCATTGAAAGTGACACCCAAAAGGAGATTAAATGCCAAGTTTCCTAGACCTAGTGGCATGCCATAGTAAACAAGTCCAACACCGAAAGCTATCACCATAACTGCCGCCAACTTTTGAAAAACCCATTTTTTCTCCACCAAGATCTTAACAGTGGACTAAAGATTGGCGTTGCAAGTTTCTTGCTCAAAACACATTCCCAAAGAGTTCCAGTGGACTAATGTATATAGCAATGTATAGTATATTGCATATAAATAATATATAGTAATCTAAAGTATATTACATATAGTATAGTAATAATATTCTTGATCGATAATATATTCACAATATATAACAACTATATTATCAATTTTTGTATATAAGTTAGAGATGCTAGCATTGATATCTAAACGTAAGTCAGACATGACAGTACAAATCTCCGTAACCATTGCATCAGCTATATTATCAATCTGCCATCTCCTCACGAGTAGCTATGTGTGATGCCTCAGTCTGCATGGATGTCTCACTGGCCAATACTCCATGACATCTCGATGTGCATCTCTCTGAGTATCAACCGGGTCTGGAATAGGACCACGAAGATGAAGTCTCGAGTGTATCGTACTTCATGACAGGGTGAAGGAGTTGATTAGTCGCATCGACTCCTGTACATGCTCAGCAATATCTGGCAGGACCCCGACATGTAGCAGAAATCATTTGATCAGGATCCTGAATGGCAATATATGTGTCATAATGTACCGGGCCTCTGATCCCTATCGAATAAATAACCCGCTAGGTCGATATGAACCCCACGAGCGACGTGTAGCATAAAATTCGCTCGATCCATGCCAACCTATGTCTTGTGTTGTCGATGATCAATGTTGTTGGCGATGATCAAGTTCATGATCTTGAAGAAATCAGATAGATCTGTCTGTTTGATGCTCTTCGTCCAATCATAGGGAAGAACATCTGAACCAACAACCAACTGCCTCACCTCATGATCAAAGAGGCCATCGAGTGCATCTATATAAGATCCCTCATCCTCAACCGTCTCCCCATCACCCAAAGTCGAAGACTCTCTAGACACCATTTTCGGAAATGCAATGCACAATCAAGGAATACCAATAAAATCAGTGAGCTCTTTATGGTATATGCCCCTCGGATCGTGTATGCTCCTCCATCATCAGGTCTGGCACCATCGAGCCTTTTATAGAACTCAGAGACGATCTCAATTTAAGAAACGAGGTCTCATGCTTCGTCCTTCTGGTCGAGGATTGGTGTCTAACAATGAAAACTGATGTCAATGAATGACCTCCCAGATAAGAGACAGAAAGAAAAAAATCTTCACCTGACGTTCTAATAAAATAATTCTCTCTCGAACTGTTTCGATGGAAGGTTGCCTTGGTCTACCATACTTACATCCCTTATAAGACATTATCAACCTGAAATTTAAAAAATAAAATATATATGCAATATTAGTTATAAAATATAATACATGAATATTCACAAAATTATATACTAATTAAAACAATAAGAAACTATTTTCTGTTATACCGTTTGATCTAATCCCTAACCGTTCAAACGTTATAATTTTTACAGTACCGTTCAAACGTGAAACATATATGTTCGAACACTAAATTTAAATTTAGTTCGAATGTATGGTGAACCAATCAACCATTCAACGTTTGAGTTCCTACCGTTCGAATGCATACAAACTCGTTCGAATGGTATATGGATCGAACTTAGCCATGGCTGAATCAACTCAGTGGCCATGAAAATGAAAGGAATCCACCGATTGGTTTCGTCCTTCCAAAAATAACAAGTACACAACACTCATTTAACAGCCTACGGTGGATTCCCTATTTTTTTACAAATAATCTAACAAAATCGATATAAATAAACCATTATTTGAATGTAAAGATTGTACCTCTTGAAATGAGTGAGTCTTCGACGGTGCAGTGACGACGACGGGTGATGACGGTGTTCCACTAGTTGGGTTACGTTCAGAATTTTGAATGGTTGTTATGGGAGCGGCGACGGCTTTCAAAAGCCTCCCTCGATACCTTATATGTATAGATTCGTTCGAATGCTATGTTATATGTTCAAACAATTTTGAGACTATTTTATCGCTTGAACAATAGTATATACCGTTCGAACTGTATTTATTTCAAATTAGTAAATTAATTGATTTTTGATATTTAATATATCATATAGTATATATCATTATATGATATTATATGTATGATATATCATATAGTAATTTCATATGTAAATACAATAATATATAGTATTAGTATCTGCTAATTATAATATCATATAGTATATTAGTATATACTATATGATATCGTATTATAATATAATATATCATATAATATCATATAATACATACCATATTATAATATATCATATATCGCTATAATATAGTACTATATAGTACCTGTTATATCAGTATATCACTATACTATAGTATCCTTGATATATATCATATATGGTAAACATATGTATCATGATATAGTATAAATCATGATATATATATATATATACACTATATCTATATATCACTATATGATATATGGTATATGCTTGTATATAATACGATATGAAACCGATACAGATGATTGATCGATTTTGCGTTTACATTACACTTATGACAAACCTTTTATGTAATAAATGTATCAGTATTTCAAAATTAACCACTGACGAGAAAGGAAGTTCGCATCCCATCTCCACCTGTTCCTAACTCTCCGTTGACTCACCACTAGGGATTGACTCTATAGAACAAGGTAAAAATGTAATAGTCATTTTGTTTCAATTAAGGTCATTCATTCATATAACATCATTTCTAACCGTCATTTACTTCGTTTCTACAATGAATATCATATTTTGTAGAGTTAACAGTACAATTGCATCAAGGTCGAGACACTACTAGAGGTGTGACGTTGGAAACATATCATAAAGTAGGTAAGATTAAGGTTAACATTCCCGATGAATATACCGGAGGCGAAGGACAACCAACAGCTTGGCTTGCATCGCCTATAGGTGCTCTTACATGAACTTATGCACATCTAACTACGAGTTCATGGCAGAAAGTCCCTCAAGATGTGACAGAGCTTATCAAGAAGCGTTGTTTGGTAATGTTTAAATAATTGATTTATATTAATATTATTTAATATGTATGCAAAATTTAGAATATTCTGGGTAATAATATTTTTTGAGTATTTTTTCAAGAATGATTTTGAACTAAATTTTGGTCGAAGAGAGGAGCATAAGACTGTCGATGAGTTTATGTGTAATGCAGTTTACAAATATAAGGCGGAGTATTATGAGCATTATAATAAGTTCAAGAATAAGGAAGATGAACGCCAACATCTTTTCCAGGATGTCCGACCTTCCGATTTGAAAAAACTTTATCATATGTTTAAGAATCCATCATATAAGGTAAATTGAATGAATTTTTTTGCGTATTCTATTTATAATTTTCGTTTCCTAATATTTACAATTTCTATGCAGGAACGAAGTTCTATAAGAAAACCAAATAGATCGAAGTTGAAGTCATCATGCAGCTCAAGATCTTTCCATTGCCTCTCTAAGAAATTGGTAATGCTATTATTTGGAGGTATTCTAATAAATTTATATCTCAGCAAATGTCTCTTGTAGTAAGAGTCAGATACCAATTATGATCTGATAAAATTATATGTTGCATCACATACTGATCATAATGGAGAGTGGACTCATCCCGATACCCGTAAAAATTATGTAAGTATTATAATCTATTTTAATTAAACATATTTGAATATTTTTTATGATATTAATTCTTTCTCTTGTGTGTAGGATAAAATAGTTACCCTACGTGCTAAGTTTGCGTCAGATTAAATTTTTTCAAGAAGTGATGCTGAAATTTTTACACAATTTCTGGATCAACGTTCATGATATTTGAAGGGTTTGAATCACTGTGTAAAGATCGTAGTGGGACTACTACGATAAGATTTCAAGAAATCACAGTAAGTTGAAAACCATGATAATTGATACAATGTATGTAGAGACAATGAATTTTCCGATACAAACATAAGATTTAAGGTCAGTAAAATATATTTACAAAAGTAATAGACCAAGCAGAAGAAATACCGCAGTTTTAAAATAAACCCCGAGCAACTTATATATAGGAATTCAAGTAAACATCATCCAAAACAGCGGCTATGAAGCTTGAAAGTAAATATTAGAAACCCAACTAGCAATTAATTTTAAAACTTGAGTCTTTGGAATACAAAGCATTTAACTTATCATATTGATTTCTAGTCAACATAAGTGTTACCCGTGTGTTTAAAACTACAACATCCCAAGCAAAAAATACATATATTCTTATAATATGGCAAGTACTATTCCCAATGCCTTAAGCAACATGATTATATATGCACTTAAAAAACAAACAGCATGGAACCAACCAACATGATATTACATAGGGATTATTCATTCAAAACAATGTATAAGATATGGTAAAATCACCAATGAAAAACGCAAGGTAAAAACCAAAGATCCACGTAAATGGTCTCTATACGAGGACTTGAAACTGAATAGTACTAAACACGATGGAAAATATTTTCCTCGGTCATTCACCACGCACTAGTAGGCATCACCAGGGAAGATGACCCACAAGTACTTGACGAAGTAGTGAGGAGTGTTAAAAACATAAAGGCACTTGGCAACACACAAGGACAATCCACTAAAAATGAAAATAAAACATATAACAAAAGTTTCGTAAGGAAAAAATAAAGGCACATATTTGGTGTAAACCCATAAACCATGAACCGATATTCTATTACTATCAACATCACATAGGCAATAAGCATAAATCGAAACGGGATGTAGCATATCTCATAATCATTTAACACCCATTGTAAATGCTGTCAAGGATGTCACTTACCTCAAGTAGTGAAGGTTTCTGGCCAATCATTGATGCTCTGAGCTTCCATGCCGAGACTACTAGCACTGCTTGAAGTCCTCGTACATTTTGGGTGCAGGTGTTAGAATCCTTGGAAATGAAAGGGGTTTATGTGCTAAATACAAGATAGACGAGAGGGTGAGAGAGCTCAAGAAGAGAAGGTGAAAGCTTCAGGCTCTGAGAGAATAAGAGAAACGGGCAGCCGGTAAGGTGAAATGGTCCAGCTTAAACTTCAGAAGTTAGGGTTTTCTTTCTTGCAGTGTTGACTACGGCAGATGAGAGAGAGAGAGAGTTGAGTAGCATCAGAGAAGTAGAAAGCTATGGAGACC
The DNA here is from genome assembly GCF_004785595.1 of Juglans microcarpa x Juglans regia. Taxonomy (NCBI): domain Eukaryota; kingdom Viridiplantae; phylum Streptophyta; class Magnoliopsida; order Fagales; family Juglandaceae; genus Juglans; species Juglans microcarpa x Juglans regia. Next base: position 13,071,625 of record NC_054609.1, read on the forward strand.
TAGAGTGAAAGAGTTAGTGATGACCTATGGAGAGATAAAAGGATTGGATTGGTGTCATTGCTCCTCCATTACATTCTGCGGGGATTGTTCTGGCGTTTGGTGAGCATCATGCTGTCCACATGTATGCCAAATGAGGCAAGTGCAAGTGGTGGAAGGGATGTGTTTTGTGCATTTCAAAAGCTCAACCAAGGAAGGAGAAGCTCAGTTCCGCCATTTGTGAATGTCTCACATGTGGTTAGGCGGTATATGTTTCCGTGACTGTTCTCAAAACGGTGTCATATTGGCGGGGTTGGATTTTTTCGTGAGAGTGCTTGCACGCTTCTGAGGACTCTCAAATCACTTTAGAGCATGTCCAAATTTCTCCTGAGCATTTGCTTAGGCCTTCACCGAGGGTTCAGGAAAAATAGATTCTTAACATTTGCTCGGCTTCTCAATATAGTGAGGGAATGAACTCTTTTTAGCTCGGATGCAAGTTAGGACGAGGAACATTTTTTGTGTATTTGTTCAGGCTCGTACTACTTTGCTCGTAGAATGTGTTTTGGACACTAGCTCACCTACCTTTGCCTACCTAATTCTTTACTCGCCCAATTTCTTGCCCTTGAACTTGCTTGTCTCGTGCATTACTCTCCTGATGCTAATCTCGTCTTCCCCATGCCTACCCTTGTCATTTCTCACTTTATTTGACTAAACTTGTACTCATCTCATGATTCACTTATCTAACCCCTTACCAGCCTAATACTCTACCCATCTAGGCCATTGCTCGCCCAACATTTTATCTAACTCATTATTCACCCGGTGTTCTTTTGCTCGGTATTCTCTTCTCAACTTAGCTCATTCGCCCAATACACTCACTTTGCTTACCTTGTTCCTTGCCCATAGAACACTTGCTTGCCTAATGCCAAAATAAAATTTTAACTTAAAAGTGCCCTGACCATCTCTTCTCCAAATGTAGAAAGGTCTCATAGAAAAGTTAAGATTAAATTTCTACTAATTGGTATAGTCATCTAGGGTGCTTGTCGAGGTTAAGAATTGTTGTATCGTATCAGATATTTACGTGTTAAGGCTGGGGGCAAGTTGGGAAAGGCTCCTAATGGTTAAACAAATTACTTGGAAAGGCTTGAAATTATGAGCTTTCAATTTTTGAAATGATCCAAACGTGATACCCATGTTGAATGGTGAGTGTAGGTGGTCATGTATAGTTCCTAGATTGCTTGAGAGGGAGATATTCTTGCTATTTTAATAATTTCAATGGGGCTAGCTCCAATTGTACCGTTGACTAATTCTTTTGGAGTGTGGCTAAGATCTGGCAAGTTTTCCTTAGAACATTATAAATGCTACCAAAACATACTTCAGTCAGAAGTGTGCAACTTAATAAGTAAGGAAGTCTTGTAACGCCCTAAAAGAAAATCGATAGACGAACTTCTTTAGACCTTAAAAAGGTCATGAAATCCCAAAAAGATTCCATGAATCAAACAATCGATTAGATTTTAGTCTGTTAGCTTGTTCAAATCCTGATCCACTATGAAGAAGAAATTGTCTTTCGATTTATTTGAGGCACTTAGGAGTTTAATTTTATGAAATGAATTGCAGCATTAGACTCGTAGGAATATTTAGGACTTCATGGTGTAATAAAATGTTACGATTTTTTCATGTGAAAAGTAACTCTTTGGGAGATCACCACGTGACATATGGTTCAAATAGCTATCAATTCACTATGTGGGATGTTCAAATCAACCTAGAATCACTAGAATTTTTTTTTGGATACATGGCACAAACTTAGCCATCTATTTGGAAATCCAATTGACACTTGTCAAGAGAAGTACCAAATGTATAAGGAGAATGCAGTAAAAACCAAACAAGTGAATAGGCATCATTATCTCATACACTCGAGCACTTTTTGGCTAACCAAAAAGGGGGTTTCAACCCTACTTAAACCCAAAACCCCAAATCGTTAGGGTAACTGAAACCGTAAACCTCAAAACCCTAAACGCTTGTGGGTGGTTTTGACTAAGTAAATCCTACTTGGTTTAAGCCACTTCGACAAGCAAACAACCACTCAAGTACACTCTCTTACACCATCATCCACTCCCTTACACCTTGGTACTTGCATTTGAGCAAGAAAATCGGCAATGGACTAAAACTCCAACCGAAAGCTTCTTTAAACCCCAAATGGAATGCATTCGGTTACACCTTTGTTAATCTAGCCAAAACCCTTAGTTCCCCTAAGCCTACAAGCTTTCTCCCACTTACAAGACCATATCATGGCTGAATTTCCACCTCATTTTCAGCTACAAATAGTTGCAATTATGGAAGGTCAAGCAAGCAACATCACTACTAAAATACACCTCATTCTGCAGCATCGATGCAACCCACATTCCAGTAGATTTCCCTTCTCATTTTTGCAACCAACCCTTACCTCTTGTGTCACAGACTTCAACCACCCAAGGTCAGCCCCTGTACCCCCCATGCCAGCTTCTCAGTTCCTCCCACACTTGCATAATCTTCCTTTCCTTCCAAGAGAGAAACCGAGGGAGCTAGATGAGAGAAAATTATGCAGCCCACTTTTCTTGAGTTCTGGCCTTTGTAAGTTATTTCTTCTATCTCAAATCTCTTATATTTTGTTTAGTTTTAAGTCTTGAATACTTGGGAAAGTGTTGGGAAAATCTTATTGGAGGTTGATGGTTGAATGTTGGAGTTTGGTGATGGAACTACTCGGTTTGGATGTCGTTGTTGAACCTTGGAAGTTTTGTGATGTTTTCATAAAATTTTTTGTGAATCTCAGTTCCATGATGTGTTTCCATGATTTTTTTGTGTAAGTTGTAGTTTGATTTAAATCATATTAGGTTCTAATAAAATGGTTTTGCATGATCTACTAAGTGTTAGAAGCTGAATCCTCCAAATGAGTTTTTGTTGGTTTATTTTGTCATTTTAGCCTTATGATCTTGATTCTATAGTTTTGATTTTTGAAAATCTTTTTCTTAAAGCTTTGATCTATGGATTAGGTTGGTTTTTTAGAGTTTTATGACTTAGATCTTGTTAATTTTTTGACAAACGTGAAAAGAATATGTTTTTATGCTAGGTTTAGAGGCTCTTGAATGTAGTAATGTTTTGGTGTGATTATTTGCTATGACTTGTTGGGTTTGATGCTTAGATCAAGTTAGAACTTAAATATGAGGTATATAGGTGTATGGTTTTAAGATTTCATGCATGTAATCAAGGTTTAGTCTCATTGTTTAAGTCAAAAGCATGTTAAGTTTCAAAATATATGTTTTCTCTGCAAATCCATTTTCATTTGTTGAGTAATGTGATGTGATTTTTGTTGCTAGTCAAGCATGGTACCCACTTGGTTTGAGTGATGACCATGTTAGAAGTTAAATTTGTGGAGTCCTTGGAATTGAAATGTAAGTGACAGACCAAAAACACCAAGATTAGGTTAGATTCGACCTAATCTTGATGTTTTGTGTGATTTTTTGAAGTTGTGAGTTTATGATTTTGTGTAATGCTTGATCAAGTGTCATGACATGATTTTAGACTAGGGGTTTGATGGGATGCCCTAGATTCCGTTTGGGATTTGACAGTCTTTGAAGTGTCGAGACATGCAACACAAGATTATCTAACCCCATTCATGATAAATAAAGATGCAATGTATCTAGTATGCATATAGCAATATGCAATATTCGCAGCGTATAATTTTTTTCTTGAACAATACTATATACCAAATGTAACATATCCCAAAATAACATAAGCATACTTCAAAATCATATGATAGCAGACATCCAAAAGTTGTTGCAGTGCTTGTCTAAAATGTCTGTAACGACATGAGTACTGGAGACAACGCTCATTGAATACAGTAATAAAAAGAACATAACTACTAAGTTAGCTTGATGAGTTACTCTTGCAAGTCAGTTAAGATAGTCATGATCCTATCTAAAAATCGGAGTGCTGAAGTGATAAGCTCTTCATCGTCGCGTCGTTGCCTAATCGACCTCCTCTAGGTGATCTTCTGCTGGCTTTTCAGGTCCTCACGCATGACTTATCATTCTGGGGGAATGGTAGTTGGGACTACCACGTGAAAATTTCAGCAAATTAACAACCAATTTAAACTAGTAGTATATAGTTGCATGCATGACAGTAAAGAGACATAAATGCTGACATGACATGACTTGGAAAATAGCATGATATATGCTTACATAAGTTGAAAACTGACATGAACTAAACTGACATGAATTAAAAGCTAACGTGAACTGAAATTTGAATGTGAATTGAAAGGACATGTATTGAACATGAAACTGACTTGATTGAACATGAACTTGAAATCTTGTTAAACAATAAGCTGGTTGATTAAACATGACATATGCTTTACAGAAAATATGAATGTGACTTGCCTTGATTGAACTGAATTTAGCATGAACTGAAACAGACTTGAATGTGACATGAACTGAATGTGAACTGAAAGTGCTTGACATGAACTGAACTAACATGAACGTAACATGGACTAAACGTGAGCTAAAAATACTTGAGATGAGCTGAACTAACATGAACATGAAATGCCCTTACAACCAAAATGATTTAACAAACTATTTCGTTAGAAATCGAAGAGCAATCAGAAATTCCTTCCAACATATTTCATTCGAGATATTCAGAAAATTAGAATGATTATGCCATTAGTATTTTAATGGAGACACCCTAACAATCATAATGATTACACCAGAAATACCTAGTAATAGTTTGAATGAAAATACTTTGACAATTAGAATAATTACGTCATGAGTATTTTAGTAGAGGTATTCTAACAATCAGAATGATTACGCAAAAAATACCTTGCGTGAATTATCAATGGAGATACTCAAACAACCATAGTGATTATGCCACTAGTACCCCATGCATGACTGACTGGAAAAATATTTCTTGTTGGACTTGTATGACTTATGTCGTGGCGTAACATAACGTGACATATTTGTGTGACTAATGACATGGCATAACGTGGTGTGTAATAGATAAACATGTACTAGAAATAAATCATGGCATGGCATAACATGACATGTAACAGATAAATATGTACGTGAAATAAAAATATGGCATGATATAACATAACATGTATATAAGCATAACAAACATGAATGATGGTTTCTTACCACTACACATACACAAATATCCTGGAAATAAGTTAGATGCCAACTTACAGTGACTGTAGTGTAACATACGTAAAAGAAGTGAAAGAGCATGAACTAAAATGAGATGATTCTAAGGGGTTAAAATATCCCTCTACATGTGGCAAAATTATCATTTCATCCCTCTACATGTGGGAAATGACAATTTTAGCCTAAATTAAGGGTTTTGCATACTAACTCCAAATTCTACCAATTTTGTCCTAGAAAAATTATATGCATCAGCCATTATTCACTATCACACACCCCACATCTTAAGAAAAAAAAAAGTTATAGGTGTGGGGTGTGAAAGTGAATAGTAGTTGATGCATAGAATTCCTCTTTTGCCCTAATACCAAATATGAAATCAGAAAAATTTAAAACAATACGCAACCATATAGTACTTAATGCAAATGTCTTGATTTTTGTTGTAATTCTTTCAAACTTCAAACCAATTTATGCAACATATAAAGATCATATCCTATCTTTTAAAAATATAGTAAGAACACAAAATATACTATTTCACAAAAAGCATAAACTTCTCATGCTAAAAATGTTAACACATCCAATCTCAAACAACCCTTAGATGCACTTGGACTATTTCCTTTCCAATAAACTTCAACGATTTCAAAAGTCTATAAACTCAATCTTAACATGTTTATAAATCTGACCTAATATATAAACATGACTTGAACATCAACCAAGAACACAAAATTAACATTTAAACTACTTAGCATGCTCATATAGTCTAAAACGAGTACCATGTGTTCTTGACTTAGAACACTCACTCTAAATCCAAAATATTAAACAATTAAACCTCAAAGAACAAACCTACATGATGTTAATCAAGTTCTAAAGATGATTCTATCATAAAACCTAAAAATCATATGGCAGAATTTTCATAAGAACCTTAAGCAACCCAAAAGCTTCAATATCTAGCCATATCTGAACTTTTTCATGCAAACATGCTTCCAACAATTAATCAAACTAAGTACCTTAAAAAAAACTCTTTCAACTCTAAATGAAAGTCTTAAGAAAATCATATAAGAATTTCATGGCCATTGGAATAGGTTTTAAGAACCAAACATCACCAACATCTCAAAATAGAAACTATTTTGCATGCTCCAGATTCAACTCCAAAGAAAATATTTATAACTCCTTAATAAAAATGCTAACATGCTTTGAATCAACTCATAACATGTATAAAAATGCGCTAGAATTTCATCATATTAATATCAAGTCCTAAATTGAACAAAAAGTTCATCAAAGTATTAAGATCTCCCAACTTCATCCAATCGTCATCTAGTATGATCTCTGGGTCTTCAAACTCACATTTCACGAACCAAAACTCCACAAAAAATACATCAATGTAAACTAGACACAAACAGGAACAATTTTTATGAAAGAATTTTTGTGAGAATATACTTACGAAGCCTTCAAAATATTCAAGCAAAATTGGTTAGAAACACTGCCAGAACCCTCCTCTCGAGTTCTCTCCAAGAAAGTGAAATGAAATTGACAAAAAAATAAAGGGTCTGGCATGAAAGAATTAAATAAGAGTAGAGGCTGAGAGGGGATGTGATAATGACCATTTGATGGTGGTTTTTTAAGAGAAAACCATGTGCACAACCTTGGGTAACAACCCATGGTATTTAGCCTTGGAGGCTGCCGAGTGATGTGGGTGGTTGTTTGAGCTCCCATTAGCTACTATTTGGGCTGACAAGGACAATGAAAATGAAAGTATACCTAGGGAAATGGGGGAAATTTCCTCAATAGGCCATGCTTGGTTGGTGCTTTCCGGTTGGCCCTAATAGGCACAAACCGATTAGGCCTCATTTAGGGTTTAAAGAGAGTTTGGTTTGGAGTTTCGGTTTCTATCAAGCCCAAATTTAAATTTTCTTGACCCAATGAATTTATCAAGATATAAAAGAATAAAATATAGTGTAATTACATAAATTTGAATGGTTAATAGCATGTGAAAATAATTTAATCCAGTAATTAATCACTAAGCTAAAACTGGCCAAAAATAGGGTTTAGGGAACCGTTTAGGTTTACGGCTTCCACCAACATCTTAGGGTTTCAATTGGATCTCAATGGTTTGGGGTTTCACTAGGGTTGAAACTCTCTTTAGTTTGAATAACATTTGGCTTAGGTGGCATGATCACAATGCTTGATTTTAGTTCATTTCCTTCACATTCACATGGTTCCTCTTAGTGTCAAGTGTCTTATACTATTCACAAAGTGTAGATAAGATCTTGCCAAATATCCAAATAAAACTTCTCTATACTGATTTAGACAATTCACACTGATTTGAAAATCGACTAGACTGGGTGCCACATAACATTATCACAGATGTTACTATTCACTTCAAAAATGGCAAAAATAAACATTATACCATAAAATCTTAAATATTCATACGAACCTAGTGGAGCAATTCATTTTGCAAAATTTGACACCTAAGTGCCTCGAAGAAACCAAAAGGGTTTTCAAATAGTTATCATCTAGAAAAATGAAAACTGTATAATTACGCTGTAAAATTTTAAATAATCATCTAAGACTAATGATGTAAATTTTTTTCTCAATCTCATACTCCTAAGTACCTCAAATAAATAAAACAGAGTTTCTGACATCATAGTGGATAAGAAACTAACTAAGCTAACAAACTAAACCTAGCGTTACTAGATTCGTGAAACCTTTCTGGGGTTTTCATAATGTTTCTAAAGTCTAAAAAAATTCATCCACTGAATCTCTAGCGGGCTGTTACATTTGATATTGAAGAGTTGTTAATTTCGAATTGAGCATGTGAGTGTGATAAATGGTAAAGTATAGCAAGCAAAAACATGTTTTTGTCGGCCTAGAGGAATTTTTATAGTAGGGATTAGTTTTTTAAATTCTAAACCCATATTTGGACTTAGGATGAAATTTACATGAGGTATGTAAATTTTGGTATGTTTTCGGGTCCATTTGCAATTTCCTTAAATTTAGGAGCTAATTTGCAATATTCCAAAAGTTAAGGGGTAATTTTGTAAATTAAGCCCAAAGTTAGTAAGTTCTATTTTTATATGGATTGAGTGAGAAATTCTTACCCTAGAAAGTCTTTCATTTAAGCCTACGCTATGCTTACGTTACACACAACATTCTGTAAGTTAGCTTCTAACTTTTTGTAGTATTTTTTTTGTAAGTAAGGTGGTAAGTTGCATTAATTATATTCATGCTTTATTTATGCCTATTTAGTTATTTTATAATATGTTATGCCATATTATATTATTCTGCTACATGTCATGATTATCACTTACTTGCCATAAATGTCATGTCATAAACCTACAAGCATGCCACAAAAATATTTCTAAGTCATGCATGAGTCATTTTATTTTATCATGATCTCAAGTGCTAGGATGAGAAATTATCCTAGTGGAACTCACCTATCCACTATGGAGTGTTTAAAATGGAGTGAAATCCCATGAGTTGACAAAGTATAGTCAACAGGTTTCGAATGAGACTTAAGTAACTGCTTTTTGAAGTCAAGCACCAAATATTGGTGGGTGCCAAAACATGCTACAAGTACAAGTTATGGATTTACCAATGGGTAAAGCCTTCATGAATGATATACTCACAACTGGCACATGGATATGTAATGTGGTATTGTACCGGCAGGAGCACATGATCTATCGAAAGCCATGGAGCATCCATTATCACGTTATCAAACATGTATATGTATGAATGTCTCATGTTTACACAAGCAAGCATGTCATGTTTATGTCAAGTTGTTATGTTTCTAAGTTAGTTCATGTATAAGCAAGTTCATGTTCATCAAGGATACATGTAATGTTACTCTGATTTATAAATCTCAATGTGGTAGTCTCAACTACTATTCTTCTAAGAATGATAGATTATGTATCAAAAATCGGAGAAACCGTGCACCCCTGGCCTGCTGGATTGCATCGAATAGGTAGTGGAGGAGCCTCATGAAGTTTGTGGAGTTGATCCTCCAACTTTTTGATTTTATTTTAGAATTGATAGCTGAGTTGCGTGAGCAACTTGGTGTTTAGTTTAGCTTTATATTATGTCTGTAACTATAGAGATCTGCTCCCGTACTACGTTGTCTTGATTACAGACTTGTTGGATGGATTATATGTCTTTTGATATGTGAATATTAATGGAAAGTGTTCATGTTTTGGAATTAGCATTCTGGTACAATGTACATTGCTAAAAAAAAAAAAAGTTATCCGCTGCGATTACTGCATATTGTTAGAAGCATGATAGGTGCATTGATTCTTAACTGTCATGAACGAGGGTCTATGACCTTGTGTTGCATGTCCCAACACTTAAACCTCCTTCAAATCCCAAGCAGAGTTTGGGGACGTCACAAATATAGTATTTGCATATTTACCATGGCTGACTTCATCCTAGATTATTTGTCCAGCAAGAATCATTGTAAAATGGTTTTGGAAGCACTTAAAACTCTTCGAAGAGAATCCTATCTACTAGCTGCGAAATTTTTTTAAAAAAATAATAACTTGTTTGTGCCACAAAAATCCAAAGAACTTATAAAATTAGTTAATTAATACAAACCAAAACCAAGTAATTGTTGTTGCTATGATAGATGGGGATGAGTATATTCTAGCTAAGGGTGCAAACAGAGAAGGTTTTTTTGGTTCTGCCCCTATGGATCGAAATGTTTTATGGCAAGCCCCAACACAGCTCCCTTATAACGTGAATTGGGATGCTAGGTTTGAGGAGTCCACTCACAGAATGGGGGTAGGGATCATAATCAGGGATGGTGGAGGAGATGTTATTGCTGCTTTGTGTATGCCAGGGAATGCTACTAAGAATGCTATGGGGACTGAAGTAAATGCACATTGGAGAGCTATAACTTTCTATGAGGAAATTGGTATTGAGGCTACTATTTTGGAAGGGAATGCAATGAAAGTCATAAAGGAAGTGCAAGCTAGTGAGGAGAATTGTGCATGGTATGGACAAGTAATTGAAGATATAAAGTTGAAGTGCCGATATGGACAGAGATGGTTACTGCAGTATGCCCCTAGAGAGAGTAATGTGGTAGTTTATAGACTTGCAAAATTTGCTCTGCAATGTGAGGATGAGGTAGTCTGCTTAGAGGATTGTCCAGATTGGATAAAACCTTGTATCCAACTAGAAAAATTATGTATTTCTTCTTCTGTGGAATATGTTATCTTTTAAAAAAAACAAAAAAACAAAAATCAAGTTGAATAAATGTTATGATGGATGCCGGCGCCGGGGAATGAATCTAATTACTTCTACTCACCCAAGTTTGCGTGTCAGCCTTGGATCATGCTTCTCTATTAATTCTTGAGTTATGTGAAATGAGTTTTGCTATTTTAAAGTTTTTATAGTATAATTACGTATTGTTTATTTGAAAGATAAGTTTTAAAATTTATTTAAATTTTAATAAAATCTATTATATTTATTAAAAAAAAAGATTAAGGCATCAATACATTTTACCTAAGCTGTTATGACATTAATACATCAGTGATTTATTTGATATGTGAACGAAGAAATTTAAATATATTTATTATTTGATGTTCAAAGACTTCTTTTATTTGCAACGTCACAATATGGTATGTGATTTTACACACAATCTCAATGGATTTAAGCTTTTTTAATGGAGAACAAGCATTAGGCCGCCATTTTTCACTTGTTAAAATGTCTAATGATTTTCTTTTGTTTTCAGTGAAAGAGACAAAATATCTTGAAAGGAAAAAACAAAAAGAAAGTGATAGCTCACTCTGAACAGTGGGACTTTTTGATGATTCCATTGACCAATCGTGCACGCCATGGCTGCATCTCATTATCAAACTTGGCGTTATCCTTTTTCTGAACTGAACAGGATCAAAGACCGTAGTAATCACTAAGGAAACTGATTATTCTTGACTATTTTTTTTTATAAAAATATTTTAAATAATTATTATTATTGTAAATAATTTATTATAAATATTAATTTTTCATATAATAAGTTTAAGTGATGTGAATAATATATATATTCTATAAGTCGACTTGAAAATATAATAATTCATTTAAATTTTATGTCCACTCTTTCCTTTTTACCATTGATATCGATCTTCTTTGTCCCCTTATCTAAATGCTAATGGTGGTCGTGTAAATTCAGCATCATTGTTATTCAATACAATTTCTTATGCTATCATATTTATATAATTAATTATTTTAAGATTTTAATTATTTAATTATTTAATATACAAATAAGTGTAAACTAGCTAGCTCGCTAGTCCAATCACTACAACAAGCTATTTCGTCTCAAAATATTTTTTAAGACGAAAAAAATTCAACCCGAGCTCGTTCCAACAAAATTGTGCCAAAAGATATATTAAGACAAAAATCACCATTTTGCACCAAAAATATCTTTTGGGACGAATTTGAAGGAAATCGTTCGAACACATTCGAACGGGAATTTCTTTTGTCACGGTTGAAATTCATCCCAAAATATCGTTTGAACGGTTACAATTTTACGTTCGAACATACTTAATGTGTTTGAACGATTGTAAAATACGTTCGAACAAAAATAAATTATACACACGTTCGAACGGTATTAATTTAGCTTTCCATTCGAACGTTAAAAGGTCAGATCAAACGATATAAGCGTTCAAATGGTATATGTTATGTTCGAACACTACGAAAATAAATGGAGTTCGAACGGTACGTGATCGTTTAAACTCTATCCAATTAGAGCCTTCGAACGTTATGTGGTCATTCGAACGATAACTTTTTTATTTAAAGTCAATAATAAAAAAACTAAATAGACATTCATAATTTGGAAAAATACAAGAGACTGTTTAATACTCACATAAGTTTTATAATAAGTGCGAACTAAATAAATAACCGTGAGACTGGCATTGTTCGTATATAAATAGATAATCCTAAAATCTATACGCAAAAAACCATCAGTTGCTTGGAAGCCTATACTATTGCATAAGCTGCTGCATTTAGAGTTGCAACTGTCTTCTGAACTCTTCTTGTTATTCTTCATGTTGTTTGAGGCACATCTCCATGTCTGCTTATTTTGCCAATTGAGCCACTAACTCATGCTGCCTTGCAGTCAATTCTTCGATTCTGGAATTCGCATTCTCTAGCGCTATAGAAGTCATAGATGCAAACCTGAAAGAAGAGAAAGAGGGAAAAGGCTTTACACAGCAACCCAAACCCATCAAATATCCTGAACGTTGACCCAGGACTTGTGTAAAAATATCAATATCACTTGTTGAGGAATTTTGATCTAACGCAGATTCAACACGTATGACAACTATTTTATCCTAGACATATATAAAATAAAGAATTAATGTCTTCATAAATATTATAATATAACTAATTAAATCAAGTTATAATACTTACATAATTTTTTCACGGGCATCAAGATGAGTCCACTCTCCATTACGATCAGTGTGCGATGCATCATATAATTTTATTAGATCATAATTGGTATCTGAATCTTTATACAAGAAATATGTGTTAAGATATAAAGTCATTATGATTGTCCAAATAATTAGTTATATCCAATAGAAAAAAATAGCAATACCAATTTCTTGGAGAAATGATGGAAAGATCTTGAGTCTGCATGATGATTAATCTTCAATTTTGATCTATTTGTTTTGTTTATAGCACTTCGCTCCTGCAAATAAATTGAAAATATTATAAAGCAAAATGACAAATAGGACAAGTAAAATAATTAAATGTAATTATACCTGATATGATGGATTCTCAAAAATGTCACAAAGTTTTTTCCACTCAGAAGGTCGAACATCCTGAAAAGGATGTTGGCGTGCATCTTCATTCTTCTCAAACTTATTATAATGCTCGTGACACCTCGCCTTATAATTGCGGAATGCATTACCCATAAGCTCTTCCACAGTCTTACGCTCCTCTCTCCGACCAAAATTTAATTCTAAATCATCCTTGAAAAAAATAGTCACAAACACATCATCATTTATAATATTCTAAATTTAAGTAAAATATAGAAATTTATTCTATTGAATCAATGTTTAAAACATTACCAAACAATACTTCTTGTTAAGCTCTTTAACATCTTGGGGGACTTTCTTCCATGAAGTCGTTGCCAAAGGTGCATAAGTTTGTGTAAGAGCACCCACATGCGATGCAAGCCAAACTACTGGTTGTCCTTTGCTTCTGGTATGTTTGTCACGAATGTTAACCTTGATCTTACCCACCTTACGATATTTTCCAACGTCACCCCTCTAGTGGTGCCTCGACCTTGACGAGATTGTACTGTAGACTTTATAAAATATAACATTATAATCAATTTCTGTTATATGTCTACTATAGGACCTTAATTAATAAATTTTATGAGTATTATATTCTTAACTTGTTCTATAGAGTCAATCTCTAATGGTGAGTCTGAAGGAGAGCTAAGAATAGGTGGAGATGGGTTGTGAACTTTCTTCCTCTTTGATGGTATAATTTCAAACAACTGATACATTCAATAAGTAAAATGTTTGTCATCAAGTGTAATGTTAACACATAATTAGTCAATCATAATCTGTATCAGTTTCATTCGACAATTCGCTCTCATCATCTGTAGATACTTCAGATGATTCAACATGTTCCTCAGCTGTCGCATCAACAATTTCAGCCACAATATCTTCTCTATTTAATGGAATCATCTCATACTGACTCAAATCCACAAACACATTTATGGTGGATTGACTCTCTTGGTATGCTTCTTGAGTAGAGGGGTTATCTTCTTCTTCATCTTGTCCTTCCGCTTGAAGGATAACATTATATATATTTCTTAGAGAATATTTTTGTATTACTCGCCATTGATTTTCTAACTTCAGGTCATCTAAGTAGAATACTTAAGATGCTTGAGAAAGCAAAATAAAATGATCATCTTCATACCTTTTTTTTTATGTATTAACACGCAAAAAATATTCATCATCACGAACTTTAGTTCGAGGATTGCTTAAATCCCTCTAATCACACTTAAACAGATACACCGCAAGCTCTCCCAAATATTTCATTCCAATTATATCAACAATAACAACATAGAAATCAATATTTTCACAATCATGATTTTCTTCTATTAAGACATCACTATTTTGGATTTTCCTATAACAATCTCGATCCATTGTGTGATACCTACTTTTTCAAGAAATACATGTAGAATATCGAGCAGCGCGTCTCGATGGGCCACGCGCCAATACATACAGTTCATCCAATATATCATTTGGATTATTCGCATGCATTTGTACAACCTACATATTGAGTAAAGCATATATTATATTAAAATTTAAATCAATATTTTTTCTGGGGTTATTGAGTAAAGCATACGTAATGTCATTACCCATTCTTCAAACCATCTCGGGATCTCTTCTTCATGTTTCTGGTTTATATCATTTACTCTCAATTCCTTGAGCATGTTAATATGATCACTGAAATTGATGATTACCACAAATCTTTTATATTCTTAGAATTTTTTTAAAGTAAATAAGCGAATTTAAATTAAGAAAAAGTTATAACTTACTTCAAGTAATTCTCTATCTCAGGGCAATTGTTCAACACGTACCATTGAGCTTTTTCGAACTCTCTTCCACACAAGTCATAACCACACATTGCACCAATTGGATGTACTTGTTGGGAAAACACAAAAAACACATTCCGTTGTCTTGCTCGGTCAATGTCAAAGTTTCTTTCCGGCCGATCAAATCGAGTGTCAATTCCGTGGAAATATTTGGAACAGAAGGTATGCTACTCATCTTCAATATATGCTTCTGCAATTGATCCTTCTGGGCGGGGCTTGTTACCCACTGTACATTTCAACTTTTTAAGAAATCGTTCAATGGGATACATCCATCTATATTGAACTAGTCCTACAAGTCGAGCTTCTTGTGGCAAATGAACCGCTAGAAGAACCATGACGTCGAACAATAATGATGGGTAAATACTTTCTAGCTTACACAATATTATGGCAATTTCTCGTTCCATTTGATCTAAAACTTCTACATTCAACGTCCTAGCACATAAGTTGTTAAAAAATGCATTAAACTCGGTCAAAACCACGCTCACATCTCTCGTCAAGTACCCACGAATACCAATAGACAAGATAAGTTGTAAGAATACATGACAATCATAATTTTTTAATCCAGTTATTTTCCAATCTGTTCTCATACACCTTGTTAGATTCGAGGCATAACTGTCCGGTAATATAATCTTCATTAGCCACTCACAAAATGTAACCCTTTTGTTCCTTGACAATGTATACCACCCAATCGGCATGTAGATAGATGGACAATTTTCTTGCAATTGCATTTCCCGTCTTATTTCCAACCGTTTTAAATCCTCCTTGAGTTTATTGTATCCTTTGTTTTTCCTTCAATTGATATCAATGTTCCCAATTTCATAGATATTTTTTTCAATATGCATAACATCAAAACTATGCCGCACTTTTAATTTCGACCTATATGGGAGTTCAAAAAATATACTCTTCTTTGTCCAATTCAACTCATTCGTAGCTTGTTTTCTCTTTTGTTGTTTTTTACCAAATTTATTACAACCAGCATCTATAAATTGTGCAAGTACATCTTCGCTAAACAAATATGGTGGAGGTTGGCCCCATTCAACAGTTCCATCAAACATTCTAGAATTTCCACGCCATCTATGGTCACCAGGTAAAAATTAACGATGACCCATGAAACATAATTTCCACCTGTACGTAAGCCATTCAGATTTGGTATGTTTGTTACAAGTTGGACATGCCATTTTCTCCTTAATGCTCCAACCTGACAAGTTTTCATAAGCAGAAAAATCATTTATTGTCCATAACACCGCAACATGCATCTTGAACGACTTGCCTGTTGATGAATCAAATGTGACAACCCCATTCTCCCACAAATCTTTCAATTCTGCAATCAATGGCTGTAAGTGTATGTCTATATCATTTTCCGGTGATCTCGAACCTGGAATGAACAAACACATCATAAAATATAGATCTTTCATACACTTTCACAGTGGTAGATTATACGGCATAAGTACAACTGGCCAAGTATTATGACTAGTACTCATGTTCTCAAATGGATTAAATCCATCTGTTGCCAATCCAAGTTGCACATTACGCGGTTCTTCAACAAACCATGGGTATTCCTGATCAAATTCCTTCCACACCTGCGAATCAGCAGGATGTGACAAAATATCATTGTTCCTTACTCTTTCTGATGAGTGTCTTGTCATGTCTACAATCGTTGTGTGTGATATAAATAATCGTTGTAATCTAGGTATCAATGGAAAGTGAAAAAGCAGTGGTTCTACCAATCACTACACCTAGAGGGGGGTGAATAGGTGTATTCCAATTTTGATCGTCTTTTCAATATTAGAAACAAATAAACAGTTAATCAATGGACAAAAATAATTAACACAATGATTTTGGTCACGAAGTGGAAACTCATTTGAAGAACTTCTTCAAATTCTAAAACCACTCCGGGTGTAAGGCACCACCTAAAATCCACTATAGAAAAAGTTTATTACAACCAATTTAGAGACACTCACAAAACCTTTGTAGTTCCTAAACCTGGCTTGCAACATCACGAATGACCCACTCGATCTCTACACGCATGTAATGTCGGAACTCCGACCTTCTATAGCTTTCCACGAGAACCTCTCGATCTCTGCATCACAGCAGCTCCGGAAACCTTCCGGCCAACAACACGTCCATTTCAATGGACTTTGAATGAGATTTTATCTTGAGTGTGGTGTGGTGGATATGTGTTTGTCCAAGAGAGATTCACAAGGTGAGGAATAGGTTTCTCTCTTTGGCTTTTGAAACACTTAGGGTTTTTCTCTATTTTTCCACACCTTAGAACAGAAATGATCTGTTCTATTTATAGTTCCAGCAAGTCACGGCGCTCAAAACATGAATCTTTAGGTTGTCTTGAACATTGGCTCGAGCGAGGTGTCGAGCGAAGGTCGAGCGCACGTTATCTTCTGAAACTGCTCGAGCGAGGTGTCGAGCGAAGGTCGAGCGAAGGTCTCTGGATGAGTTCAGCTCGCGCGCAACATCGAGCGCACATCGAGCGAACCACTCTGGATGAGTTCCGCTCGAGCGCTGAGTCGAGCGCACATCGAGCGAACCACTCTGGATGGGTTCTGCTCGAGCGTTACGTCAAGCTCACCTCGAGCGAACCACTCTGCCTGGGTTCCGCTCGAGCGCTTAGTCGAGCGCACATCGAGCGAACCACTCTGGATGGGTTCTACTCGAGCGTTACGTCAAGCTCACCTCGAGCGAACCACTCTGCCTGGTTTCCGCTCGAGCGCTTAGTCGAGCTCACCTCGAGCGAACCACTCTGCCTGGTTCCGCTCGAGCGCCAGGTCGAGCGCCCATCGAGCGAACCTCTCTGGAAGGTTCCGCTCGAGCGCCAGTCGAGCGCCAGTTGAGCCATGTTGAGCACACTTCAATCTTTTTCATGTACCAATCCATCAACACTTGTTACAACTCAACTTTACATAGGTTTTCACAAGAATATGCCAATTAACTCATTTTTCCCTCAACAGAAAGTGATGTACAACCTTTTGCGACATTTTGCTTGTCCGATGTCCATCTTTAATCGTGGCATATGGGACACTCGTTCAACTACTCATTCTCTTGCCAAAATAATATGCAGTCATTCTTACATGCATGTATTACGTTGTAATCAAATTCGAGTCCTCGTTTCAACTTTTTGCTTCATAGAAATTACAAGGCAAAATATTGTCTGCTGGCAGTACCTCTTTAAACAGCTCAAGTAACATATTGACTGCCTTAATAGATAATCGACACATTGATTTTATGTGAAGCAGTCTTACGGTAAATGACAACTTACTGTATCTTCTACATCCTGGATATAGCTCACGTTGTGAATCATTCCACAATCGTGCAAAAGTATTATGACCCCTATCATTTGAGCTTGATGTGTCCGTGTCACCGTCATCCATAAACATTCCCGCACCGATGTGACCTAATATTTGCTCCATATCCCCATCGTATTCATCTCCAACAACCTCTGGTTGTACATCTTCATCGATCTCTTCTTCTTCATGTGGAGCCTCAAATGAAGTTGAATACGGTTCGCCATATAAGACCCAATCAGTATAACCCTTGTCAATACCTTTGACAAACAGATGCTCTTTCACCAAGTCTATCTTATGAGAATGCAAATTCCTGCATTCTCTGCATAGGCATCTAATACGTCCATCACTATCGCATGTACCCAATGCAAACTCCAAGAATTTCTTAACACCTTCAGCATATACATTGTAATTCTGACTCAATCGATTGCTAACTTTCATCCAACTCTTATCCATGCCGACTATCTTCATTACAAACAATCACGTGTGCATTAGCAAACAAGCATGTATCATGTATCAATTAAGGAGTATGCCACCTTTCACCGGGTAGTTGGTCCTATCCCGTTCGGGATTATAAGATCATAGTCGCCAACCTATGATCTATTATCTGTCACGTCTAACAAAATTTTCGCAACATCTCCTCATAATTCTTCAAATATGCTCATTTGGTTATGTGCACTGACGAGTAACACGTCGTTGCACCATCACCGAAACTACATATCTAGAGAACAAGGGATCATGAATCTACCAAAATCATAATGTTGGATGACAACAGATATAGTTCGATAGTTTGCAAGAATGATCTTACAATCCTAAACTATTCACTCTGGACAATTCAAGAGTTATCAATCAAGCATTCATTCGAATTGATAACTCTCGAACGGGTCTAAAGTTTATTCACATGAACAAAGAATGCAAGGTATGCTAACATATATCAAACAATAACAACATATTATTTATACAACAATACAACAAAAATATAATTATTAGGTATTATTTAAAGATTCAGTAGTATTTTAATTTAAATACTTCATTTTATTAATTTAGAATTAACTATTTAAGTATTATTAAATCCTAACTATTTGTATTTTAATTTAAAGATTTAGTAGCATTTTAAATTAAATACTTAATTTAATTAATTTAGAATTAACTATTTAAGTGTTATTAAATCCTAACTATTTTTTAATAATCATTATTGACAACTTTCCTTTTATATTTGTATTCTAAATGTAAATACATTGATGTATAGTTTCCGTTCGAACGGTTCTAAACTATGTTCGAACAAAACATACATGTTCGAACAGTAAGCCTAAACTGTTCGAACAGGTTCATTCCAGATTTCAGTCATTTTCAACAATAAAAAATTTCATTAATCACGAACTCACAGCAACACAAACAATAATATCAAGAGCATACAATATCAAGAGCATGCAAAATATTATATTCAAACCAAAATGAGAATATAAAAAACATACCTGAATTTTTGGAGATGAAAAGGCAAGGAGATTAGATTATATGTCGTGTACCCAGTGCGAAGGAGCTCCCCGAAAAGATGTAATCCGAGAATAATTGAGTGAGATGAAAACTCTTTTGAGTTTGGGGACTAGATTGAGGAAGAATGACTCTGGTTCACGAAGGGGTTGATCTATTTCGTAAGAGAGTGAGAGTGGCGCGCGGGAGGAGAGCGAGATTGTGAGGTTCTATCGGGTATTTGCAGAACATTTCCTATTTGAACGGTTATTTACTAACCGTTCGAACGTGAAACTATGAAGCGGGAAAAAATTCCCTCCTAATTTTTCACGTTCGAATATATAAATATAATATTCGAACGGTAATGGATACATTCTTGCTCGAACATTAACTGTTTGAACTCTTATAATTAATAGTTCGAACGATTTGGTAAATGTTTAATAAAAAAATTTTTTACACTATACCTTCAAATAAAAGAACAACATTAATATATATAGACATATGAGATGATACTATAGTTTAGTAACATAGTAATATCATATTATAATATATAATCGAGCATATTATATATTATATTATAGTACTAGCATAGATAGTATCATCTAATTAGACCATAACTAAAATATAATATGTTAATATATTAGACTATAGACAACATATATATAGTATCATATATAATGTCATCTAAATAGATTATAACTAAAATATATTATGTTAATATATTAGACTATAGATAACATATATAGAGTATCATATATAGTGTCATCTAATTATACTATAACTAAAATATAATACGTTAATATATTAGTATAGTATTTAAATGTATTGAATGTATTTAACCGTTCGAATGGTATTGCATATATAAGTTGTCGCAGACGGTCATTTTCATGGATGTCAAACTACTAACAAAACGCAATTTTCTACAACATAATCGTCCATCTCTGCCTTTTAAAACCGTCGTCGCCACCGTGAACAGTACCTAGTCGAAGCCTCTTCCTCTAAGCACCGGTATGCTATTTTTCTAACCATTTTACCGTTTAAATTTAAGTTTTTGATGGATTATTTGTTTAAATTAGGATAAAACAATTTATCTATAAATACTCACTGTAGATTTGCTTAAAACCATTGTAGGAAGGTTTATTTATGTCTCTTTATATTAGTTTGTTGAAAAATCGATGGAATCAAATGATTCCATGGATTTCAATGGCTGAGTCGACTCAACGTAGTCACTGAGTTCCATTCGCATACTATTCGAATATTGGGTAGGGCGTTCGAATGGCACAAGTTTATTAATTAACTGTTCGAACGTTGTTTTAGACGTTCGAACATACCCATTCAACTATTGTTTTATACGTTCGAACTATACAAGGAAACAGGTTTGCATACTGTTCAAACACTATTTTAAGCGTTCGAACGGTATAATTAAATTTAGTAATATTAGTGAATCGATATTTTTATTCCATATTGTAGTTCTATTAAATCTTAACGAGAATAGATATTATATTATAATTAAAGGAATATAAACATTATCACATTTTGTTAAATATTTAATTTCTATTAATATTAATCTAATTAATATTAAATAATGTGATATTATTTTTATAAAATTCTATTGTTCACAATGTCTAACTTTATTTCGCTTACTATTCGTATGTAATTTAGTGATTAGTTATTTATTATATATTTTATCGTTAATGTTGTGTTGATAAACTCTTTAATTGTAAATTACAGGTTGATTAAAATGTCTTCTTCTAGGGCTGAACGTAAGCGACACAATCCAGCTGAGACTAGTATCAATCCAGGCAGGGAGATGATTGTTTCACTAGAGCGACAAGTGAAGCTTTCTGACTTCCAGAGTCTTGTCTAGGAGGGTCATTCCCTGCCATCAATCTTCAGCGATCGTAGTTGGGGACCTATCTTAAATGAGCGGGAGAAATCATGGGAGAGCATCTCTTATATTGACATTGTTTCTAAGTTCTATAGAGAGCTCGGTGGTGCCAGCTCAGATAACGAAGGGGCATACAGGATCTCTGTCTGAGGAGTTCCAGTTGTATTTTCACGGGACGGACTCGCTGAGCATCTCGGTATTCCTAAGCTGCTAGATGCATATAGGAACGTGGTGCCTAGAGAGTCTGATCCTTCAGTTGAGGCGGAGACGGCTGAGGAGGAGGCACCAGTTTATACAGATGAGGTCGATACCCTTGCTGATCATGAGGTGAGGGATTTGGTTGTTGGTCCAGATGCTCCCCCATATGACTGGAAGAAGAGCATCAAGCAGGCAGATCTATCTTCTTTCTTAAATATCTTGAATTTGATAATTGCCAACAATATTGACACTCGGCAGCACAAGACAGAGGTTGGCATTGATCGGATGAAATTTATGATACGGGTTGCCCATGGTATTCCTATCGACCTGGTGGGGTATATATTTGATAGAATTCGATCAGAGTCCCGATACATTTCGACGGATATACTGCCATTCAGGATCCCGATCACCCGCTAGTTCCTGGTGGTAGGATGGAAGACAGGCTACGTGATTGGTGAGATAGGTTATTGGGGAAAGGTAAAATGGGCAGTCATGGGCAAATCAGTCCGAAAAGCGAACCACTCCCAATTTGCATTCCTTTTAATAAAATACTGCTATTTGCCAGTGTCATGCCTAATGTTGCCGATAACGGGAGCCGATGTGACCGATTCACAGCACCACCCTCTCACGTAGCACGAGACACTCAAGACTTCATCTTCATGGATATGTTCCAGACCCGGTTGATCCTCAGAGAGATGCACAGCTGAGAGATTATGGAGTATCGGCCGCAGGGACATCTAGACAGACTGAGGCATCAATACATAGCGCTACTCGTGAGGACATGGTCGAGATGGTGAATGCAGCGATCGATCAGCGGACATACATCAGCGTTGATCGATGCAGTGCGTATGGAGGTCCGTTCTACTGTGTCTAAGTTTCGTACAAAGATTACTGGTAGCATCTCTGAGTTACATACGAAACTTGATGCCATGTCAGTGACTCAGGTCACCATCAGTACTCAACTGATACAAATATAGGAACGCTTAGCTACAGTGTGCAAAGAGTTGAGGTCTTAGTACTTTCTCTCTTTTATTTATTTATTTATTTATTGTTTTTAGAATGGAAAATATTTAGTGTTTTGTAAATTCAGTATTTAATTATGAATTAGTATTATTTTATATTTTCTAAACTAATTATTGATTGATATTATTCCTATTATTTAATTGATAAATTTCTTATAATTACTAGTTAATATAAATATAATTCTCTTAAAAAAACATATGATCATCGTTTAAACCATACAAATAACGTTTGAACAATATTAATTCATCATTCGAATAGTGAAAATTGTACGTTTGAACGGTAGACAAATTTTCCGCTATAATAATGTTACTTAACGTGCCAAATTGTACTTTCGAACAGTCCTGATTCATCATTTGAACGGTAAAATTGTACATTTGAACGTAAAGTAGTTTCCCACTATAATAATTATACTTAACGAGCCAATAATATTACTTAATGTGCCAAAATGTACGTTCAAAGGGTTAAATTTAACCGTCAGAACGTTAAAACATTACATTCGAACGGTTTCATTATTATAGACAAAATATTTCATCTCTAATTATACCGTTCGAACAGTTTTTTTCTTCCATCGTTTTCTTAGGATGAAATCAGAAATTCGTCCCAAAATCTCACTTTTTGAGACAATTTTCATTTCGTTCCAAAACAAAATCATCCCAAAAAGTCTTTTTTATTGTAGTGAATCTCGCTGAGACTAGAAAGAACAAATCCATCCTCACATGCCTTGCCAGCTCGCTTGCTAGAAATTAATATAATAATGTCTATTTACAATTTGAAGCTTAGATAAATATCCCCTTAAATTTTCATTCAAATTTAAAAGTTTCAAGTGAAAATTGATCTGAAAATTCATAAATATAGTAATAATTGGTCTAGAGTTCTTTATTTCTCTATTGAGATTTTGAGGCCATCAAATTCAGATAGTAACTTGAGAGGATCTTTTTTCCTCGTACCTATACATGCATCAAGTAATTTTAAAGTACTTACTAGAAGTAAAAAAAGATTCACACATCAAAGTTATACATCATTTAGGTAAATTTTTTAAATAGCATTAAATACTTAATATCTATTCTAGAGTCTAGTCTATGTGTGTATACATTTTGTACTTTAAATTTCAGATTACATGTCCACAAGCATGATCGATGCAAAGATGATTGTGGAGTTATATCTGAACTTGACTTCTAAGGAATTATAATGTATATAATAGATTATATATATAGAAAAAAACATTGTCTACTACCCAAAAACAACTCATTAAAAAAAAAAAAAAGGAATAACACAACAAATCTCTATTCAAAGACATCAAAACATTTTAGCTAATGAGTAGAAAATTGCTTATTTGCGACCAGTTATTTTCAATAAAATGATTATTTTCAGTTAAAATGAGTCTGTTTTCATCACAAATAATCATTTCTATTGTTAAAAAAAAAAAAAAAAAAAAAAAATTGCAAATACCTATTTTTCTTGTAGTTAGCTTAGCTAGCTATATCTAGAATTCCCCAACCCCATTATAGCTTGCTTTCTCCAATTTGTGTTCTTCCTCCTCCATTGTATCACAAAGTGACCCGCCCCTTGTCTCTGGCAAACATGCTGCAAACATCCCACAACATCCTATTGCCAACCCGAACACCCCAAAAGATGCTAAACTATCTTTCCTGCCGGCGGAGACAAGCATCGGACTGAATACGCCACCAAGCACGAGTGCTTCTCTTGTCATCGACATAGCAGAGTTCCGAACACATGTCGGAAACAGCTCTATTGTGTATAAGAACAGTATATTAACCACTGTACAGGCGCTGAAGAAGGACACTAACTCAAGTCCAATCTGCAATCTTGTCCACATCTTTGCCTTCAAAACACACA
The DNA here is from genome assembly GCF_004785595.1 of Juglans microcarpa x Juglans regia. NCBI lineage: Eukaryota > Viridiplantae > Streptophyta > Magnoliopsida > Fagales > Juglandaceae > Juglans > Juglans microcarpa x Juglans regia. The sequence goes on from NC_054609.1 coordinate 13,096,090, forward strand.
TGATGCTGCAAACACCACTAAGGGTCGTGAAAACTATAATTGAATTTTTCCTTTTCAATTTTCCTATGAAAAAGAAAGTGAACAACGCAGAGGGCAGCTCGGACAAGGCATTGAAAGTGACACCCAGATAGAGATTGAATGCCAGGTTTCCCAGACCTAGTGGCATGCCATAGTAAACAAGTCCGACGCCAAAAGCTATCACCATAACTGCCGACAACCTTCGTAAAGCCCATTTTTTCTCCACTAAGATCTTAACAGTGGAGTAAAGATTGGAATTGCAAGTTTCTTGCTCAAAACACATTCCGGAAAAGTTCCAGTTTGAGCTATCATGGTGAGTTGAAGCTATACTTTTCAATGTGGCCATGGCTTCTTCTTCACGTCCACTCACAAAAAGCCATCGGGGAGACTCACGAACAAAGAAGTGAACTAAGATAGAGTAAAATATCCCAGGGATGGAACTCCAGAGATAGAGAGATCTCCATGAAGAACCTCTGTTCATGTAAGCCATGGCTGGAAGGGATAAAAACCCTAATGCGAAACAAAAGAATCCCACGACCCCCACCTGGCCACGCCACCTTTTCCCCACAAGCTCAGTTGAAAGCACAAGCGCACAAGTACCGATTGCAGAACGGAAAAACCCGCAAAGGAATCTTAAAGCAGAGTAAATCCATATATTTGTGGAGAAGATCACTGTTAATAGCGAAGATAGAGACATCATTAGACATGAGAGGAGGAGCATGTTTTTGCGACCGAGTGACGAGTCAGCGAGTGTGGCAAGAACGAGTCCACCCACTAGGCAACCCGTGAAGAAGGAAGATGCGGGCAGGCCAGGTACAAAGGAAGCGGCACACTCCAAGTTCCATTCTGAGAGGATTGAAGTGTCGGCGGGCAAATCCCAGGCCCATGAATTAGTGGGCAGATTGCAGATATTGGAAACCGAGTTGCATGACTCGTCCCCGAGCTGAGTACAGTGCCATGTAGGGTGTGCATCGGTGAAGACGCTGATGAATGTTTGCTGTGCATCGAAGACCCATGCAATGGATACAAGCACGGTTTGAAGGAATTGGGGCCACCCGAAATTCCCGATGACACTCTCGATGGTCGAATCAAGGGATGGTAGGATTTTCACTAATGGTGGGGTGTCTTCTGACTCACCCGAGTCGGCTAGGGAGAGAAGCGGATGAGTTGAATCAGCCATTGGGACCTTGAAATTTGATCTTGATCAGGCAGGAGAGCTGTAGGGAGAACGAGCTGCGAACTTTGAAGGTTTTTATATAGACTATAATATTCTTAGAATTAGTCATGTTTCTGATCTATGTATCCTTTCAAGCATTTTGAGATAAGCTAGGCGTGGCTGGCCTGTTTTGGATTGTTGTTGTCAAGCTATTTGATGGTTTTAGTTTTATAATTATCATTTGTGCATTCTCTATCCACGAGTTTGAGTTGGACATATAAAACAAGAAAAAATAAAGATAGAGAAAGAAAAATAATAAAAAAAAGAACTCGTTGTCATGATAAACCAATGATTGGTACAGATCAAAACGAATCATATCATGTACAAGTAATTTGATGGGTTTAGACAGGCGGAATTTTAATTGCTGGTGTATTTTTGGATCTTTGAGCACCAACTATATATTCCTGGTTTACGGTGGTCTTGTATATATAGCTAGCTAGCTTCTACTATTAATTTATTCTTTTGTTGAGTGGTATCTATTCATCATGTAAAAACTATTAATTTACTAATAAGTGATCTATATTACATGGAAATTACAAGAAAATAGACTTTTTTCGGCCACACAGTTCAGCATAAATAATTAATAGGAAAAATTGTGAGAATGAAGTCCTCGTTTAGATAGTGAGATGAGATAAGATGAAATAGTTTTAAATGAATTAAATAAAATATTATTTTAATATTATTTTTTAATATTATTATTATTTTGTAATTTGAAAAAGTTGAATTATTTATTATATTTTATATAAAAATTTAAAAAATTTGTAATAATAAGATGAGATGAAACTATCTCTGAATTCAAATACCACCGTTGACTTTTTCCTATCACGAAGTCGTGGCAATTGTCTCATCTTAATTGATCATTTACGGCAGAAAAGAAAAAAATGGTATCACCATGAACAACTTATCCTTTTCGAGAAAATACATCCCAATCTTTTGTTGTTGGACAACGATGCAACACTTAAAATTCTACCAACTCAGCTTATGCACTGTTCAAGTATATATGATATTCAGAGCTTATTTCCACCATGATATACTTATAGAAACATTAATTAGCAAAGAACAAAACCGGCCTGATCTTTATCATTAATTCCCACAAAAAAAAAAAAAAAAAAAAAAAAAAAGACAATTCAAAGAATAATGCAGAAACTGTCTGCCATTGGATTGGTTCAAACTAGCAACACCTTGCATTGCATTGTTCTCGCTCTGTCATGTTCTGAGGAATACATATATAATCAATACTTATATTTAATGGAAAGGATTTGACCAAGGCCGGCAGATAACTTGCTGACTGCAACTTATGTGTTGTACCGCATGCAATGGATCAGAATGACTCATCCACATGCACTATCGACACTATTGTGTCTATAACTAATTACTTAAGCTTTTCCCTTTCATCTTCAACGTACGTATGCGTATATAAACTCCATAAAATAATACTGAAGTTGACAGGTGAATTATTGCTTCCTAAAAGAAACGAGCAACGATACCTATACAGTATATTTTGATATAAATATTACAACTATCGCATAATCGTTTTTAAAAGGAATAGAATCTATTATTAAGAAATTAATTTTTATCATGTAGATTATATATTTTATTCATTTTTTTCAAAGCGGTTACACAGCGGTTGTAAAATTCACAGTTACAAATATCTTTTCTCATATATTTTACAATGCATTCGATCATACATGTTTTAAAATGAGGATATTTTTATAAAATAATATTATTTTTATGAGATATTTTATGAAAATATTATTCATATTACAATTGCATAGTTGTGTAATATATTGTGAAAAGTAATCTGTATTTATCATTTTTCAAATGAAATTAAAAAATAATCTTTCATTCAAAAAGGAGCAAATCTTATTTATCAAAAGTCTCATCTCTGTTTTGTCTCCCGAGAGAATAGAAGAGGTGTGAGTAGTGTTTCCTTCGAGGCTTTTTCGGGAGCAAGAGGGTTTAATGATTCTTTTCAGTGAGGGAAGCAGGTAGAAGAGTACTGGAAGGGATAGAAGAACTTTGGGTTCAAATCTGGCCAATAAAGAATTGAGAGGAGATGAGAATGATAGTCATAGGAAGGCTGGGGAAGGCGTGGCTGATATCACATATTACAAATTTAGTTAGCTATTTTTCAATAATATCAAATAACAAACTCAATAAATCTTTCACTATTCTATTAAAATATTAATTTTGAACTGTTCATTTATTTTAATTATAATTATAATTTATTCTTGTAAATTCTTTATTTTAATTCTAGTGGATATTCTTTATTTATTTTACTTATAAGTTTTTGTTACTTGGAAAACTAATAGAAATTTTACATCTGACGTATATTTTATTGTATTCGTTGAGCTAGTAAGTACTACAAAACTGAGAATCGTAGTTAAGATTTAATATATATCTATAGATTTTATCTTAAAAGTTTATATTCTAAAAGTCATCGCGATGGCCTAGGGGAGAAGTAAATAGCAAAAAATAATGCATTTTTACTTGCGCAGGAGAGAAGCAAGCAACGAAAACATAATATTTTAGTCCAAAAATAATATTTGGCCAGCTCCTTTGGCTCAACAAATTTGCCTAGTGATATAATCTGAATTTAAAATTATTGTTCATTTGTTGAGCCCATTATTACACTTTAGTTTGCACTTTAGCTATTCTTTAACTAAAATTTAACTTTGTTGAACCCACTACTAGTGCCCTAAGAATCTCAAACTGGAAACAAATGAAAAAATTGAAAAAAAAAATACAATTGAATTGGTGGAGATAGTTAGGCTGTCTCGCCAAACCTAATGAAAATCTTGAGTTGGAACTGCTGGAGTCTTGGAAACTTTCGGACAGTTCAAGACCTTTGCATGACTTTAAAAAAAAAGAAATAGAAAACCAACTCTCATAATGGAGATTAAGCTAAAGGTTGGTGAGTGATAGGGAACTTTAGTGAGATCTTAACCCAAAAAGAAAGGCAATGGGGGAGTTTAAGAAGTGAAGTGTCGATGGAGAACTTTCGGGAGGCATTAGAAAGAAGCAATCAATTTGATTTAGAAATGGTGATGTTTTTGCTATCGTATAATATTGCCGCAAATAGTTAGTAGTAATCGACGTACTTTTAGCGACAAATTAATGTTGCCGTAAAAGGAGGAGAAACGCATTGGAATTGACTTTTTCCAGAAAAATATTTGTGGTGACATTTCTGTCACTGAAAATAATAGTTTTTAGTGATAAATTCATGCTTGCTGGAAGTGAAATGACGAAAATGAAAAAATATGTGGGGATCATTTTTAGCCACGACTTCAACTCGTCGCAATAAGTGTTTTTCCTTTTCACAAAATCTCACTTCAAGAGTGTGATCTCACTACAACAGGACTAATTCATTTGCTACAGACGTCCTTTGTGTGATCAGTTAGGTATTTTCCACCATGGTATGCTTGGAAAAAAAAATTTGTGTGATCAGTTTGAATTATTTGAAGATGATTGCCTTGTTTTCATGCAGTGAAAGGCCGAAAGGGTAATTGGACCTTTTTGTTTCGATGTAGAGGAAGTTTGACGGCTGCATTATGTGAGATTGAAGTGAAGAAACCATAAAATCTATCCCTTACATCCATCTGGATCTGACATTATTTTTCAGGTAAAATTCAGTATATATGTGATGTTTGTATCATAGACAGGCTAGGAGAGATGGAGCTTCAACATTTCAAGCACGACCATCCATTCTTCCTTAATGAAGAGGGGGAATCACCTTTTTGTCGACTGTGCAACGAAAGAGTCTCCAGTCCTAATTACAGTTGCAGAGTGTTACCGGGTCGTCCTTCATAAATCCTGTTTTGAATTACCTACCGAATTGCAACACCCATTGCACCCAAAACATCCTCTTACTGTCATCTCTTCAAAACTAATTTTGAACAAATCGGGACAGATATGTGGAAGTTGCAAACGTAGACTTTTGGGCTTCACTTACAATTGCTCTCACTGTGAATTTAATCTTTGTATTAAATGCTCTTCTCTGCCACTCACCAAAGAAGCTGAAGTCCATGAACACCCGTTGACCCTTATGCTGAATTATTCCAATTCAGTTGTGATCGTTGTGCGAAGCAAGGCAATGACATGTTTTACTTTTGTGCTCCGTGTTCATTCGTTGTCCACCCAGACTGTACTTCCTTACCATCAATTGAACAACCGCCCACCCTCGAAACTGAAATTCATGACCACCCTTTGACACTACTGCAGAAATCATTTCCATTCACTTGTAATGTTTGTGGGAGGGTAAGCTGTAGCATGTTTTACTTTTGTAACATGTATTCATTTTTCGCTCACTCGGGTTGCGCTTCCTTACCACTAGTAGTCAAAGTTATAAGGCATGAACACCCTATCAACCTCACCTACTCCATTCCAGCCACTCAATCGAGCCGCGTAGTTTGCAAACTCTGTGTTGACACAGTGAACACGAACTACGCGATCTATTATTGCTCGAGTTGTGATTTTGTTGCCCACCTCCATTGTGCTACAAGCAAGGCAGAGAGAGATGATCAAACGCTTCTGCAGAATTTTGAAGATAAAGAGTTTTGTGAGTCATCAAAACCTATATTGGAATGTGAAGACATAGGAACTGATGAATCCATTGGCTCATCAACGTTTATTGTCAAAATGATCAAAGTTGGGGTAGACGGAATAGAAATAGCTACAAAAATCAAACATTTCAGTCATGAGCATGACTTAGAGCTCATTGACAAGCATGGGATCAACGAGAAATGTGAAGGGTGTGTGCGGTCCATTTTTCCTCCTTTTTACACTTGCGCTCAATGTGGATTCTTTCTTCATAAATCTTGTGTTGAATTATCAAGAAAAATCCGACACCCACTTCACTTACCATTGTGGTAAATGCGATTTTCACCTTGATGTCCAGTGTAGTCTAATCCCTATATGTTTAAACATGCTTGTCATGAACATCAACTTATTCTTTCGACGCTGTCGTATTATTGGAAATGTAGTTGTTGTGGTTTGGATCAAGGATACAAATTCCTTTGTGCCGATTGTGAATTCATTGTGGACTTCAAATGTTTAACACTGTCATATACGACAAGATACAGAGAACATGAGCATCCTTTCACACTTTGCTATACTCCAGAAGAAGACTCTGGTGAATATTATTGTGATATCTGTGAAGAAGAAAGAGACCCAACGTATTGGTTCTACTATTGTGCAGATTGCCTTTACCGAACTCATCCCAAATGCATTCTCAAGAAATTCAGAAATATCAAGTTTGAGAAAGCTTGCACATTTGATATCCACCAACATCCCCTTACTTTGGTTCGGAAGACTGAACATGAGCCTCTGTGTAAGAAATGTGGCAAAGCTTGTACAAACCCCTTTTCTTATGAATGTGTCAAATGTAATTTCAATTTTCACGAAAACTGCTTGCGACCATCTACCACCTGAAAGGAGAAAGAACTCCCTTAAGGCTTATGTATCCACTTTCACTTTCTTGTTGAACAAAAATTTGTTCTTATTAGCTAATATTTTTGTGTAATTTTTTAGAGATTAATTTTTCCTTTTCTTGTAAAAAATGTGGTTGCATTTAATTTAGCTTGATATCTATATTTGTAACAATGATGAGAAGGATCGATGACATGCATGGTACTTTCCTTGAAATGGAAAGTGGAAAGTATGCTGATTAAAACCTAAATCCATATTTCCCAAGTAGCCACTTTACTTTCATCAACTACGAGGTTTGGCTGGCTGGTTCCTTCGAATTTTCCCATTGACTACCCAAAGCAAGCCTTTTCTATCACTTGGCATATAGGTTTGATTTTTCTTAAACATGTTATGTATTTGGTTTTATGTTATTATTTATTTTTTTAAGCAAGTTTATATATTAATAACAAATAGAGGAATACAAGAGCACAGGGTGGGAGATCCCAATAAACACCTCTTAATAACTAGTACAGTGCAAAAAAAAAAGAAAAGGGGCACCAGGAACATACAAATGTTCCCTATCCTTTCCCGCTAAGGGTGAGCCACACAAAGTGACCGTTTTACTACAAGGGCAATGCTACTCTACCGCCCAGCATTTACTGCTGGGCGTGCTGCCCAGTTTTTTTTTTTAAATACATTTAAATATTTTTAAAAAATAAAAAAAATACATCAATACATTTAAAAACACTTCCTTAATCACTAAGTAAAAAAAAAAAAAAAAAATTTTACCAAGCGGTCAAGTTGGAGCGACATACTAGCATTTTCCTTATTACAATCTGACAAGTGAATTGTGAACCCGGTCAGGGGCAGAGTCCTTGGTGGTTGGTGTGGTTGTATATCTAAGAATGAATTATATAATGATAATATCTAAAAATCAAGGGGATTCAGAGGCCGATAAGGAAAAACAAGGAGTTAATGGAGGAAACAGTTGAAAATAGAATTGCAGAAGTTATTACTGAAGGAAATAAGGACAAAGTTAGGGTGCAACACCAAATGTACACCCAAATATGTACACCGATTTTTTTCTTTTTCTTTTTTTTCTTTTTGTTGCTTTTAAACATTTTTTAAATATCTTTAACCATTAAGAAAAAAATAAAAAAATATATTTAAATTTATTAATAGTCACTTCTTAATCATATTATATATATATATATGAGTGAAAACATTTGGAAGTCATACAAGCATTTTCAAAATCACGGAGAAGACTCTTAAGGAGAGAATCCCAAAGCAGATAGAGAGGGAGAAGGGTTTATAAGTGCGGTAGAAAACACGGGGATGGGCCAAGAGGGAAAAAGTTAGAAAACAGAATATAAATCAGAACTTGGGCGGAGAAGTACTACAATTAGCAAAGAACAACATAGATTGAGGAACCAGCCCACGAAAGGTTTCAAATAACAAAGGTATTATATATAGTAAGATCCTAACGAGAAGAAACTGGGAGAGGAGAGTCTTGATTAATGATGGTAGGTCTACAATGAATTCAATGGATCCCCCCCTCTCTATAACGCTAGATTGGGATTCATTTACAAATGTTTGTTCAACACGAACTCGTAACATTTATAGCATATTTGGACAGTTAAAATATCTCAAAATATCTTTAAATAATAATAAAATAGTTTGAATTAAATTAAAATGTTTTATTAGATTTTTAAAAATGAGAGAAAAATTTGAATAAAAATATTATAAAATTATAAAATTATTTGAATATTATTTTTGTTTTAAAATTTGAAAAAACTGTATTATTTTTTGTGTTTTGTATGAGAATTTAATAAAACTGTAACGATCAAGTAATGATTAGATGAAAATGTAGAAGATTGAAATTGAAATATTGATAAAAATGTATTATTTTTCTATAAGCTTTTCTTGCTTCTTCCATACTGCGCATCTCCATCTCATCCAAATCATCCTTTCAAACAAGCATAAATGTCTCATTTGCAAGATATACATCAGCCGTAGAGTAGAAGTTATATGTATCTGCAGACTCAACCCAGTCCCTCTCAAACAACATATTGGTTAATTGTTTGTAATGTTTATCGTCTCAAATTCCTCCTAAAGATATCTCTCATATGACCTCACAATTCATTGTTCTTCATTTTCTGTTGTCTCAATTTGTGACTCATAGCTATGTAATTTCCAAGAGCAGCCAAAAATAAAATAAAATACAAATGCAGTTGTAAAGATGCTGTAAGAGAGTCTTAGTAATATACAGTGACAATTCCTTTTTTTTTTTTTTTTTTATTTATTGTTTCAAGTTGTGAATCATCATTGCAAATTGAAATAAACACCGATGTCTCATAGAGATTCTCAGTGTATAGTTTATACCAGCCTTAAATTAAGGTTTTAGTGAAGAAAAATGATTTGTACAAATCCCAAATAGACAAGTCTCATACAAGCCTTTGTAAAAAAGTGAACCCCACTTTAAAAAAGTGTAAAAAAATCTATTATTTATTAGTGGGACCTATTGTTTTATAAAAGCCTTGTATAGAACTTGTCTATTTGAGACTTGTATCTAGCATTACTCGTGAGTGAAATCTAGGGAATAAGGATTTCAAAAGTAGTCAGAGAGAGGATATGACTTGAAGTAGAAAAGGAAGGGGAAAAACAGAGAGAAGAAACTAAGGTTGTTCTCTTCTGTGTGAATGGTGATGTGAAAAAGATGGGCAGAGTGGTTATGGGCTCAAAAGAAGATGAAGTACCAAGAAACCAAAAAGAAAAGAAGACGACAATGAGAAAGACACCCCTTCCCCAAACCTGCGCAGACCACCATTCAATTTTTAGTTTCACTCGTAAACTTTGAGTTAATGCAACTCCATGTTGGGTCATCATGAGTCTCTCTCAACCCCAAAAGTTAGCTTAAGAGGTGAGGTTTCCCCTCACATTTATAAACTGACCACCGGCCCTTTCCACAACCGATGTAGGACAACTCCAATAATCTCCCCCTCACACATTTGGCCCTGTGTCGCAGCGACAACCCTTTTTTCCCTCAGACTGTTGGACCTAATTGTTGGAAAACCTCTGCACTAATACTAGTGTTGGATGAGGCATTGAAAGTGACACCCAAATAGAGATTAAATGCCAAATTTCCCAGACCTAGTGGCATGCCATAGTAAACAAGTCCGACGCCGAAAGCTATCAGTACCATAACCGCCGACAACCTTTGAAAAACCCATTTTTTCTCCACCAAGATCTTAACAGTGGACTAAAGATTGGCGTTGCAAGTTTCTTGCTCAAATGACATTCCGAAAGAGTTCCAGTATATTGTAATGTATAGTATATTACATATAAATAATATCTAGTAATCTAAAGTATATTACATATAGTATAGTAATAATATTCTTGATCGATAATATATTCACAATATATAACAACTATATTATCAATCTCTGTATGTAAGTTAGAGATACTAGCATTAATTTCTAAACGTAACTCGGACATGGCAGTACGGATCTCCATAAGCACTACATCAATCACCGCTAATGTCGGTCTGCTGATCTCTGCACGCACTATATCTGCCATCTCCTCACGAGTAGCTGTGTGTGATGCCTCAGCCTGCATGGATGTCTTCACAGTCAACACTCCACGAAATCCCAAGTGTGCATCTCTCTGAGTATCAACCGGGTTTGGAATAGGACCACGAAGATGAAGTCTCGAGTGTCTTGTGCTTCATGACAGGGTGGAGGAGTTGATTAGTCTCATCGACTCCCAAACAAGCTGAGCAATATCGATAAAAAATCGTGCGATCAGGATTCCGAATGGCAATATATCCGTCGTAATGTACCGGACCTCTGATCCCTAATGAATATATAACCCACTAAGTCGATATGAACCCCACAAGCGACGCGTAGCATAAAATTCGCTCAATCCATGCCAACCTTTGTCTTATATTGCCGAGGATCAATGTTGTTGGAGATGATCAAGTTCATGATCTTGAAGAAATCAGATAGATCTGTCTATTTGATGCTCTTCGTCCCATCATAGGGAGGAACATCTGAACCAACAACCAACTGCTTCACCTCATGATCAGATAAGTCGTCGAGTGCATCTATATAAGATCCCTCATCCTCAACCGTCTCCCCATCACTTGAAGCTGGAGACTCTCTGGACACCACTTTCAGATATGCAGTGCGCAATCAAGGAATATCAATAAAATCAGCAAGCTCTTTATGGTGTATGACCCTCGGATTGTGTATGCCCCTCTGTCATCAGGTCTGGCACCACCAAATTCTTTATAGAACTCAGAGACGATGTCAAGTTAAGAAACGAGGTCTCATGCTTCGTCCTTCTGGTCGAGGATTGTGTCCAACCACGAACAATGAAGACTGATGTTAATGAATGACCCTCCCGATAAGAGTTAGAAAGAGAAAAATCTTCACCTGACGCTCTAATAAAATAATCCTCTCTCGAATTGTTTTGATGGAAGGTTGTCCTGGTCTGCCACGTTTACATCCCCTATAAGACATTATCAACCTAAAATTTAAAAAATAAAATATATATGCAACATTAGTTATAAAATATAATACATGAATATTCACAAAATTATATACTAATTAAAACAATGAGAAACTGTTTTCTATTATACTGTTCGTTCAAATCCCTAACCCGTTCGAACGTTATAATTTTTACAGTACCGTTCGAAACATATATGTTCGAACACTAAAATTAAATTCAGTTCGCACGTATGGTGAACCGACCAACCGTTCGACGTTTGAGTTCCTACCATTCGAATGCATACAAACTCGTTCGATCAGTATATGGATCGAACTTAGCCATGCCTGAGTCAACTCAGTGCCCTGAAAATGAAAGGAATCCACCGATTTCTTTCATTCTTCCAAAAATAACAAGTGCACAACACTCATTTAACAACCTACGGTGGATTCTCGGCCACCTATGGTGGCCATCAAAGGAAAAACTAAGTTTTCCTATTTTTAAAAAATAATCTAACAAAACCTATATAAATCAACCATTACTCAAATGTAAGGATTGTACCTCTTAAAATGACTGAGTCTTCGACGGTGGCGGTGACGACGGTGTTTGACTGAGTTGGGTTACGTTCAAAATTTTTACGGTTGTTATGGGAGCGATGACGGCTTTCAAAAGCCTCCCCCGGTACCTTATATGTACAAATCCGTTCAAATGCTATGTTATACGTTTGAATGGTTCTGAGACTATTTTACCACTCAAACAATAGTATATACTATTTGAACTGTATTTATTTCAAATTTAGTAAATTAATTGATTTTTTATATTTAACATATCATATAGTATATATCATTATATGATATTATATGTATGATATATCATATAGTGATTTCATATGTAAATACTATAATATATAGTATTAGTATATGCTAATTATAATATCATATAGTATATACTAATCATATATAATAATTTCATATAGTATATTAGTATATACTATACGATATAGTATTATAATATAATATCATATAATATATACCATATTATTATTATTATTATTATTATTATTATTATTTAATGAAGAGCGGTAAGTCACATGTCCAGTAGTGACCCCCTCCCAAATTTATTTATAAAGCCCTCACTTATGGCAGGAGAATACTGTGGAAACTATCAAGGCCTATGGGAGAAAAATCCTAACAAGACCACAACCAAGAAAACAAACTAAACAAGCCTATATCTCAAAATAAGGTAACCAAAACCACAAAAAAAAAAGGCTACTAACACCTTAAAGAAGGAAGGCCGGAGAAGTCCAACCGGAGCAAGCCTCTAAGAATCCGAGGCATGTTACAGTTATTAGAGTAAACCAATTCTACGCCTGAGGCACCCTCCTTGGCTAACCAATCCACCACCTTATTACCTTCATGGAACACATGCTGGAAACGGCAATTGAGAGTACGAGTCAAACCAACAAGCTCTTCCCAAAAATCCTCCAAGTACCAAACACCACATCGCCTTCAATTCCACCAAGAAATAACCACCATCGAATCAATCTCTACTATCACATTTGAAATATTTAATGATTTTCAAAGCCTCAAACCTTTAAGGAGCGCCAGGAGTTCCGCTCTATTGTTTGATCCAAAACCAATAGGATAGGCAAAGCCTTGGACAAGCTGACCTAAATCATTACGAATGACAGCGCCAATGCCACAAGAGCCCGAGTTATCGAGACTACTACAATCAGTGTTCAACTTGCACCACCCCGATGGCGGCTTAAGCCACTTTACCACTTTGCAACAGTTAGCTTTTGGCGCAACCGGTTTAATCCGCAGGGTCTCCAGGATCATGCCATCCCGGCGGGACAACCTATTGGGGTTCTTAGCCTAATGACAAAGGGAGCCTATCCACACACAAATAGAATGAACAACAGTTTCATGAGTTTCCAAATTACCTTCCATTCGTGCAAGACATCTTCTCCTCCAATGACGCCAAGTAACAATGATGAGCATGATACCGATTATAAAACCCACCTGGGAGGAAGAGCTAGCACGCCTGAACCAAGTCACAGAATTAAATATCCAAAATCTACCAAAAAGAATACCAAAAGGGTTGCCAAAAAAGGACCATACTTTTTGAGCAAATTCACCCTCAAAGAGAACATGGTTAATATCTTCATGATGGCCTACAATACAATAATCACATTTGGAAACAAGAGGAATGCCAATATGACGCAATCTATCATCCACACTCAAGGCCATATGCCAAGCCATCCAAAAATGGATAGACATTTTTAACGAAAGACTTTTAAGACAAATCCAAGCATGCCAATCAAGAAAGGAACCTCTGAAATGAATACAGTGCCATGCAAATTTGGTAGATAACATACCTGTCTCCGTAGGAGTTCCAACTAGTACATCTTTTTTCCGGAATTAGGCCCAGATAAAGCGACTAAAATATCAACCACATTATCTTGACCTACTAAGTTCTTAAGAAGATCCTTTTCCCAACTATTCGACAGCCTACACTCTTTAACTTTCAGCAGAGGTGAACCCACTAATGGCATCTCATTAATTAGAGGACTATTATCCCTCCATTTATCATACCAGAAAAAAAAAAAATCTCTTCTTCTCTAATCTTCCATTTAAAATTATTCAACAGCGACGGAACACAATTAGCAACCATTCTCCAAAATCTTGACCCTTTAGTAGCATCTATTTGAAACCAAGATTTCGATCCCATTTAGTTTTGACAAAAATTAGCCCATAGAGAAGTACCTTGTAGAAGGTTCCAAGCAAACCGAATATGTAAGGCTCTCTAAGTTTCTTAGAGATGTCATAAACCGAGTCCCCATTCTTCCATTGGGCTACAAATATGTTTCCAAGCCACCCATTTCTTTCTATCTCGCCCATTGGATTCTCCCCAAAAGAAAGAACTCATCAACCTGTGAATCTTGTTAATAGTAGCTTGAGGGACCGGTAAAACAACAAAAAGGTGAAGGGCCATGCTAGATATAACATGCCTTAACAGAACAAGTTTTCCGCCGGTAGATAGAAGCCTCATCTTCCAACCACTGATTTTTTGCCTCACTTTATTCACTATGCCTTCAAGATGAGACTGCTTAAGACGCCCTAGAATTATAGTTACCCCTAGATATTGAAAAGGGAAAGTCCCCCCATGAAACTAGTACGTCGTAATAGACTCTGCTTGCGAGTAAGAGGAATTTTGTCCGAGCAGTATAAAGTTGATTTATGTTTGTTAATAGTTTGTCCCGACCACCATTCTTATTGACTCAAAATTTGTTGAAGTACTATAACCGATCTCTAACTTCCATTAGAAAAAATAACTACATCATCAGCATACATCAAATGAAAAACAATAAGTGTACCTCGGCTTGATGAAAATGGCCAAATTTATTCTCTGCCATGCTACAATGAATCATCCGGGATATGACCTCTTGCTAAATGATAAACAAATAAGGTGACAGAGGATCACCTTAACGAAAACCTTGGCCTCCCAAGAAGAATCCCTTGACTGTACCGTTCATCATAACCGAATACCAGGGGTTTGAAATACAAGAATGAACCAGATCATAGAACTGAGTAGAAAAGCCAAACCTTCGCAAGACCGTTCTCAAATAATTCGAATCCACGCAATCATATGCTTTCGCCATATCCACCTTCAACATAATATTTCCACCATGAGTTTTTTTACTAATAGAGTGAACCATTTGCTGGGTGAGGCTAATGTTCTCAAAGGTACTTCTTCCAGGAATAAAGGCTCCTTGCTCCAAAGAAATCAGGCGAGGCAAGAGACCTGTTAAGCGATTCATAATAATCTTGGAGCATATTTTGTAAAAAGCAGAGCAAAGGGTAATGGGGCGGAACTTATCAAAACCTATAGGTTAATCCACCTTTGGTATTAAACCAAATATGACACCATAAAAAACATGGGAAGATGCTTGGACGTAAAGAATTCCAAGACTGCATTCCACACATCAATTTTAACCACCTCCTAACAGCTTTTATAAAAACCCAAACTGAACCCATCAGGACCCGGAGTGCTATGAGTCGGTATAGAAGACAAAGCATAAAAAACTTCCTCTATTATAGGTGCACGAAGAAGGAAGACATTCTCCTCCTTTGAAATGACGGGATCAATGAGATGCTCAAGAATAGGGTGCTCAACTGGAATATATACCATATTATAATATATCATATATCACTAAAATATAGTACTATATATATTATAGACTATATAGAACATGTTATATCACTATATCATTATATGATATAAGTATACGCTTGTATATAATATTCTATGAAACTAATACAGATGATTGACCGGTTTTGTGTTTACATTACACTTGAGACAAACCTTTTATGTAATGAATGTATCAGTGTTTCAAAATTATGTCACCGAAGAGGACGGAAGTCCGCATCCCATCTCCACCTGTTCCTAGCTTTTCGTGTGACTCATCACTAGATATTGACCCTATAGAACAAGGTAAAAATGTAACAGTCATTTTGTTTCAATTTAGGTCATTCATACATATTACATCGTTTCTAAATGAATATTATATTTTGTAGAGTTAACAGTATAATCGCATCAAGGTCGAGGCACTACTAATGGTGTAACGTTGGAAAAATATCGTATAGTGGGTAAGATTACGGTTAACATTCCTGATGAACATACCGGAGGCGAAGGACAACCAACAACTTGGTTTGCATTGCATATGAGTGCTCTTACACGAACTCATGTACATCTAGCTACAAGTTCATGGCAGAAAGTCCCCCAATATGTGAAAGTGCTTATCAAGAAGTATTGTTTGGTAATGTTTAAATAATTGATTTATGTTAATATTATTTAATATGTATGCAAAATTTAGAATATTCTGGGTGATAATATCTTTGAGTATATATTTTTTCAAAAATGACTTCGAACTAAATTTTGGTTGGAGAAAGGAGCATAAGACTGACGATGAGCTTATGTATAATGCATTTCACAAATATAAGACTAGGTGTCATGAGTATTATAATAAGTTCGAGAATAAGGAATATTCAAGCCAACATCCTTTCTAGGATGTCCGATCTTCCGATTTGAAAAAACTTTGTCACATGTTTGAGGATCCATCATATAAGATAAATTAAATAAATTTTTTTACATGTCCTATTTACAATTTTCGCTTCCTAATATTTACAACTTCTATGCAGGAATGAAGTTCTATAAACAAAATAAATAGATCGAAGTTAAAGATTCATCATCATGGAGCTCAAGATATTTTCATTGCCTCTCTGAGAAATTGGTAATGTTATTTTATATTTTTTTATTGTATATAGTTTGTTATTTGGAGGTATTCTAATGACTTTATATCTCAACAAATGTCTTTTGTAGTAAGAGTCAGATACCAATTATGATCTGATAAAATTATATGCTGCATCACATACTGGTCGTAATGGAAAGTGGACTCATCCCAATACCCGTAAAAATTATGTAAATATTATAATCTATTTTAATTAAATATATTTAAATATTTGTGACAATATTAATTCTTTCTCTTGTGTGTAGAATAAAATGGTTGCCCTACATACTGAATCTGTGTTAGATCAAATTTTTTCAATAAGTGATGTTGAAATTTTTATACAATTTCTAGATCAACGTTCAAGATATTTGAAGGATTGGGATCACTGTGCAAAGATCGTTGTGGGACTACCACGATAAGATTTCAAGAAATCTCAGTAAGTTGAAAACCATAATAATTGATACAATGTATGTAGAGACAATGAATTTTCCAATATAAACATAAGATTTAAGGTCAGTAAAATATATTAATCGAAATAATTAACTAAGCAAAAGAAATACCGTAGTTTTATAATGAACCCCGGGCAACTTATATATAGGAATTCAAGCAAACATCATCCAAAATAGCGGCCATGAAGCTTGAAAGTAAATATCAAGAACCCAACTAGCAATTAATTTTAAAACTTGAGTATTTGGAATACAAAGCATTTAACTTAATCATATTGATTTCTAGTCAACATAAGTGTTACCCGTGTGTTTAAAAGTACAACATCCCAAGCAAAAAATACATATATTGTTTTAATATGGCAACTGTTCCCAATGCCTTAAGCAACATGATTATATATGCACTTAAAAAAAAAAGCATGGAACGAGCCAACATGATATTACATAGGGATTATTCATTCAAAATAATGTATAAGATATGGTAAAATCGCCAATGAAAAACGCAAGGTAAAAACCAAAGATCCACGTAAATGGTCTCTGTATGAGGACTTAAACTGAACAGTAAACACGGTGGAAAATATTTTCCAAGGTCATTCACCACGCACTTGTAGGCGTCACCAGGGAAGACGACCCACAAGTGCTTGGCGAAGTAGTGAGGAGTGTAAAAAAGCAACGAGACACAAGGACAATCCACTAAAATCGAAAATAAAACATATAACAAAAGTTTCGTAGGGGAAAACTAAAGGCACATATTTGGTGTAAACGAACCGGTATTCTATTACTACCAACATAACATAGGCGATAAGCATAAATCAAAATGGGATGCAGCATATCTCATAATCATTTAACACTCATTGTAACCGTTTTCAAGGACGTCACTTATCTCATAGTCATTGATGTTCTGAGTTTCCATGCCGAGACGACTAGCATTGCTTGAAGTCCTCGTACATTTTGGGTCTAGGTGTTAGAATCCTTGGAAATGAAAGTGGTTTATGTGCTAAATACAGGATAGACGAGAGGGTGAAAGAGCTCAAGAAGAGAAGGTGAAAGCTTCAGACTCTGAGAGAATAAGAGAAAGGGGCAGCCAGTGAGGTGAAACGGTTCAGCTTAAGCTTTAGACGTTAGGATTTTCTTTCTTAGAGTGTTGGCTAGGGCAGACGAGAGAGAGAGAGAGAGTTGAGTAGCATCAGGAGAAGTAGAAAGTTGTGGAGACCTAGAGTGAAAGAGTTAGTGATGACCTACATAGAGATAAAAGGATGGGACTGGTGTCATTGGTCCTCCGTTACATGTTGCACGGATTGTTCTGGCATTTGGTGACCATCAAGTTGTCCACATCTATGCTAGATGACGCAAATGGAATGGCGGAAGGGGCGTGTTTTACGCGTCTCAAAAGCTCAACGAAGGAAGGAGAAGCTCAGTTCCGCCACTTGTGAATGCCTCGCACGTGGTGGAAAGCCTCTGCATATGGTCAGGCAGTATGTGTGTCCGTGACTATTCTCAAAACATTGTCATATTGGCGGGGTTGGATTTTTTTCGTGAGAGTGCTTGCACACTTCTGAGGACTCTCAAATCACTTTAGAGCATGTCCAAATTTCTCCTGAGCATTTGCTCTGGCTTCACCGAGGGTACAAGAAAAATAAGATTCCGAACATTTGCTCGGTTCTCAATACAGTGAGGGAATGAACTCTTTTTAGCTTGGATGCAAGTTAGGACGAGGAACGTTTTCTGTGTATTTGCTCGGACTCGTACTACTTTGCTCGTAGAACTTGTTTTGGACACCAGCTTGCCTACCTTTACCAACCTAATCCTTTACTCGCCCAATTTCTTGCCCTTGAACTTGCTTGTCTCATGCATTACTCTCCCGATGCTAATCTCATCTTTCCCATGCTCGCCTTTTACATTGCTTGCTCTTATCATTTCTCACCTAGATACTGTGCATTCTGACTTTACTCGCTCATCATTTTATTTGACTAAACTCGTATTCATCTCATGATTCACTTATCTAACCCCTTGCCTGCCTAATACTCTGCTCATCTAGGCCATTGCTTGCCCAACATTTTATCTAACTCATTATTCACCCGGTGTTCGTTTGTTCGATATTCTCTTCTCGGCTTAATTCATTTGCCCAGTACACTCACTTTGCTCACCTTGTTCCTTGCCCATAGAACACTTGCTTGCCTAATGCCAAAAGAAAATTTTAACTTAAAAGTGCCCCAACCATCTCTTCTCCAAATGTAGAAAGGTCTCATAGAAAAGTTAAGATTAAATTTCTACTAATTGGTATGGTCATCTAGGGTGCTTGTCGAGGTTAAGAATTATTGTATGGTATAAGATATTTACGTGTTAGGGTTGGGGGAAAGTTGGAAAAGGCTCCTAATGGTTAAACACATTACAACACTTGGAAATGCTTGCAATTATGAGCTTTCAATTTTTGAAATGATCCAAACGTGATACCCATATTGAATGGTGAGTGTAGGTGGTCATGTATAATTCCCAGATTGCTTGAAAGGGAGATGTTCTTGCTATTTTAATAATTTCAATGAAGCTAGCTCCAATTGTACCATTGGCTAATTCTTTTGGAGTGTGGCGAAGATGTGGCAAGTTTTCCTTAGAACATTATAAATGCTACCAAAACATATTTCAATCAGAAGTGTGGTAATGGAGTCTTGTAACGCCTTGAAAGAAAATAGATAGAAAAACTTCTTTAGACCTTAGAAAGGTCATGAAATCCCAAGAGGATTCCATGAATCAAGCAATCAATTAGGTTTTAGTCCGTTAGCTTATTCGAATCTTGATCCACTATAAAGACAGAATTGGCTTTCGATTTATTTGAGGCACGTAGGAGTTTAATTTTATGAAATGAATTGTACATTTAGACTCGTAGGAATATTTAAGACTTGATGGTGTAATAAAAAGTTACGATTTTTTCAGGTGAAAAGTAACAATTTGGGAGAGCACCACGTGGCATTTGGTTCAAATAACTATCAAATCACCATGTTGGATATTCAAATTAGCCTAGAATCACTATTCCATACACTCAAGCACTTTTTGGCCAACCAAAAAGAGGGTTTCAACCCTACTTAAACCCAAAACTTGATGGTGCAAACCAAAGCCCCGAATGGTTAGGGTAACTGAAATCGTAAACCTCAAAACCCAAAACACTTGTGGCCGGTTTCGACTAAGTAATTCCATTAGCAACCAACCACTCAAGTATACTCTTTTACACCCTCATCCACTCCCTTACATCTTGGTACTTTCATTTGACCAAGAAAATCGGCTATGGACTAAAACCCTAACCGAAAGCCTCTTTAAACCCCAACTGGAATGCATTCGGTTACACCCTTGTTAGTCTAGCAAAAACCCTTAGTTCCCCTAAGATTCTCTCACAAGCTTTCCCCCACTTACAAGACCATATCATGGCTGGCTTTCCACCTCATTTTCAGCCACAAATAGTTCCAATTATGGAAGGCCAAGCAAGCAACATCACTACTAAAATACACCTCATTCGGCAGCATGGATTCAGCCCACATTCCAGCAGATTTCCCTTCTCATTATTGCAAGAAACCCTCACCTCTTGTGTCACAGACTTCAACCAACCAAGGTCAGCCCCTGCACCCCCATGCCAGCCTCTCATTTCCTCCCACACTTGCATAATCTTCATTTCCTTCCAAGAGAGAAACCAAGGGAGCTAAAGGAGAGAAAATTATGCAACAAACTTTTCTTGAGTTCTGGCTTTTGTAAGTTATTGATTCTATCTCAAATCTCTTATATTTTGTTAAGTTTTAAGTCTTGAATACTTGGTAGAGTGTTGGTAAAATCTTATTGGAGGTTGATGGTTGAATGTTGGAGTTTGGGGATGGAACTACTCGGTTTGAATGTTGTTGTTGAACCTTGGAAGTTTTGTGATGTTTTCATAAAACATTTTGTGAATCTCGGTTTCATGACGTGTTTCCAAGATTTTTTTGTGTAAGTTGAAGTTTGATTTAGAGCATATTAGGTTTTAATAAAATGGTTTTGCATGATCTACTAAGTGTTAGAAACCGAATCCTCCAAATGAGTTTTTGTCGGTTTATTTTGTCATTTTAGCCTTATGATCTTGATTCTATGGTTTTGATTTTTGAAAATCTTGTTCTTAAAGCTTTGATCTATGGATTAGTTTGGATTTTTAGAGCTTTATGACTTAGATCATGTTAAGTTTTTTACAAACATGAAAAAAATATGTTTTTATGCTAGGTTTAGAGGCTCTCGAATGTAGTAATGTGTTGGAGTGATTATTTGCTATGACTTGTTGGATTTGATGCTTAGATCAAGTTAGACCTTGAATATGAGGTATATGGGTGTATGGTTTTAAGATTTCATGCATGTAAATCAAGGTTTAGTCTCATTGTTTAAGTGAAAAGCATGCTAAGTTTCGAATTCTATGTTTTTCATGCAAATCTATTTTTATTTGTTGAGTAATGTGATGTGATTTTTGTTGCTAGTCAAGCATGCTACCCACTAGGTTTGAGTGATGAACATGTTAGAAGTTAAATTTGTGGAGTTCTTGGAATTGGAATGAAGTGATAGACCAAAAACACCAAGATTAGGTTAGATTTGACTTAATCTTGATGTTTTGAGTGATTGTTTGAAGTTGTGAGTTTATGATTTTGTGTAATGCTTGATCAAGTGTCTTGGCATGATTTTAGACTAGGGGTTTGAAGTTATGCCCCAGATTCTGCTTGGGATTTGACAGACTCTGAAGTGTCGAGACATGCAATACAAGGTTACCTGACCCTATTCATGATAGATAAAGATGCAATGTATCCAGCATGCATTTAGTAATAAGCAATATTCACAGCATATAATTTTTTTCTTGAGCAATACTATATACCAAATGTAACATATCCCAAAATAACATAAGCATACTTCAAAATCATATGATAGTAGACATCCAAAAGTTATAGTGTTTGTCCAAAATGTTTGTAACGACATGAGTACTAGAGACAACGCTCATTAAATACAGTAATAAAAAGAACATAACTACTAAGTTAGCTTGATGAGTTGCTTTTGCAACTCAGTTAAGATCATCATTATCCTATCTAAAAATTAGAGTGCTGAAGTGAAAAGCTTCTTGTCGTCGCGTCGTCGTCTAATCAACCTCCTCTAGGTGATCTTTTGCTAGCTTTCCAAGTCCTCACGCATGACTTATCATTCTGGAGGGATGGTAGTTGGGACTACCACGTGAGAATCTCAACAAATTAACAACCAACTTAAACTAGCAGTATATAGTTGCATGCATGACTGTAAAAAGACAAAAATGCTTACATGACATAAATTGAAAAATAGCATGATATATGCTGACATAAGTTGAAAACTGACATGAACTGAACTGACATTAATTGAAAGCTAACGTGAACTGAAAATTGAATGTGAATTGAAAAGACAAGTATCGAACATGAAATTGACCTAAACTGAACATGATCTTGGAATCTTGTTCAACAATAAGCTGGTTCATTAAACATAACATATGCTTGACTGAAAATATGGACGTCACATGCCTTGATTGAATTGAATTTAACATGAACTGAAACAAACTTGAATGTGACATGAACTGAACGTGAACTGAAAATGCTTGACATGAATTGAACTGACATGAACGTGAGCTAAAAATACTTGAGATGAGTTGAACTGACATGAACATGAAATGCCCTTACAACCAAAATGATTTAACAAGCTATTTTGTCAGAAATTGGTGAACAATCAAAATGATTCCTTCTAACGTATTTCATTTGAGATACTCAGAAAATTAGAATGTTTACACCATGAGTATTTTAATGGAGACACCCTAACAATCATAATGATTACGCCAGAAATACTTAGTAATAGTTTGAATGAAAATACTTTGACAATTAGAATAATTACGCCATGAGCATTTTAGTAGACGTACTCTAACAATCAGGGTTATTACGCCAAAAGTATCTTGCGTAAATTATCAATAGAGATACTCAGACAACCATAGTGATTATGCCACTAGTACCCCATGCATGACTCACTGGAAAAATATTTCTTGATGGACTTAGATGACTCATGATTTGGCGTAACATGACGTGACATATTTGTGTGACTAATAGCATGGCATAATATGGCGTGTAATAGATAAACATGTACTAAAAATAAATCATGGCATGGCATAACATGATTTGTAACAGATAAGTACATACTTGAAATGAAAACATGGCATGAGATAACATAATATGTATATAAGCATAACAAACATGAATGATGGTTTCTTACCACTATACATACACAAGTATCCTGGAAGTAAGTTAGAGGCCACCTTATAGTGACTATAGGTGTAACGTACGTAAAAGATGTGAAAGAGCATGGACAGAAATGAGATAATTCTAAGGGTTAAAATATCCCTCTATATGTGGTAAAATTACCATTTTATCCCTCTCATGTGGAAAATGACAATTTTACTCTAAATTAAGGGTTTTGCATATTAACTCCAAATTCTACAAATTTTGTCCTAGAAAAATTATATGCATAAGCTACTATTCACTAGAAATATTGTAAGGTGTGAAAGTGAATAGTAGCATATGCATATAATTCCACTTTTGTCCTAATACCAAATATGAAATTAGAAAAATTTAAAACAATACCCAACCATATATGTTTTTACAAACCTAGTAATGGCTAAAACATACATAATGCAAATGTCTTGATTTTTGTTGCAATTCTTTCAAACTTCAAATCACATATTTAAGCCTTTATGCAACATCTAAAGATCATATCCTATGTTTTAAAAATATAGTAAGAACACAAAATATACATTTCACAAAAAGCATAAACTTCTCATGCTAAAAATGTTAACACATCCAATCTCAAACAACCCTTTGATGCACTTGGACTATTTCCTTTCTAATAAACTTCAAGGATTTCAAAAGTCTATAAACTCAATCTTACCATGTTTATAAATCTTACCTAATAGATAAATATGACTTGAACATCAACCAAGAACACAAAATCAATATTTAAACTACTTAGCATGCTCATATGGTCTAAAATGGATACCATGTGTTCTTGACCTAGAACACACACTCCAAATCCAAAATATTAAACAATTAAACCTCAAAGAACAAAAATACATGATGTTAATCAAGTTATAAACATGATCCTAACATAAAACCTAAAAATCATATGGCAGAATTTTCATAAGAACCTCAAGCAACCTGAAAGCTTCAACATCTAGCCATATCCAAACCTTTTCATGCAAAACATGCTTCCAACAATTAATCAAACCAAGTCCCTTAAAACACAAACTCTTAAAATCTAAATGAAAGTCTTAAGAAAATCATAAAAGAATTTCATAGCCCTTGGAATAGGTTTTAAGAACCAAAATCACCTGCATTTCAAAACAGAAACTGTTTTGTATGCTCCAGATTCAACTCCAAAGAAAATATTTATAACACCTTAATAAAATTGCTAACATGCTTTTAATCAACTCATAACATGTATAAAAATTCGTTAGAATTTCATCATATCAATATCAAGTCCTAAATTTAACAAAAGGTTCCTCAAAACATCAAGATCTCCCAACATCATCCAATCGTCGCCTAGTATGATCTCTGGGTGTTCAAACTCACACTTAACCAACCAAAACTCCACAAAAAATACATAAATGTAAACTAGACACAAAGAGGAACAATTTATATGAAGTAAGTTTTGTGAGAATATACCTATGAAGGCTTCAAAATATTCAAGCAAAATCAGCTAGAAACACTGCCAAAAACCTCCTCTCAAATTCTTTAAGACTAGAGGAGTTGGCACTGAAGAATTACATAAGACTAGAGGCTGAGAGCAGATGTGAAAATGACCATTTGATGGTGGTTTTTGAAGACAAAACCATGCATAAAACCTTGGGCAACAGCCCATGGTATTTAGCCTTGGAAGCTGCTGAGTGATGTGGGTGGTTGTTTGACCTCCCATCAGCTACTATTTGGGCTGACAAGGACAATGAAAATGAAAGTACACCTAGGGAAATGGGGGAAATTCCTCAAGAGGCCATTCTTAGTTGGTGCTTTTCGGTTGGCCATAATGGGCCCAAACCGATTAGGTCTCATTTAGGTTTTAAAAAGGGTTTGGTTTGGAGTTTCAGTTTCCAAGAAGTCCAAATCTAAATTTTCTTGGCCCAATGAATTTGCCAAGATATAAAAGAATAAAATATGGTGTAATTACATGAATTTGAGTGATTAATAACATGTGAAAATAATTTAATCAAGTGAGTAATCACTAAGCTAAAATCGACAATATGGTTTAGGAAACCGTTTAGGGTTTCGGTTTCCACCAACATCTTGGGGTTTCAATTGGATCTCAATGGTTTGGGGTTTCACTAGGGTTGAAACCCTCTTTGGTTGGAATAATGTTTGTCTTAGGTGGCATGATCACAATGCTTGATTTTCGTCCCTTTCCTTCACATTCTCATCTCATGATTCCTCTTAGTGTCAAGTATCCTATATACTATTTATCAAGTATGGCAAAGATCTTGCCAAGTATCCAAATAAAACTTCTCTACACTGATTTGGACAATCCACACTGTGATTTGAAAATCGACAATACTGGGTGCCACATAGCATTATCACAGATGTTACTATTCACTTCAAAAATGGCGAAAATAAACATTACACCATAAAATCTTAAATATTTATACAAACCTAGTGGTGCAATTCGTTTTCCAAAATTTGACACCTAAGTGCCTCAAAGAAACCAAAAGGCATTTTCAAACATTTATCATCCAGAAAAATGAAAATTGTATTATTGTGCAAAAAAATTTTAAATAATCATTTAAGACTAATGACGCAAACCACTTCTCAATATCATACTCTTAAGTACCTTAAATAGATAAAACATAATTTTTGACACCATAGTAGGTAACAAAAGTGACTAAGCTGACAAACTAAAACCTAGCGATAGTTGGATTCGTGAAACCTTTTTAGGGTTTTCACGATATTCCTAAAGTCTAAAAATATTGATCACTGAATCTCTGGCAGGCTGTTACATTTGATATTGAAGAATTGTTAATTTCGGATTAAGCATGTTAGTGTGATAAATGGCAAAGTATAGCAAGCAAAAACATGTTTTTGTTGGCCTAGAGGAGTTCTTATAGTATGGATTAGTTTTTTAAATTCTAAATCCATATTTGGATTGAGGATGAAATTTACATGAAGTATGTAAAGTTTGGCATGTTTTGGGGTCCATTTGCAATTTCCTTAAATTTAGGAGCTAATTTGCAATATCCCAAAAGTTAAGGGGTAATTTTCCAAATTAAGCCCAAGTTAGTAAGTTCTATTTTTATATGGATTAAGTGAGAAACTCTTACCCTAGAAAGTATTTCATTTAAGCCTACACTACACTTACGTTCCACACGACATTATGTAAGTTAGCTTCTAACTTTCAGTAATATTTTTTATGTATGTAAGGTGGTAAGTTGCATTAATTATATTCATGCTTTATTTATGCCTATTTAGTTATTTTATAATATGTCATGACATATCATATTATTCTGCTACATAATTATCGGTTACGTGATTATCTGTTACATGCCATAAATGCCATGTCATAAACCTACAAGCATACCACAAAAATATTTCTAAGTCATGCATGAGTCATTTTATTTTATCATGACCCCAAGTGCTAGGATGAGAAATTATCTTAATGGAACTCCTTTATCCACTCTGGAGTGTCTAAGATGGAGTGAAATCCCCTGAGTTGACAAAGTACAGTCAACAGGTTTCGAATGAAACTTAAGTAACTGCTTTTTAGAACAAATTCAAGCACCAAATACAGGTGGGTACCAAAACATGCTACAAGTACAAGTTATGGATTTACCAATGTGTAAAGCCTCCAGGATTGACATACTCACAACTGGTGCAAGGACTTGTAATGTGATGTGGTACCAGTAGGAGCACATGGTCTATGGGGAGCCATGGAGCATCCATTATCAGTTAATCAAACATGTGAATGTTTCATGTTTACACAAGCAAGCATGTCATGTTTATGTCAAGTTATTATGTTTCTAAGTTAGTTCATTCATAAGCAAGTTCATGTTCATCAAGGATACATGTACTGTTATTGTGATTTATAAATCTCAATATGGTAGTCCCAACTACTATTCTTCTAAGAATGGTAGACGATGTATCAAAAATCAGAGAACCCGTGCACCCCCAGCCAGCAAGACCACGTCGAATAGGCCATGGAGGAGCCTCGTGAAGCTCTTGGAGTTGATCCTCCAACTTTTGGATTTATTTTTTTAGAACTGATAGTTGAGCTATGTGAGCAACTTGGTGTTTAAATTAGTTTTATATTATGCCTGTAACTATAGAGATCTACTCTAGTACTATGTTGTTTTGATTACAGGCTTGTTGAATGGATGATATGTCTTTTGATATGTGAATATTAATGGAAAGTATTCATGTTTTGGGATTAGCATTCTGGTACAATGTACATTGCTAAAACAAAAGTCATCCGCTGCGATTACTGCATATTGTTAGAAGCATGATAGGTGCATTGTATTCTTAACTGTCATGAATAGGGGGTATATGATCTTGTGTTGCATGTCCCAACGCTTAAACCTCCATCAAATCCCAAGCGGAATTTAGGGGCGTCACAAATCTAGTATTTTCATATTTACCATGGCTGACTTCATCCTAGATTATTTGTCCAGCAAGAATCATTGTAAAATGGTTTCAGAAGCACTTAAAACTCTTTGAAGAGAATCCTAGCTACTAGCTGTGAAATTAAAAAATATATATAATAATAATAATAACTTGTTTGTGCCATACAAATCCAAAGAACTTATATAATCAGTTAATTAATACAAACCAAAACCAATTTATGAACTCTTAACAAAAATCAAGTTGAATAAATGTTATGATGGATACCAAGGAATAAATCTAATTCACAACAAGCGATTGTGTTTTTGAGACAAAAAATTTTGTCTCAAAAAAACCCAAATTTTGTCTCAAATTATATTTGGAGATGAAAAAATTTCATCTCTATTTTGTCTCAGAAAGACCGTCTCAAAAAGTTTCTGGAGATGAAAATCAAAAAATCATTTTTAGAGGTGAAATTGGGCAGATCCAATCGAAACTGTTCGAACGGATATATTTTTTTGAGACGAACCGATTTCGTCTTAATACATCACTCGAATGGAATATTTCTTCATCTGAACCGAGACGTCCATTTAGACAGTATGAAATATTCATTCGAACTAATGACCATATTTGATCATGTCCGAACAAATTTTATGCGTTCGAACTAATAAATTTTCCAAATAGCTTGTGTTCGAACAAGAATTATGCCTGTTCGAACAGAAATTTTATTTTCAGAAATTATATTCGTTTGAACGGAGTTTTGCATATTAATGTTATTCGAACAAAGAATTTATTGTTCAAATGTCCGTATTTCTCATTTCCAGTTTGAATGGGTTAGTTTTTGTTCGAATGGGTCAGTTTTTGTTCGATTGGAATCACAAATGATAATTTACCGTTCGAACTGTATTAATCATACAGATTAGAATTTAATTAAAAATATCATACTAATATTATACAAATTGTAATTCAAACATCAATTGTTCAAATATTTTGGAACATCATAATATAAATGCAATTAAAGAAAAGATAAATTTTAAGACTATGGTGGTGGCATAGAGTTTTGGGACATCATTGACTAGAATTTTTTAAACATTTTTTGGTTATTCAACTGCATCCTCTCTTCTAATCTCGCCTCCAAATCCGCTTGCTTGATCTAATCAGGTCAGCAACTCTTTTTCCTTGGACCCCAATCGTTCTATCTCAAATGTTGCTTCCCCAAATTCCTTAGTCTTGTCGTCATTCGATCTGGCTCGAGAATAGGATAATGATGATGAGGATGGTTTTACGCAACGTCCTAAACCCCTCAAAAATCCAGAACGTGATCCAAGAACTTGAGAAAAGATCTGAGCATCGTTGACAAATGATGCATCAGATGGATCCGCAGTAGTTTTTTAAAGAGATATCATCTTGTCAAACAAAAACAAAAACATTAAAGTTAGTATAAGTAACAAAAATATTATGTGACAATGTAATTAAAAAAACTTAAACTTACATAATTTACCACTACTTCAGGACTAACCCAAACAGCATCACGATTTTTATGTGTATTAGCATACAATTGGGTCAGATCATAGTCAGCAGGACTTTCTTCTATCTGCAAAAGGAAAATCTATATTAGAATTTAAATCAGAAAAGTGTATTATATGTTAATATTTAACGAGCACTAAAATAACTTACTATTTTGTTAGACAAACGATGAGAAGATCAAGAACCTGCATGATGGTTTATCTTTAAATTTGATCTATTTGTTTTGTTCACAGTACTCCATTGCTAAAAAAAAATATTACTCTATATGTTTAATACATCTGTGATATACTATTAAAAAAAATAGCAGCTATATTACCTGATAAGGGATCTTCAAACATATCACAAACCTTCTCTCATTCGTTTGGTGGAATTGCTTGGAATGGATTTTGGCGTGCCTCTATTGTAGTACTGAACTTCTTATAATGTGCATGGCATTGACCTTTGTACCTCCGAAATGCATTCGACATCAGTGCCTCAACCATTAATCGATCCTCTCTTTGGCCAAAATTAAGCTCAAACTCATCCTTTCGAAAATTATAAACAATTAGTATAAATACAAAATAACTTGAAAGTAACATGTTATATACTTAGTTGCTTGAGATGTAGCTTATTACCAAACAACGCTTTTTGATGTGGTCTTTCACATCTTGGGAAACTTTAGACCAAGAGGATGTAGCAATCAATGCATACGTGCGAGTAAATGTACCAACATAAGAAGCAAGCCACCGGTGTGATCATCAGGAATATCAACCTTGATTTTACCCACTTTCCTTACTTTCTCTATGCAAACACTCCTCGTAGTGCCTCTACCTCGGCACTTGCTTACAACAATTATATATAAAGTAATTAAAGCATAACTTTTTAATTAATTTATTTTATTTTATAGATATATTACTTAAATTGAGCATAAAATGTTATATTTAATTTGATAAAATACCATGTTCTGGGCCTGGTGATGTTAGCTCACTATTCATGACAGGTGAACCACACGGAGAGTCTGTAATGGATGGGATGACACAAATGTTGCTTTGCATTTGGGAGGCATATTTATTTAAAATTGTAACAAATTGTTATTCAAACAAACGTTACAGATATTTATAAGAATAATACTTACAAAAATTCATGTTTGAAATTCATTCACTATCTGTTTTGCTGGACCAATCACCCTCATCCTCACTAGACACTTCAGTTGATTCAACTTCTTCCGATATTTCACTCTCAATTATTTTGGGTTGAATATCTTCTCTACGCAATGGGACCATATCATAATGGCTTAGATCAACAAATAGATTGATGCCTACTTCATTTTCTTGATATGCTTCTTCATTTGCTGGACTATCAACTTCTTCATGTGGTTCTTCTGCCTCTAGAATGTAATCATATACATTTCTTAGTGCAAATTTCTCCACTACCCGCCATGGGTTTCCGTACTCCGGATCATTTAAATAAAAAACTTGATTCGTTTGGCAAGCGAGAAAGAAATGATCATCCTCATACCATGTGCGAGATGTATTGACACTCACAAAATAATCATTATTACACACTCACAACCTAGAATTTGAGACATCCCACCAATTACATTTAAACAACTAGACCATATATCCCCCCACATACTTTAACGCTGTGATATCTTTCACAATTTTGTAGAAGTCAATGTTATTATCCCCATGGCTTCCTTCGACTACAACCCCATAATTTTGAGTTTTCTTATATCGTTCTCTATCAGTTGTGTGAAATCTATATCCACGCACCAAACATCCTGAGCACTGGATGGCTCACCTAGACGGACCACATGCTAGAGCATACAATTTTGGTGAGATTTCTTCTGAATTTTCACCATATTTCAATGCAAGCTATATCAATAAATATTATTATATAGAAAAAAAGTGGATTTTAGTGGTATGAAATTCATATTATAAAATGGGGCTTAACAGTAATACTGTATGTTCAAACCACGAGGCAAATTCCTCTTTGTGTGTCTTTTCTATGTCAGTTACACCATTCGAGCGAAGTAGTTGTATTTGTTCGCTGTGCATGTGAATGTGAATGTTTAATTTGTATAAAGTTATACTATATTATTATACATAAACTTAAAGATAATATTGATTTAGAGGATCATCACTAACCTCAAGTAGTATCTTTGTGCAGTTATTCAAGACATACCATCATCGAGCTCTTTCAAACTCTCGCCCACATAGATCGTAGCCCCCTTGTGCGCCTATGGGACGTACGGTCTAGGAAAATACAGTAAATGTCGATGAGACTCTCATCTCTCGCCCACCTTCATAATTTCGGTCCGGTCTTGTAAATCTAGTATCAGCCCCACGAAAATAGAATGGACAAAAGGTATGCAACTCATTATCAATATATGGCTCTGCAATCAAACCTTCTGGACGAGCTTTATTCCCCATAGATCGTCTAAGTTTTTTCAAAAACCATTCAATAGGATACATCCATCAATACTAAACCGGGCTAGCGACTAAAGCCTCACGAGGTATTTGCCCAATCAAATGAACAATTACATCAAAGAATGAAGGCAGGTACAAACTCTCCAATTTGCACAATCTTACTGCAATGTTAGCTTTCATTTTTAACAATGCATTAACTTTCAATGTTCTACTACAAATGTCTCTAAAAAATCTCCATAATTCTGTGAGAGCTGTACGAACATCTAGAATAAGCTTTTCGCGCACACCAACGGGTAACAGACGCTGCAGAAATACATAGCAGTCGTGACTTTTAAGACCAGTTATATTTCAATCATGTGTTCGAACATATCTTGTCATGTTTGAAGCATAGTCATCGGGTAATTTGATTTTCATAAACCAATCACAAAATTTCTTTCTCTCATCATTTGAAAATGTATACCATCCGATAGGCATATAAGCTGACGACCCATTATTTTACAAATGCAACTCCGGTCTTATCCCCAGGTCCTTGAAGTCTTTACGAGAGTTAGCTGTATCTTTTGTCTTCCCTTCTATTGACATCAGAGTGCCCAATATATTCACACATATATTTTTCTTGATGTGCATAACATCTAGATTGTGGTGTAGTGTCAAGGTAAACCAGTATGGCAATTCAAAGAACATATTTTTTTTTTCCTGTTCATCTCCACTGCTTGTCGTTTTCTCTTTTGAACCTTTGTATCTTTCCCAAATCTGTTTTTTGAAATATCCCCCAACTGCACAATAATATCATTCCAAAACAACTCTAGCGGTGATGCCCTGCGCTCAACCCTTTCATCAAACATCACTCTATTTGAACACTATTTATGATTATGTGGTAAATAACGACGATGTCCCATAAAACATAATTTCCTACCTTGACTCAACCACTGAGACTGTGTATCTTTATTACAAACAGGACAAGCCATTTTACCTTTTGTGCTCCACCCAGACAAATTTTCATATGCTGGAAAATTATTTATTGTCCACATCACTGTAGCATGCATCTTGAACTCTCCCGACGAAGCCGCATCATATGTACTGATACCTTGATCTCACAACTCTTTTAACTCTATAATCAGTGGTTGTAGATATATATCTAATTCATTCCCTGGTGACCTTGGCCCTGGAGCCCCTTATCAATATCACATTCAGCAAGAGCAAGGGGCACTTGCGGAAGATTGTACCAGAACAGCATGGTGATCCTCCCATAGATCCAGCTTCTAGTATTATTGCTGCTATTGAGAGACAGCCTCCTGGGGCTACTTTGGATCAGGTATGAGCTCTGTTTGTGGAGTTCGTTGAGCCCATCATGGAGAAGTTTAGGCATCTGGAAGGATGTATTAAAATGTTGCAAGATGTTGATCTACTAAGGACCTAATGATCGTTTTAGTTATTATTTTACTTTTTTATGTTGTATTGAACATTATATATTTGAGACGTAATTAATGTATGGTTTTTATTTTTCGTGTTTACTACTGTGTTTATTTTTTTTCATTTTACTTGCCGTTCATGATAATATAAAAAATAATACTATCTTTAAAGTTATATTTATATAAATTTAAAATAAAAGAAATTACTATAAAGTTTTGAAGTTAATTTCATAAAATTAATTTATGAATTTATAAATATTTTAACTCACTGCAAATCATAATATATACACATTTTTATATTTTGAAAATGATAACAAATGAATGGAAAAAATATTTATTGCTTTAATGGAAAAAATATATGTACAAATCCATATTAATAAAAAAATTAATTGAAAAAATATTCATTCGAACAAAGAAATTTAAATTCGAACGGTTATTAACTTTTCCCAAGAAAAATAAATTAATTTCATGCCAATATTATTATTCGAACAAATTATATACTGTTCGAACATACATTAATTCCATGGTCGAATCTATTTTGTTCCGTTTGAACGGTTTTTATTCTTTGAGACGATTTTTTTATCACAAAATATCTTATTCAAATAGATATTTTTCCGTTCAAACGAATTTAGTAGCTCAGGTATTTTTTAAATTTTATCTCCAAAAAATGACATTTAGGGTCCTTAACAAATTTCGTCCCTAAAAATCAAATTTCTTGTAGTAATTACTTTTACTCACCCAAGTTTGCGTGTCAGCTAGCCTTGGATCATGCTTCTCTATTAAGTCTTGAGTTATGTTAAATGAGTTTTGCTATTTTAAATTTTTTACAGTATAATTATACATTGCTTACGTGATATAATTTAATTTAAAAAATAAATTTTAAAATTTAAATTTTATAAATTAAATTTGAATTTCAATAAAATCCATTATATTCATAAAGAAAAAATTAAGGCAACAATACTTTTTCACCTAAGCTGATAGGACATTAATACATCAGTGATGTATTTGATATGTTAACGAAGAAATTTAAATATATTTATTATTTGATGTTTCATAGACTTCTTTTATTTGCAACATCACAATATGCTATGTGATTTTACACAATCTCAATGGATTTAAAATTTTTTAATGGAACAAGAATTAGGCCATTTTTCACTTGGGAAAATATCTAATGATTTTTCTTTCGTTTTTAGTGAAAGAGACAAAATATCTTGAAAGGAAAAAATAAAAAGAAAGTGATAGCTCACTCTCATGAACAGTGAGACTTTTTGATGATTCCATTGACCAATCATGCACGCCATGGCTGCTTCTCATTATCAAGCTTGGCGTTATCCTTGAACTAAACATATCAAAGAAAAATTTAATTATAAGCTATTATGTGCATTAATACTCGTATTTATTTAGTATGATTGATCAAAATGTAATTTTATTAAAAATAATATAAATTTAAATTTAGAATATAAAGACAATAAAATTAATATACAGATTAATACGCAAGTTTACATATACATAGCAAAACTTCAAGATTAAGACCGTAGTTTCAATCCTTTTCCTCATACTCATGCATACATGCATCAAGTAATTTTAAAGTACTTACTAGAAGTAAAAAAGATTCACAGATCAAAGTTTTACACCATTTTGGTAAATTTTTTAACACCATTAAATACTTAATATCTATTCTAGAGTCTATTCTATGTTTGTATATTTTTTGTACTTTAAATTTCAGATTACATGTCCACAAGCATGATGCAAAGATGATTGTGGAGTGATAACTGAACTTGACTTCTAAGGAATTATAATATAATAGATTATATACATAGAAAAAAAAAAAAAAAAAAAAGAGACCCAAAAACAACTCATAAAAAAAAGGGAATAACACAACAAATCTCTCATTCAAAGACATCAAAACATTTTAGCCTAGCTAGCTATAACTAGAATTCCCCAACCCCATTACAGCTTGCTTTCTCTAATTTGTGTTCTTCTTCCTCCATTGTATCACACAGTGTCCCGCCCCTTGTCTCTGGCAAAAATGCTGCAAACATCCCACAACATCCTATTACCAACCCAAACACCCCAAAAGATGCTAAACTATCTTTCCTGCCGGCGGAGACAAGCATCGGACAGAACACGCCACCAAGCACGACTGCTTCTCTTGTCATCGACAAAGCAGAGTTCCGAACACATGTCGGAAACAGCTCTATTGTGTATAAGAACAGTATATTAACCACTGTACAGGCGCTGAAGAAGGACACTAACTCAAGTCCAATTTGCAATCTTGTCCACATGATCTTTCCCTTCAAAACACACATGATGCTGCAAACACCACTAAGGGTCGTGAAAACTATAATTGAATTTTTCCTTTTCAATTTTCCTATGAAAAAGAAAGTGAACAACGCAGAGGGCAGCTCGGACAAGGCATTGAAAGTGACACCCAGATAGAGATTGAAGGCCAAGTTTCCCAGACCCAGTGGCATGCCATAGTAAACAAGTCCGCCGCCAAAAGCTATCACCATAACCGCCGACAACCTTCGTAAAGCCCATTTTTTCTCCACCAAGATCTTAACAGTGGAGTAAAGATTGGAATTGCAAGTTTCTTGCTCAAAACACATTCCGGAAAAGTTCCAGTTTGAGCTGTCATGGTGAGTTGAAGCAATACTTTTCAATGTGGCCATGGCTTCTTCTTCACGTCCACTCACAAAAAGCCATCGGGGAGACTCACGAACAAAGAAGTGAACTAAGATAGAGTAAAATATCCCAGGGATGGAACTCCAGAGATAGAGAGATCTCCATGAAGAACCTCTGTTCATGTAAGCCATGGCTGGAAGGGATAAAAACCCTAATGCGAAACAAAAGAATCCCACGACCCCCACCTGGCCACGCCACCTTTTCCCCACAAGCTCAGTTGAAAGCACAAGCGCACAAGTACCGATTGCAGAACGGAAAAACCCGCAAAGGAATCTTAAAGCGGAGTAAATCCATATATTTGTGGAGAAGATCACTGTTAACAGCGAAGATAGAGACATCATTAGACATGAGAGGAGGAGCATGTTTTTGCGACCGAGTGACGAGTCAGCGAGTGTGGCAAGAACGAGTCCACCCACTAGGCAACCCGTGAAGAAGGAAGATGCGGGCAGGCCAGGTACAAAGGAAGCGGCACACTCCAAGTTCCATTCTGAGAGGATTGAAGTCTCGGCGGGCAAATCCCAGGCCCATGAATTCGTGGGCAGATTGCAGATATTGGAAACGGAGTTGCATGACTCGTCCCCGAGCTGAGTACAGTGCCATGTTGGGTGTGCATCGGTGAAGACGCTGATGAATGTTTGCTGTGCATCGAAGACCCATGCAATGGATACAAGCACCGTTTGAAAGAATTGGGGCCACCCGAAATTCCCGATGACACTCTCGATGGTCGAATCAAGGGATGGTAGGTGTTTCACTAATGGTGGGGTGTCTTCTGACTCACCCGAGTCGGCTAGGGAGAGAAGCGGATGAGTTGAATCAGCCATTGGGACCTTGAAATTTGATCTTGATCAGTCAGGAAAGCTGTAGGGAGAGCGAGCTGCGAACTTTGAAGGTTTTTATATAAACTACAATATTCTTAGAATTAGTCATGGTTTGATCTATGTATCCTTTCAAGCATTTTGAGATAAGATAGGCGTGGCTGGCCCGTTTTGGATTGTTGTTGTCAAGCTATTTGATGGTTTTAGTTTTATAATTATCATTTGCGCCTTCTCTATCCACGATAAACCAATGATAGGTACAGAAAACGAATCATATCATGTACAAGTAATTTGATGGGTTTAGACAGGCGGAATTTTAGGCCAGTTTGTTTTGAAAATAAAATGAGATGAATTGAGATTAAAGTTAAAAAGTTGAATAAAATATTGTTAGAAATATTTTTTAATATTATTTTTATTTTGAGATTTGAAAAAGTTAAATTGTTTATTTTATTTTATATTGAAAGTTAACAACGTTGTAATGATTAGATGAGATGAAATGAGATATTTTCTGAAAACAAACGAGACCTAATTGCTGGTGTATTTTTGGCTCTTTGATCGAGCACCAACCATGTATTGTTGGTTTATAGTGCTCTTGTATATATAGCTAGCTAGCTAGCCTCTACTATTAATTTACTCTTTTGTTGAGTGGTATCTATTCATCATGTTTTTACTATTAATTTACTATATAGGTGATCTATATTACATGGAAATTACAAGAAAATAGACTTTACAAGAAAATAGACTTTTTTCAACGACACCGTTCACCATAAATAATTAATAGGCAAAATTGTAAGAATTAAGCCTTCGTTTGGATAGTGAAATGAGATAAAATAAGATAAGATAGACGTTTTAGACGGATTGAATAAAATATAGTTAGAATATTATTTTTTTAATATTATTATTATTTTTAAATTTAAAAAAATTGAATTGTTTATTATATTTTATATAAAATTTAAAAAATTTATAATAATAAAAACCATCTCTGATTTTTCCTGCTCACGAAGTCGCGGCAATTGTCTCATCTTAATGGACCATTTACGGCGGGAAAGAAAAAATAGTTTCATCATGAACAACTTATCTTTTTCGAAAAAATACATCCCAATCTTTTGTCTTGGACAACAGTGCAACACTTGAAATTCTACCAACTCAGCTTATGCACTATTCAAGTATAAATGATATTCAAAGCTTATTTCCACCATGATATACTTATAGAAACATTAATTAGCAAAGAAAAAAACCTGATCTTTATCATTAATTCCCACAAAAAAAGGGACAATTCAAAGAATAATTAATGGAGAAACTGTCTGTATAAGGCCCAACCAGTGATATGAGGCTCGGATCCGTGCGCAAAGGCCTAACCTTTTCTCGGAGAGTTTGGAAACGACGCCGTTTTGGGATAAGTCTCCTTCTTCCTCAGCTTTCCTGATTCTTTCTCCCTCTTTTTCTCTTTCAATTTTCAGGTTTCCCCACTTTCAGACGTCACTCTCTCACACGTTACCCACCTTTCCTGCTTTCCGATTTCATCTCTTCCTTTCGTTTGGTCGGTTTCGTGAGTTCGAATTTCATGCCCTAATATTTCTCCATTTTTTCTTTTCTCTACATCCTGTTTTTCTCACTAATCCACGCCCTCTCTCTTACTCTGTTTTTCTCTATGTTTTGCTTGGAGTTGCAGGTAGTGCAAATGCATTTTAGTGTTTTTATTTTTCTTTCTTTCAATGTGTTCCTCTTAGTCACTCACTCACGCTCGGTTCTCTCTTGCTCTCTCCCACCTGTGAAGTGGATAATCTGAATGAGTGATGCCGAGCCCTATTGAGTGAAGGTAAGATCCTCTTTGTTTCACAAATGCCACACACATATTCTGAGTTTGTAACACCCGGACCCAATCAAGCTCAATTTTTTTATTTATTTACTTATTTTGTTTTAGTTTATTCTATTTTTTTTTTCACACGTTAACTTCCGCAAGTTTTATTATTTCCGTCTATTTTCTTTTCCCCCCTGGGTCTTCCTCTCGTCCATGACATGCATACACATGCACGACTCAGTTTTCGCGTGCACATCTCTCATGCACCCCGTCCTTTATGGTTTATCTCTAGGGTTTTCTTTTCATGATCAATCACCTATATTTATATATATGAAGAAAGCTCACGCCACTGCCCTCCCACGCGAAACCGTAGCCCAGCAATTTCACCTCTTTGCAAACAGAGCACCACCCTCTAGCTCGATCTCGACCCACCCAGTCGCGGCTCACCCAGCTGCTGCACTAAACCAACCTCCACAAACCAAGACCCACGCCGTCCCAGCATCACTGCAGCTTGTCCTCACCCATTCAGAAAACATCGTGCCAACCTAACAGGAAGCCTCTGCCTTCCTACTCCACGTAACGTGCACCCCGTTGCATGCCGCCTGAAGCCATCGCAGCCGCCTTCCCGACGAACCTGGTCTACACCTCCATAAGCCGCCGTGAACCCACACGGAACCACCGCTAGCCATCACCAAAAAATAAGAGAGCCCCTGTTTCTCCTCTCGAAAACAGAGCATCACCACAAATCCAGTTGGTCACCACTGTACAACGGGAAAATTATTGGGCCAGCCACAGAATTTGTTGGTTGTCACCTTTCCGTCAGCCTTGAGCTACCTTAGTTCCGCCTTGTCACTCGCTATGAGCTTTTGCCAAACGCTTGCACTGCTTGTAATACCCCGTATTTTTTTTAGCGTATTTATTTATTTATTTTATGTGGAAGATTTTTTTTATATAATTA
The DNA here is from genome assembly GCF_004785595.1 of Juglans microcarpa x Juglans regia. Classification (NCBI taxonomy): domain Eukaryota; kingdom Viridiplantae; phylum Streptophyta; class Magnoliopsida; order Fagales; family Juglandaceae; genus Juglans; species Juglans microcarpa x Juglans regia. The sequence goes on from NC_054609.1 coordinate 13,135,185, forward strand.
ATTTAAATATTATTGTTCTTGTTTTAAAAATTTATCAAATTTTTCTCGTTGGATTTATTTTATAATTTTTAAGTTGTGAAATTTATTTAGATGTGCTTTGGTGTTATTATTTAATGTTTCTTTTTAAATTTGCGTTTTGCTTTAATGAATAATTTTATTGTTGGACTTTAATTGTTATTGTTTTATTTTTATTTTTTTCTTTTTCTTTTTCTTTTCTATTTTTTTTTCTCCCACGCACGGCACTACACGGTGCACGTCTATCTCTTTTCTTTCTCTAGGGTTTTCTTAGCACCCTTATATTTTCACACTTACACCCTAGACCTTCGAAACTACCCTGTGCCGTCGCTGCCACCAGCCTCCAGAGTTCACCATCGTGCAGCCCCTCCTAGTTCGACGTCAACTTCCATCTCCACGCACGTAAAATCGACGCCACCGTTAGCGTCCTTCACCTAGGCTCAACGCCTCTCTGTGCGCCATCGTGTCCGTCTCGGCCTCAGCCGCAGCAGCATGCCGTTACCGTGAGAGCATCCCGCTCATACAAGGAGGTCAGCAACCGCGGGAAACCATTGCACCACGTGAGACGCTGAGCAAGCGGATCGCACGGCAAGAGACTCGCCCGCGCACGGCCAAAAGCCATCCTGCATCTTCACGGTTTTATCCAACTGTCTCCTGGAAAACCGCAGCCTCCCAAGGAAGTCAAGTCGCCGCTTGCTCCTCCTCAACGTTGCCATGCGCCGCCACCGTGACCCAGCCGTGAACCCATAGCCTTTGATAGCCATCCCGTAGCCTCTGTTTTTCACTCCCGAAACAGAGGATGGTTCCCCTCCTACCGTGAGCCATTGCAACCTTTAACCACTGTGAGCTTCTTCACGTTGCAGCTCCAGAAACCGCCGGCGAAGTTTTCCGTCACCCCAGGTCCGCCTCTTGCCGCCCCGCCTCACCGTATCTCCCTCCCTGTTTTCTGTCTCTGACATTGGTTTACTCTCCCGTAAGCTCTCTCTCACCGTGCATCTCTCTCTCTCTCTCTCTCGTCCAGTGCATAGCCACCGAGTGCACCACCTCCCGTCGCACGCCGCGCCGTCGTACTTCACCATCTCGGTGAGTCCCTGCCGCCGCTGCATGTTTTTCATTTATTCTGTTGTTTGTTTATCGTCTGTTTTACGTATAGGGTGCTTATTTATATATTTATATATATATATATATATATATGTGTGTGTGTGTGTGTATATTTATAAGTAAAGTTTTAACTTGGGCACTTACTAGTTTTAACCTAATATATATTAGGAAAGTTCACGGTTTGAGTTTCGGCTGAGAATAAATTTTTGTGTGTTAAGTTTATATTTAATTAGGATTTTGTTTTAAGTTTTAATAAATATTATATTGTATTTTGATAATATTGTCAGTTAAAGTAAGTAAATCTATTTTTCATAAGAGGTGAGTTTTTCATGAATTATTTTAGGAAAAGTTTAGTAATCAATGTATTCTTTTTATTTATAAAATATTGTTAGTATTTTAGATATTTTGAATATTAATTTTTATTGAGTTCTATAAGTATCATAATACTTTTTTGATAAATTTTCTTCTCCAATACGATTTCGATTAAGTGAGTATTGTTGGTCTTAGAAAATGTTGGTATTTTAGGTATTATGAGAATTTTAGGTTTTGAGGTTCTTAAAATATGTTCTTTTAGCATTTTTAAGTTTTAATATCGAAATACGTGGTTGATTGGAAATTTATAGAAGTTACGTGATTATTTTATAGGTGACGATTAATATTTGTTCGGTATTTTTTAGGAAAGTTCTGAAAAGCTAAGAAGTCCAGGTAAGCGGGATTCCTATGCTAGACTTTGCATTAAAATAAAATGAACTAAGGTCCTTCTTGGAAAATGTGCATGTTTGGTTATGAAAAGAAATCTGAAAACAACCTCAGATATTTGTTCTGCATTACTCATAAGATTCTGTTTAAGAAGAAAGTATTTTCTGTCATGACTGGTGTAGACATGAGCTTATTTCTGATATTCTGTTTCTGAACTTTGAAAAAGAGAGCGAATATGAAATTTTGTGCATAAAGTATGTTTTGTGATCTGATTCTGTTCTGTTTTGTACTCTGTTATGATGTGGCATCTGAAAAACCTTTGGCATGACTTTCTTACTCCGATTCTGACTCTGATATGGTGATTCTGATTCTGTTTTGCTCTAATATGTGGCCCTATCACGGGATATAATAGTGACCTCTGGCCCTGTCACGGGAGATAATAGTGACCTCTGGCCCGCCACGAGATATAATAGTGGTTTTCTGTTCTGAGTGCAATCGCTTTGGTAACACGGTGATTTATGTTCTGCTTGGCTTTCCGCAGGATGCACAATCCTACCACGGGGGTTAAACATGGTCTCTGTTCTGATATGATATGATAAGACGAAGTTGTTCAGTCATGTTGTGCCAAAGGAGTCTTTGAACATGAAAAGTTGGTTTCTGAATATAAAATATTTGAGAAGTCGCTCTGATTTTCTGATAAAAAGTATTTGTTTGAATTTTGCATATTGATACTGAAATGTTTTGTTTCTGCATTCTGAACTCTATGAAAATGCTCATGTTTACACACTAGTATATGTCCTCTGCTTACTGAGTCGTTGATAACTCACCCCTTATCTCCATTCATTTTTCAGATGATTTTTGAATAGACCAGCTAAGGATCAGGATTGGAGTATCGGTGAGATGATTTTTAAGCATAGTGGATTACTCATAGAAGATTTTTGAGAAGTGGCGGATTTTATTAAGAGACTTTGTAGTATTCTGATGACGTTATATTTTGGAGTCTATAAATTTGTTGATTATCAGGTTATATGAGTTAACTCTCCGGACCCTCGGGGACGGGGCGTTATACTGCTTCTCCGGTTTTTTTTTTGTTTCTCTCTCGCTGTGTGCGCTTATCTTTTTACATATCTCTCTCTCTCTCTCTCTCTCTCTCTCTCTCTCTCTCTCTCTCTCTCTCTCTCTCTCTCTCGTCCAATGCATAGTCGTCGAGTTCACCACCTCCCATCGCACCCCTGCACCGTCGCACGCAGCTCCTCCCATCTCGGTGAGTACCTCGCGCCCCTGTCCTCGCCGACTGTTGCACTGAATCGCATGAAACGTTTTAAGTCTACATAAACATAGTTTTGCATATTATTTAGATATGGAATTACAGTTTTGCCCTTATTATTAGATGGTTTCAATTTGAAATTTTTGTTTATATTAAATCTTTTTTTACATTGTTTATGCGAGTAGTATAAGAAATTTTTACAGAAAATACATAGGATTTTCAAATTGTAATATTGATAGCAAATTATTTTAGTAACTGTGTAATTTTATTTTAAACATTTAAATTATGATTAGAGCTATTTGTTTATTATTATTTTAACAAAAATTTTACTAGTACTTACCTTAAATGTTGAGTATTATCAAAGAAATTTAGAGAATGAGGATATTTTAAGGTTATGAGGATTTTTTTAGTTATTGAAGGAGTAAATAGGTTATTTTAGAAGCCTAGGATTAAATACCGAAATATGAGATTAATTTGAAATTTACGAGAATTACGTGATTATTTTATAGGTGACGATTAATTATTGTTCGACATTTTGAGGAAAATTTTAAAAAGGCTAAGAAGTCCAGGTAAGCGGGGTTCATATACTAGTTTTGCATAAAAGAAATGAAATGAGGTCGGCTTTGAAAATAAGCATGTTTTTTTTTTAAAAAAAATCGAAAAACGACCTCAGATGTTTATTCTGTATATGCATAAATTCTATATAAGAGAAAGTATTTTCTGTCATGACTGGCGTAGACATGAGCTAATTTTATGCATTCTGTTTCTGAACTATGCAAAAAGAGCGAATATGAAAATCTAAAAGTTTTTCTATGAATAAATGAAGATGTTTTGGTTTCTATTTATTTCAAACATGTGAAATGATGTGAAACTATTCAGTATCTTGTTTTGATATAATGTGTCATCCGAAAACCTTGGCATTAAGTTCTGATTCTGTATCTGAATGTGATCTGATTCCGATGATGTTCCGCTGTGTTTCTATTAAGGCCCAGCCACGGGTATAATGGTGGTTTATAACCCTACCACGGGGGTAAAACATGGTATACGGCCCAGCTACGGGTATAATGGTGGTTTATAACCCTACCACGGGGGTGAAACATGGTATACGGCCCAGCCACGGGTATAATAGTGGTTTATAATCCTACCACGGGGGTGAAATATGGTATACGGCCTAGCCACGGGTATAATGGTAGTTTATAACCCTACCACGTGAGTTAAACATAGTATTTGTCCCGATGTGATGCTATGAGATGATATGAATATAATGTTTCAGTTTGGATATGCCAAAGGATTTTCATTTTGGAAACAAGTTTATTTTTCTGAAAATTTCTCTCTGATATTTTGTACCAAGTTTTGTTTATGCGTTTTGAAAATAAATATGTTGTTTCTGCATTCCGAAAGTAAATATTTTGTTCTGCATACCGAACTTTATAACTTTTCATGTTTACATGCTAATATATGCTCTCTGCTTGCTGAGTTGTTGATAACTCACCCCTTATCTCCACAATATTTTTCAGATGATTTTGGATATTTCAGCTGGGGATCAAGATTTTGAAGTTTTGGGTGAGATGATTTAAGAGTAGTGGATTAAGTATAAAAAGTTTTCGTTGAGTATTGGTGATTTTTATTAAGAAAGTTTATTGTGTTATGATGACTTGGCATTTTGGAAAATTGGTTATATTGAGGAAATTAGTTTGAATCGAAAATTTATTTATGATATTGAAAATTTGGAGTCTATAATTATATTATTGAAATGTGAGAGTAAGTGATAGGAAGTAACTCTCCGACCCGTGCGGAAACGGGGCATTACAGAGTTTGTTCTCTTTTTTCCCGTTCTCACACTCACTCACCTGCGTGATGTTCTAGCTAATTTCTGGTGCTACGTTGTTGCGTGGAAAACAAAAAATTTGACTGGTTGTCGAGAGCTTCTTCAGTGGGTAAATCTCTTCTTTTCTATTTTCCTCTTTAAGATTTCACATCTCTCTTCCTCTTACTCAAAATGGTAATTGAATAGAAAATTTTTTAAAAATGCAGTCCGTGGTTTTCGTAGATTTTCTTTCCAGTGTGCCTTGTGTTTGTTGTAGTGTAGTGAGTACGTCGTCCTACTCGATTTCTCATAAACGTTGAGCCTTCAACCGTAAGTTTTTCACTTCATTGGATATTTTTCTCTCTTGAAGAATAAAATTTGATTTGTTGGATTGGTGTTTTAGAAATATATAGAAGTGAGTCTTGTTGGGTGTCGATTAACTTTCAGAAGTGTAGGATTCTTCTTTTGTGGAGTTGTGAACGGAGAGAAGCGCTTAATGTGTAATGTTGTTTTGGTTAAATTGTTGGTGGTTGCTTGGAGTTATGGGCTGCTGAAATGGGTGTGATTTATTGATTATTTGAGTTGACCTTGGGTTTGGTGGATGTATTGGTCATTATTGAAATTGAAATATGGTATTTTAGACTTAAGTGTGAGCTGTTCAGTTTAGTATTTGGTTGTTTGAGTTCGGTTATTTTGCTAAAATGAAGGTTGGAATCATGAGTTTTAATTATTTTAGATTCAGGTTGCATCAATGGCCTTTTAACACTTACTGTATATTTTGTTCCTATCAATAGGTGACAAGATCATTAGAGGTCGAATTCAAGGTAAAGATAATACGCTGCAGGAGTCAGGTAAGCGTGGTTCCTATACTAGATTTTATACAAGTTCATAAGATTGAGGTTGACTTTATGAAAATTTGCATATTTTGTGATGAAATGAGAACTTGGGAAAACAAAACCAACCTCGATCGCTTATTTGCATTACTTATGAAATCTGTGTGGGAAAGGAAAAATATTTTCTGAGATGGATTGTGTAGACATGAGGTAAATTCTGTCATGTGGTCTTTGAAATCTGAAAAAGAGCGATATTGAGAATCTAAAAAATTGTACATGTATTTAGAAAGATGCTCTGACTTTTATTTTCAATATTTGAAAATGATCTGATTATGTTTTGGTACTCTGTTTTATTTTGATATAACATCTGAAAACCTTTGGCATGGTGTACTGATTTTTGTATCTGACTCTCTCTTTGCTTTGCTCTGTTTTGTTTGGGTTGGTACCAACTTCTCTGTTTCTGAGTGCACCCACTTTGGAAACAAAGTGGTTTTTATTGTGGTCTTTCCTGTGTGCACACTCGAGGCTCCGAGAAGAATAAGGGAAAGATTTCACCTCTGTCTCTGTCTGATTTGGCCACCGGGGTTAGCACAACCCTACCACGGGGGTGAAACATGGTCTCTACTCTGTGTGATGCTCTGTTTTGATGAGATGATGATACTCAGTTTATGTTATGCCAAAGTACTATGGGTTTTACTTGTCTTAAAACTATCGCTCTGTTACTTTTGAAAATATATTTTGTTCTGTATGATAACTCTGTAAAATATTTTGTTATGCATACTGTACTTTGTAAATGCTCATGTTTGTACTCTAGCATATGTCATCTGCTTACTGAGTTATTGATAACTCACCCCCTATATTCATAATATTTCAGATGATGTGGAGAGTCCAACTGAGGACCTAGATTAGATTGGTGAGCATGATTAAACTAAGGAGAGGATGTTAAAAGAAGGAATTCTAATATCCTTTAGATTTAATATCTCTTAGATTTAATTATATCTTGGGTTTAGTAAGACTTATGAAAGTATCAGTTTGGTTTGTTATGACTACTGGGAGATTGTGGACTCCTTAGTTTATTTTTGTTCTGTTGTGGTAATGAGTTTGTGAAGTTTTCAAGGTGTTTATTTAGAAGACATGAGATTGAGTTTTGTTAATAAAGTTTTTTTTAGAGATTTATTTTAGTTGTGTTGGGAAATATGTTTATAAGTGACAGGTAGTAATTCTCCAAACCACCCGTATTTGGGGCGTTATAGTCTGCCATTGGATTGATCCAAACTAGCAACACCTTGCATTGCATTGGTCTCTGTCATGTTCTGATGAGTATATATGTATAATAATCAATACTTATATTTAATAAAAAGAATTTGGCCAAGGCCGACAGATGGCTGGCTGACTACAAACTTTTGTGTTGTACTACATGCAATGGATCAGAATGACGCATCCACATGATGCACTATCGACAATATTGTCTAAAGTAATAAATCATACCTGCCCAACACATTTCACCACATATGTTTTAAAATAGGTGTGATTAGTGTAGAATAAAAGACTTGTCTGATGGTTGATAAAATCAGCAAGATGGGCCAGGTGTACGAAGGTCCCAGGACTTTAAGGCCTTTAGTTGATGGGCCGACCATTATCAGGTTTAAACAGGCACGAGGCAATTGGAAAAGAAGGGCTCGAGCAACAGGTACGGGTCTTGACTCTTTGAATAGTAATGTTGCTTAAAAAAGGGTTCTGGTGGATGAGGAAATTACAAACTCACAATTTTCTGCTTCTAAGAATCTCAAACTGGGAACAAATGCGAAAATTGAGAAAAAATACAATTGAATTGGCGGAGACAGTTAGATAGTCTTGCCAAGCTCAATGAAAATCTTGAGTTGGAACTATCGGAGTCTTGGAAACATTTGGACAATTCAAGACCTTTGCATGATTGTAGAAGGAAAAAAAAAAAAAAAAACCCAACTTGGTGTTCCTGATGGATATTAAGCTAAAGGTTAGTGTGTGACCGGGACTTTAATGAAATCTTAACCCAAAAAGAAAAGCAATGGGGGAGTTGAAGAAGTGAAGTGTTGATGGAGAACTTTCCGGAGGCTTTTGAAAGAAGCAATCTATTTGATTTAGGAATGGTGATGTTTTTGCGGCTATTTAATGAGTTGGTAGTGATCAACGTACTTTTAGCGACAAACTAATGTCGCCGTAAAAGGAGGAGAAACACGTTGGAATTGACTTTTTCCGGAAAAAAAATATTTGTGGTGACATTTCCGTTGCCGAAAATAATAGTTTTTAGTGACAAATTCATACTTGCTGGAAGTGAAACAGGGAAAATGAAAAAATATGTTGGGATTATTTTTAGCCACGACTTCAACTCGTTGCAACAAGTGATTTTTTTTTCACCGAATTTCACTTGCAGGGCGTGATCTCACTACAACAGAGTGATTCATTTGCTACGGACATCCTTTGTGTGATCAGTTAGGTATTTTCCACCATGCTATGCTTGGAAAAAAAATTAGTAGGAAATGACCAAAATTTATTGTAGTGGCAGCAACGTCTAGTTAGAGGTTACCCTAATAATTATTATTATTTTATTCGGAAAGGGGTCGAATCCAAGACTTCCGTTCTGGATGTTTGGGTGTTATGAATATGCCCTAATAATTATTTAGTTAGGCAGAGTTTTCCTCCGATGTGAGACTTCTTTCAACCCATCCGTAAAAATGAAGTATTCATTATGGATGTGACTGGCCATCCAATAATGTTGTTTATAACTCCAAGTGAAAAAAACATGTGTTTTTCAACACAACGTCACATATATAGCTTTTCAGCATACACGAAGGAAATTACTTTAAAAGATTCCATGAACCAAAAAAAGAGACAAACTCTTATTATTACACCCACTGAGATCAATAATTGTGGAAACTGAACCCACCCCATTCCACTTACCTTTCATATCAGCACCTCTCAACTCTTCATGATCAACTCTTCAACAACTCTCAAGTCTTGGTCTTCCCTTTCACATAGCAAGGTTTTTTTTCTTTCCATTTTATCTGTTGGTATTAATGGCTGCTTATTTAACTTGCATATGATTAATTTCTCTATATTTTTTCTCTTCTATGAAATAGAGGGCTGCCTTGTATGCTGGAAACACGAGTTTGAGAGGTAAAATTTAGTAGATTTGGGGTTGCAGTTTATTTTTATTTCTGACAAGTATTTGGATCCGTTTGAATTTGAAAATGATTGCCCTGTTTTCGTGCAGTGAAAGGCCGAAAAGGTAATTGGACCTTTTTGTTTGGATGTAGAGGAAGTTTGACGGCTGCATTCTGTGAGATTGAAGTGAAGAAACCATAAAATCTATCCCTTACATCCATCTGGATCTGACATTATTTTTCAGGTAAAATTCATGTGAAACCAACCAACACGTACCTCAATATGTGATGTTTATAGCATAGACAGCCTAGGAGAGATGGAGCTTCAACATTTCGAGCACAGGCATCCATTCTTCCTCCTTGAAGAGGCGAAACAACCTATTTCATGTCTACTGTGCAAGGAAAGAGTCTCCGGTCCTAATTACAGTTGCTAAGAGTGTGATATGTTCGTCCTTCATAAATCTTGTTTTGAATTACTTCCCGAGTTGAAGCACCCATCACACCCAAAACATCCTCTTACTCTCATCTCTTCAAAATCAATTTCGCACAACTCAGGGCTGATTATATGTGGTCATTGCAAACGAAGATTTGGGGGGTTCACTTACAATTGCTCTCACTGTGAGTTCAATCTTTGTATTCAGTGCTATTCTCTGCCCCTCACCAAAGAAGCTGAAGTTCACGAACACTCGTTGACCCTTATGCTGAAATCATTCAAATTCAGTTGTGACCGTTGTAACAAGGAAGGTGCCGGTAAGTTTTACTTTTGTGCTCCGTGTTCATTCGTTGTCCACCCACAGTGTACTTCGTTACCACCAATTGAACGAGCACTCACCCTCGAAACTGAAATTCATGACCACCCTTTGACACTAATGCAGAAATCGTTTCCATTCACTTGTAATGCTTGTGGGAAGCCAGGCAGTAGCATGTTTTACTTTTGTAACATGTGCTTATTTGTGGCTCACCTGGATTGTGCTTCCTTACCATTGGTAGTCAAAGTTATACGGCACGAACACCCTCTCAACCTCACCTACTCCATTCCAGCCACTCAATCGAGCAGCATAGTTTGCAAACTCTGTGTTGTCATAGTGAAAGCAAACTATGCGGTCTATTATTGCTCAAGTTGTGACTTTGTCGCCCACCTTCATTGTGCTACAAGTAAGGAAGAGAGAGATGAAACCTTTCTACAGAATTTTGAAGATAAAGAATATAGTGAGTCATCAAAAACTATATTGGAAGATGAAGACATAGGAACTGATGAATCCATTGGCTCATCCACGTTTATTGTCGACGGAATTGAAATAGCTGCAAAAATCAAGCATTTCAGTCATGAGCACGACTTAGAGCTCATTGACAAGCATGAGATCAACCAGAAATGTGATGGGTGTGTACGGTCTATCTTTCCTCCTTTTTACACTTGCGTTCAATGTGGATTCTTTCTTCATAAATCCTGTGTTGAATTACCAAGAAAAATCCGACACCCACTTCACCAACATCCTCTCATGCTCTGCCCAAGACCACCTTTTATTGATAACATCTTTAGGTGTAGTACTTGTCACCGTCGTTGTAATGGCTTCACTTATCATTGTGACAAATGCAATTTTCACCTTGATGTCAAGTGTACTCTAGTACCGTATATGTTTAAACATGATTGTCATGAACATCAACTTATTCTTTCGAAGCTAAGGTATTATAAAAAAATGTAGTTGTTGTGATTCGGACCACGGATACAAATTCCACTGTGCTGATTGTGAATTTATTGTGGACTTCAAATGTTTAACACTGCCATATACGATGAGATACAGAGAACATGAACATCCTTTCACACTTTGCTATACTCCAGAAGATGACTCTGGTGAATATTATTGTGACATCTGTGAAGAAGAGCGAGATCCGAAACGTTGGTTCTACTTTTGTGTAGATTGCCTTTACCCAGCTCATCCCAAATGCATCCTTGGGAATTTCCTAAACTTCAAGTTTGAGAAAGCTTGCACATTTGATATACACCAACATCCCCTTACTTTGGTTCAGAAGACTGAACATGAGCCTCTGTGTAGGAAATGTGGCAAAGCTTGTACGAATTCCTTGTCTTACGAATGTGTCAAATGTAATTTCAATTTTCACACAAACTGCTTGCAAGCATCTACCACCTTAGAGGAACTAGAATTCCCTTAAGATTTGTATATCCACTTTCACTTCCTTGTTGAACAAAAATTTGATATTATTAAGTTGGAATGTTTGTGTAATTTTTTAGATCAGAATAATTTTTCCTCTTTTTCTAAAAAATGTGGTTGGATTTAATTTAACTTGATATTTATATCTGTAACAACGATGAAACGGATCGATGACATGCATGCTATCTTTCTTGAAATTGAAAGGTGAAAGTATGGTGATCAAAGCCTAAATCAATATTTCCCATGTAGCCACTCTACTTTCATTGACTATGTACGAGGTTTGGCCGGCTGGTTCCTTCGATTTTTCCCATTGACTACCCAAAGCAAAGCCTTTTCTATCACTTGTCATATATAGTCAGAATACACTAGGTTTGATTTTTCTTAAACATGTTATGTATTTGGTTTTATGTTGTTATTTAGTTTTTTAAGCAAGTTTATATATTAATAACAAATAGAGGAATACAAGAGCAAAGGGTGGGAGATCCCAATAAACACCTCTTACTAACTAGTACAGTGCAAAAGAAGAAGAAAAAAAAAAGGGCACCAAGAACATACAATTGTTCACTATCCTTTCCCGCCAAGGGTAGCCACACAAAGTGACGGTTTTACTACAATCCGATATGTGAATTGTGAACCCGGTCAGGGCCAGAGTCATTGGTGGTTGGTGTGGTTGTATATCTAAGAACGAATTGTATTTGAAAAAGTCTACTTTGCCTCCTCAACTTGACACCTCCATTTGACCGCTAGTCAAATTTTTTTTTTTTTTTTTTTTTTTTTTTTTACTTAGTGGTTAAGGAAGTTATTTTTAGTGTATTGATATATTTTTTTTATTTTTTAAATATATTTAAATATGTTAAAAAAATGTAAAAAAAAAAAAAAATTTTACGCTGGACGGTATGCCCAACGGTCAAAATGGGGCGGCTGTATTTTTCTAAATAAAATCAAGCAGAAGACTCGAGGGGAGAATCGCAAAGCACAGAGAGAGAGAGAGAGAAGGATTTATAGTGCGGTAAAAAACACGGGAATGTTAGAAAAACAGAATATAAAGCAGAACTTGGGCCGAGAAGTACTACAACTAGCAAGAACACAGATTGAGGATCCAGCCCCGTGTAGCTTGTTTGGATACTTAAAATATACCAAAATATCTGTAAATAATAGTGAAATAGTTTGAGTTAATATATTTTATTAAATTTGAAAAAATAAGAGAAAAAGTTAAATAAAAATATTATAAAATAAAAAAATTATTTAAATATTATTCTTGTTTTAAAATTTAAAAAAATTGTATTGTTTTTTTGTGTTTTGTATGAAAATTTAATAAATGATTAGATGAAAAGAAAATATATGAAAATACTTATGTTTTCAAACAAATCCTTAGAATTATCAATTTTTTTCATAACCTATATTAATCTCAACACTTCCCAACATAAAATTAATGAGTTAGGGTTGAGGAATTTGACCCATGTAATCTATGTTGTGCAAATATTTTGTGGTGTTGTGTGTATATGTATATGGAGAGAGAGAGAGAGAGAGAGAGAGAGAGAGAGAGAGATTAAACTATTACATCAAGAGTGTAGATAAAAAATTATGACAAGCAACATAGATAGATAATTGGTAATAATGATCACTTTAGAGCCTTTTTACAAGCTAGATGGAAGATACATTCTACACACCATTGACATGTCATAATTTAATTTATAAATGGATTTAATTTTAAACTTCTTTTGCCAATTAAATCATTATATATGTCATAAGTGGAGGGTGTTTCTTTCACACTGGCTTGTAAATATAATTCTTCCACGTATAATAGGTACAACTTGAACTTTCAGCTCCTTAATAACTGAGATGAGAAGACACTCTCACATTGACATAATCTATTAGCTCGCATTGAAAGCTGAGAACTTAATTCATATTTGAAAAATATGTGGAACGTTCTATCCTTACATCATTAAGATAATTAACAGCAACCCAGCAACAGAAGGGGAGAAAAAACAAGGAGAAGGGGGAAAAACAAAACCAAAAACAAGAATATTTATCTTTTTTCAACCGGGAGCATAAAGTAATGGCGTGAGGCTTGGTAGTACACAAGGGGATAGTGTGGAAGGACTCAAAAGAGCTTAAGAGGTCCCTGGCTTAACTTTTGGCCTTTAGAACAAATGATTGAAGATCTAACCTTGCACTGACAGCAGCCGTTAAAGATTCTTCATCTTGCTTTTCTTTTGCAGCAGCAATAGCAGCAATATAAGCTTTTCTTGCTTCTTCCATTCTGCGCATCTCCATCTCATCCAAATCATCCTTTCAAACAAGCATAAATGTCTCATTTGCAAAATATACAACAGCCGAAGAGTAGAAGTTATATGTATCTGCAGACTCAACCCAGTCCCTCTCAAACAACATATTGGTTAATTGTTTGTAATGTTTATCCTCTCAAATTCCTCCTAAAAATATATCTCGCATGAACTCACAGTTCATTGTTCTTCATTTTCTGTTGTTTCAATTTGTGAATCATCATTTAGAGAGCTATGTACTTTCCAAGGGCAGCCAAAAATAAAATAAAATACAATGCAGCTGTAAAGATGCTGTAAGAGTCTTAGTAATATACAGTGACAATTCCATTTTTTCGTTTTCTTTATTGTTTAAATTTGTGAATCATCATTGCAAATTGAAATAAACACCAATTTTTCACAGAGAATGGAATCAAACATTAAACTTCAAATTAGGGTCCAAGATACACTGAGTAGAAGTTTATATGTACAAGTGAGAGTGGAATGGTAGTTTATTGGAGGACATTGTAATTTACCTACCCTAATGAAACTAATCCTTCCACTTGTATCAAGTAAGTCCTAACCCAAATATAAATACTAAAACAAAAGTAACAGATAATAAGGCACAAACTACTACCAAGGATACTTAGGCCTACACTCAAAAGACTTTGTAATGTGCATGGACCTCTTAATTAAAAAAAGCCCACAGCCTACGTCTTGAGGTTCCAAACAAAGTGGAGAAAAAGATAATTTGGCTATTTGCTAATAATAATTTGTAACAATAACCAGCCAAAAAGGACTAGAAAGCAGAGTATACGTTGGGAGAAAAAAGACACAGACGACTTTGAGCTTACAATATGAGGGAGATGATCCAAGTAATTCGATGTTATGTCATAATCATCAGTATGTGTAGCAGAATCATTCTTTGTCAAGCCTTCAAACAAAAGCATAAAAGATGAAATTCCTCCTTGCATAGAGTCCAGCTCCTGCTGGAGCTTCTCCACTTTCCTGTTGGATGTCATTGCTTCCCACTGTATCTTTTCAAGCATAGCTTGCTTGTCTGCAAGCTTAATCTATGGGAAAGAAGAGCTGTTAGTAACAACATGAGATCATTCACCCAAAAGAAAATATGTGTGAGCACAGGGCTTTTCCAGCACTCTATCGTATTGCAGCGAACAGTGAGGCTTCAGTGGCAGATATGTGGGTATTCTCTCATGGTTCTTACCAGTGGAATGTCCTCTTTAATAGGGATATTCATGATTGGGAATTGCACACCATGTCTGATTTTTTCAGGTTGCTTTATTCCTTGGGAAATACCATGACACAAGAGGATAAGGTGCAGCGGAGGGCCAATGATAGTAAAAAATGGACAGTCAGGACATATTACAAGATTTTATCAGCCCAAGGCAATGCTCCATTGCCATGGAAGGGGATATGGAGGTCTTGGGTGCCTACTAAAGTAACTTTCTTTGTGTGGACCGTGGCCCTAGGGAAGATCTTGACTATGGACAATTTGAGAAAGAGGGAACTTATTGTGATGGATTGGTGCTATTTGTGTAAAAAACATGGAGATTCTATAGATCACTTACTTTTGCATTGTGAGGTTACAAGGGGGTTATGGGATGAGATCTTTAGAAGAATGGATATTGCTTGGGTAATGCCCTCGAGGGTGGTGGATTTATTGGCTTGTTGGAAGGAGCTTCAAGGCTGCCCTCAAGTGGCGGCAGTGTGGAAGATGAACCCGTTGTGTATCATGTGGTATACATGGTCGGAAAGAAATGAGAGGTGCTTTGAAGATAGGGAGCGCACAATGGCAGAGCTTCAAAATTTTTTTATGCGCACTTTAATGCTTTGGTTCTCTGCTATAGTACTTGATCGAAACAATGTTCATGACTTTCTTTCCTTAATTTAGAATGTATCTAGGTGTTTTCTTTTGTATACTTCCTGTGTACACGGGCTATGCCTAATTCATTCGCATGAATAAAATTTACTTCTTACTTATAAAAAAAATATATATATATGTGTGTGTGTGTGTGTGTGTGTGTTAGTATGTTCTTTTTTCCAAATTGAGCATGCATGCACATGTTGACTACATTTAGGGACTGAAAACCGACTATGCCTATTCTATTAAAACAATCGTTTACTTATAAAAAAATTGGTTGAAAACCAGGTTTCTTCTTAAAGGAAAAAATATATATATATTTAGTCAGATTTCAATGCATTAATTAAAATAATCATCATTCATTCCATATCTAACATAGTCTATGGAAATAATATTCCAAATTCCTAGATAAACATTGACAATAACTTGTGATATTATGTAATGTTGGACTAGGACCCAAATCGATGCTGAAACTAATACTCTAAACTTGATTAACACAACCTTCAACCTTCAAGTGTTCAATCTGTATACAAACTAGCAGCCCCTGCCATATTTTCAAAGATCCATATCAACAATGTTTTATTAATGAATAAGAAATAAGATCCATATCAACAACTTCATCATGAATCTCGGTGCAATGACAATATTTAAGAAATCTGTGTTTTCTCTTCTGTCACTAGTACAAGATACCATACCACAAGTTGGCACCCACAATGCCAAAACCTAACTTGCATAATATACAAAAACACAGTAAGCGATAGTTTGGTACCTTTGCATCAGAAAGTTGTAGCTGAGTAGACTTTATTAAAGAGTCTTTCTCTGCAGCCTGGTGTTTCAGTTCATCGAGTTTTGCATGGACAGCATGCAACTGATTCTTTGAGACCTCTACAGATTTTAAAAGTTCATCTTTCTCTGACAATTTCATTTTCAGATCCTCCACTTGCTCCTTTAAAATGGCCAACTCTTCTCTATCCTTTTCTGCAGCCAAAGCCCTTGATGAAAAAACTGAAAAGCTATCAGCATCTGGGTTATTGCTACTGTTAATACCCTGGTCCTTGTCTCCAGGGTCCCTTCTCTTTTTTGCAGGTATGGATTGAGCTGCATTCCGCCCTTTTGATTCAATTACCTTCAACATACAAAAAGATCAATGTCAACACCTATTTGATAATCCATGCACAGCAAATTACTGCCTGCTACAAAGCCATAGTTCTGGAAAGAACAAAATGTCATAGAAGTACAAACAAATAATCAGAGAGTCAAATATACAAAGAAAATAAAATTTCTCATAATTCTACCAACTATAATACATAGCTGATTATCTGCAATTAGATATGAAATTCAGGGCATAACCATATTATCCGCACAGAACTTCCAAAACTAAAAATAATACTAGAAAACATCTACTGTAATGTGTAGAGAAATTATTACATATAATGTCCGCCCCTTGGAAACACAATGGGCCCATAAAATAGTACTGCAACTTTAAAACCAAATGGTCGCAATCAATTTTAGAAAATATCTTGCTCAGATCGACTTTATGGGACCTACTCAACATTTTTTTTTGGGGGGACAGGGGGGCACTGACTCCTTCCCAAAACATTGATATATACTTTTAGATCACAGTCAAAACATAGCCAATCAAATCACTGATAATCATGCAAGTATCTAAACTTTTCTATAGTAGATTCCACTTTTTAATAAAACATTACTTCTTAATATCCATTTCAGTAATAATTATGCACAACATGCAATTATAGAAGAAACTAAATGACTTAGCTCAAACTTCTTTGAGATCTCATGATCTATGTTGTGGGCAACTGACACCAGAGTATATTACATAAGCATTATTTTGGCTTGATTTCTTATCATACTCTATATGGACAAATAAACTTGGCTAGAGTTTTTCTTTTCGCTTTGTAGTATCTAATTCTCCATGCTATCATCCTACCTGAACCACAGAAGCTGATAATGAATCTCAAGCATAGAACAAGTTAATATAGATCAACTCTTCTCATTCATTTAGGGAATTACCTTTACCCATACAAGGACAAAAATAAGTGAAGGTATAATGAAAAGAAAACCCCACCAGTGGTAAGAGCGAACATGTGTGCATGAGGCCCACGTCACAGGTTTGATTCCCCCTGGGATCAAACTGCGATTTAAGTGGGAGGCCATGGCAATAGGTTCCTGCACTGGTCTCCCCGGGGGTTTAGGTTCTATGGGTGAGTCCTAAGGGCTCTACCGTGGGGTGGTTCCCCCGTCATAAAAAAAAAAATAATGAAAAGAAAAAATTTGCATTTGCTAGACACTTTGACTACAGTAACTAGTAAACTTTCAGCATTGGTCGAAGAAAAACATGAACTACTTTCCACCTCCATGAATAAGATCTAAACTGCATGGCACGTAATAATACCTATATCTTATTTTCACTTGATTGTTCAACAAGAAGCCAAATAATAATAATAATAATAATAATAGACTCAAATAATATTCCACAATTGCAACACAGAAACATCACAAACACCACTCTGAAAATGCGTCTCCTTATCCTAAGTCCAATGAATAAACAACATCCATTTTTATGAAATTCAACATATATAACCCAAAATTCTCAGAATTCTAAATCAAGTAGAAGCAAGCAAACTACAGAACAATATTAGTAACGTTGCAAAGATCAGACCCTGACTATGAAACCTTACTTTTCTAGCTAAGGATTCTCTTGAGGGCGTCTTGGTGTAGATCATTGAACCCCGCCGCGTAAACGAACTGTTTGCTTTCCGATCCTAACAAAATTCATAACCCAATGAGGAAATGGGGGGAAAACTAAACTAAAAGGCAAAGAAATGCTCCATCTCTAAAAGATGATAAAAGACAGAGAAAAATGCATTCTCGATTCTGGAAGTTCCCATCATTTAAAACCAAGAAATGAAAATCGAGAAAAAAAATTAAATAAATAAAAATATAAAATAAGTAATCGACGCCCTTAGTCAAATACCACAAATAAAATTTCCTTAAAATAAGCGTCTTCAAAAGCTGAAAGAAAATTATATACTTGTCTTTATTTTTTTTTCCTTTTTTCTGAACCATTAGAACCTAACAGCAACCAAATGCTCCATTCCATTACTGAACAAAATCTTAAAACTTCACCTCATTAAAAATTAAACTAAGAAAAATCCATAAATCATAAGAAAAAAAAAAACCAAGGTTTGTGCTTCCCTATACCCATTTTCACGGAAACCAGATACCAGTGAAGAAAAACCGAGAGAGAGAGAGAGAGAGAGATTACGATGAGAGATTGAACGAGAGGGACAATCTCGACCAGGTCATTAAAGAGGTCCCGATCCAAATTGCCGCTCGGACCCGTTGAGGTGGCGGTAGAGTTAGCGAGTGAGGACTGAATTTGCCGGCGAGTCGGGGACGAGTCATTGTCCTCCCCAGAAAGCCACGATTTAGGGTCCCCGAAATTGGGATTTTCTTGCAAATCCCCGAACCTCTGTGCCTCAAACATTGTTTCTTCAGATTAACAAAGGTGCGTGAGTGACTCAGTGAGAACGAGCGAACTGCGGGCAGAGAGAGAGAGAGAGAGAGAGAGGGTTTTGATTTTAAAAATAGTGCTGTTTTTCCTTTTCCGGACGCGGATCTTGAAGGGGAAATGCGAGCTTACGAAAATAACCCTAGCTTTTCAAGAAACCACCGCCAGTTCAGCCCTCCGTGAGTAACGACTACTTCGGTCGGCCATTTTAAAAGGACAAATAAACATTTTTCGTTTAAATTGAATTAGAGCGTCTATAGCCGTACAATGAGTTTTCCGTCCTTTTTACGCCGTGCTGATGTGGCAAGTAATATCATCTTGACATGTCATTTTGTATTTTTTTTGTTTTTTAAATTTTGAAACAGAACTGTTACTACAACCGGCATGTCACCTGCTGGCTGCCTCATCAGCATCTGATGGGCACGGGGTCCATATCAGCATCTGTTGGAAAAATTTTAAAAAAAAAATTTGAGAGAGATATTTGAGAAAAGTAAAACATAAGAAAGAAGATAATTCATCTTATTATAAACATTTTAGAGCACTAGTAGTAGAATCAATAAAATTTGGCCAAAATTTGATTAGAGAATTCATTTTTATAAATTTAGCTAATCACTTTTTAACAACACTAAATAACAGATTCAACAAATCTGTCATTATTCTATTAAAATATCGATTTTGACATTTTTATTTATTTTAATTTAAATATTTATTCGTTATTAAAAAAATACACATTAATTTTCTAACGTTCAAATTATTCGTAACGGATATAATTTTCTAACGATCTTTTTCCAAATGACAATTTAAAATCTATTATTATTATATTAAAATATTGATTTTGATATTATTATTTATTTTTATTTTAATTATAATTTGAATATTTACTCGTTATTAAAAAAATACAAATTAATTTTCTAACGTTCAAATTATTCCTAACAGATATAATTTTCTAACAATCTTTTTTCTTACAAGGGTCATATTCTTTTAATTGATATATTTTTTTAACTTTTTTCCAAATCACAATTTACATTAACATATTAAACCCAATTTCATTTTGATTCCTGTTTGGCCACCAACAAACTAGATTATCTACATCTGACTTGGAAATTAGCATTACAGCTGGGCACTGGAGTTTCAAAGAGAGGAAAGCAGGACAGCTTCTTCATTTTTTTTCACATTTTTCACCTTTTCTCTTGTGCGGGAGACCAAAGTAGCAATAAGATAAAATTATTTTATTATGAGAATAATATTTAGCCAACCTCTTGAATCTGGCCAGCCAAATAACCTTAGGCTATAATCATTGTTCATTTGTTGAGTTTATTGCAGTGGTTTATTGTGCACCTTAGCTAAACCTTGGCCACATTTTAGTTTTGTTGAGTCTACTACTAGTGCTCTTAGAAGAAGTAGAACCTCGATAATGAGAAAAGTTTCATATTTGAGTGAAATCATTTCGCATAGATCGCATAGAGAATTTACTACAGAAAATTCTATGCCAACCCATATGCATTTCACTTTCCTGAAACCCATTTTCCAGACATTCAAAACAAAACCAAAAGAATCCCAAAACACAGAAAATATTTCTAACATCATCATAAACAACCAAATATTTTATTTTGAAATCACAAATCTCGTTCTTTCAATCTAACGAAAGTACAAAATATAATCCCTTCCTTACTTCTCTACCAAGACGCTTTCTTAATGCCATTGAGAGCACCTTGGGAGGCCAATTCACGGAAAACGATACAGGACATCAAGAAGAACTAGTACACGCCGCGAGGGCAACCCGTGAAGATGCGCCAGCTCTCGAACCTCTACGGGAAGATCAGGATCTCTTAGAAACGCCTTGAAAAGCTTGTGCTTTAGCTCAAATTTCACCGCCATCTAATGGCGGGGTTGGTGGTCGTGGTGCTAAAGCCATGCCAAAACCCATTTCGAAGGAAAGGACGTCGGTAGGTTTGTGGGTGGACCCGATTTCATCCGGCTTTAAGCAAAGTTCATTTGGTCTCCTTTAGCCCTGGTGGGTATTTCTGTGGAGAGAGAGAGAGAGAGATGGGTGACTCTTTCTTGTCATTCAATCTCGTCTTTTTTTCTCTCATTCATTTCCTTTTTGTGACTTGCTCTTATTTTCTTCTCCCTGCCTATTGCAATGTAAAATGAAACATAACATTTTATTTAATGATGTGGAGACTCCTTACTAGTTGCACAGGCCGGTTACAAGAAGCATTTTTCATTTTAAAAACTAAACGAGACAGCTTGATATCTTAGTTCAAACATTGTACCATTCCAAATAAATTCATTTCAAACTCTCTAAAATCTAGCAACCTGCGAGTTCATCATCCACTGTCACTCCGTTGTTATTGCGTGACGCTCTCAATTCTCACTTTAGATTTGGCAATGATTGAAGTTTCAACACATTTAACACAAGATTGCATATTTGTATATGACAGTTAATATGCAATGCTCCTAAGAGCATCTCATTGACATGACCAAAGTTCAAAGATGGCTAAAATTTGGATAAGATGTACCAAAAAGACACCATATTGGATTGGGCATTGCTAAAATAATTTAGATTTCAGTTACATTCATTCATCAAATATGGAAGACTATAATAACTTCAACAAACATTAAAATAATAATTTCTCATGTGCAAATTTATATATGTGTTGGAAGTGCAGACATGTTAATTTCTTGTAAGTGTTTATGTTGGTGCAGATTTCTTATTGACATGAACATGAGTATGTTGCTAAATATTTGATTGGTAATTAAGAAATTTATATAGAATTTTAGATGAATTTAATCAAATATTTTTTGTTATTAGCATTAAATGACTTTTGAAAATATGATTTTTTAATATTAATTTAATTAGAATATAATTATTATTAAATTCAATTGGTAGAACTACAAAATGTGATAAAAATAAATTAAATAAAAAAAATATTAAACTAATAATATTTTATTATTATATAGAAAGTAAATAGATGATCTAATGTGGGAATTGAATTTAAATGGAATAGGAAAATGCAAATTCATGTGATATTATCTAAATTTTAAAAATGCATTTGGCCAAGCCAATGAGAATGCTCTAACATGTTTCTAATAGTATAACATAATCGCAACGAAAAAATAAAATGTCAATAATTTGAATAATATATCATGGTACCAAAATATGTTCTATTTATTCCAAAATAAGTAGTTTTAATATCCATACAAAAGTAGGGTCCCAAAACGATGACCATTCATGATCATCAAAATAAAGTCTTATGCATCATAGTTAAAAACATTATCCTTTCATCTCTAATATATTTTGAATCCTACTCACTATCTTCTAATCCTATCACAGCTTCTTTCATTCTGAGTGGAATGATAGTGGAAACTATCACAGTGAGATTTCGAAAAATCTCATAAAGTTATGCCGAGAACATACACAAAGATAACATAAACATGCATAAGTTAAACATGAATATGGATGCATGAGCATGAACGTACATTTTCGTAAAAGCAAATTTTTCTCCCATCTAGATTCCTCTTTAAGGAAAACCAGTTTTGATCTTATAACAATATAGGCTCTTGTACAATATTACCATTATAGATTCAATTGCATGTAAACAAATTTAGCACAAACAATGATGGATACCTCACAATCACCTCTATAAACCATAGGCACCTAATAGTTACTACACCACATTGCCCTTCGACTAGCTGTGAATACGTCATAAGAGAGATTCCCAGGCATATCGACCCGCCTTCGCCATGAGTTCTCTTAAACTCTTGATATATCGACATGCCTTCACCAAAAGCTTACGATTGATACTATAGCTTGTAACTCCTTCACTGTACGAATCACAATTAGTTTGCCACCGAGCTTCACCTTCATGGGCAAAAACCCTAAGAGATCAAATACATCAAGTTGTAACTAGCCTTCTACGACATGACTCCATATTCGCTCACTCAAATGAAAATATTTAAAGAAAACCCTATTGATGGTTGACTAGCACACGCTCACTCAAGAAGATTTTTCTTCAATCATTTTACCTTTTAGCATTCGGTTTTTGAAAATCCTAGAGACAAGATCATACTCAAACCAATTCAAACATGGTCTAAGTCCTCATGACTGAGATTTACTATCATCATGGAAACTTTTTCTCTTCTTCATGCTTCTTAAATCCATATTTCAAAGTCATAAAATTTAAACGGGTTATTGCAGGTTAAGCAAGTTGACCTGTTTATTAATCATATCTTAACAGGTCATCTTATCTTTTATCTAAACCCATTTATATCAAACTAAAACTCATTAATTTCGTGTTGTGTTTGTATTAGTTTCACAGGTCGTGTCTCATATTACCACCCTTACAAGAATAGCACCTCCGTTGCACACCATCGCGATACACATTCGTTTGCCCACCGCAAGGCACTACCCAGCATCTCTCTCTCTCTCTCTCTCTCTCTCTCTCTCTTTCTTTGTGTATGATTCGATATATGGTGTGCTCATTTTCTTCACTTCTCTTATACCTTGCAAGTGTTCATAGAAAACAAACTCCCTGCATGATAGTTTGCATTGAAAAGTAAGTGATGTAATGTAGTTGTTATTTACTGTATTAACTTTATCATAGAGTGCAACATAAGCAACACTATAGTGTTGAGAAGAATAGAAACAAATTATGAAAACACATCAAGTTCTAGATCTTTTTTCGCCTTTCAAATAATGTAATGCTAAAACAAACCAATAATACTACATACTTGGAAAACATGCAAAAGTGCATACATCAACAGCCGCCACGTGCTTACTCTTAAAAAGAAACCATACTTCTAAATAAATATTTAGTGATAATAACCTACAAATTTCAAGTCATTTAAATTGCTAGTAATCCAACATATAGATGTTTAATGCAAATTGAGTGTAAATATATTTACCTTCATCTAGAGAGTAATCAAGGATGAGCATGGTCATGGGTTATTGCTTTTTTATATGATTGTTCTCTATCTTAATCAAACAGTCATAGAAATGGAGGTTATCATTTGCCATGAGTAGTTACAATAAGTGTTTAAATGTTGATTATTGGTTGCTTAAATTGAAGTGTTGAATTGCCAATTATTATTGATTAGGTTGAAGTTTTTAGATGTTGATTATCCTGTATTTAAATTGAAGTGTACAAATGTTGTTATCTAGCTCTTTAGTTCATACAATGAAGTATTGAACTCAAAATATTTTTAATTTCAATTTTTTTTTATGTTATTTGTTTATATAACACAATGGCATATGTTATATTCTCCTCGAGCATTTATACATTTATATTAACGACATTGATGTGCTCATACAAGGGGATAAAACTAGCTGGTATTCATTCTTTCAGCTAGATTGACTTGCTTTCCAGAAGAGAATGGAAGCAAATATTGAATATAACGAGGCCAATAGTTTGGAAAAGAATGAGATGGAAGGTAGAAATACTCATGTCGAATAACCAAAGGTTGGGATGCATTTTTCATTGGAAGAAGAACTGAAAGAATAATTTTATATGGTATGCAAAAGAAATTCGTTTTGGTATGACAAGAAGAAGTTCTAAAATTGTTCTTTAAGAAAAGCTGAGATATTTCACTCTCACGTGTGTCCACCAAGGCCCTATAGAAGCACAACTTCAAATATTCTAAAGCCAAGACTAATGGCGAGATTTGGCTACAAAGCTAAGATAAATGCAACAGTATGTCCTGATATAGATTTTGTTTGTTTTGTGTTGTGCTTGAACACACATATATCTTGAGTCCCAGAAATACAAAATTTATGAGATGTCATAGGAAGTTGGAGTATAATGATATGGTTGGTAAAGGTTTGAGCAAAAACTACAAATCTTTTGCAGTTGAGGCAGGAGGCTATGAGAGTTTGACATTCGATGAGGGAAATGCCCACAACTATATCCGTAAAGCAAGACTACTTCGGCTAGGGTTGGGAGGAATAACATGATATGAACCCGCAGGAATGAAATCCCTTGAACCCACAGTCAATTTGAAAAGTCACACAAGAAAGCCAAAATCAAGTCAATGGATGGAGAATCTAGACCCGATGAAAACTCGTTTCAAGAACCTAAATTATATTAAAATCTAGACTCGTTGAAGAACCGGTCTCAAGAATCCAGATTATAAGGAGGAACTCCACAAAGGTTGTGATTTACCTTTGATAACTTCAAAAGTTCAATCAAGAACAAGAGGAGATAAACTCAACTCACAATGAATAAATTCATCAAATTTCATAAACTTCTGAAAATGAGGCAACAAAGAGTATTTAAAGCAAAACCTAATTAAACCCTAGCCAAAATAAAGCCACTTCTCCCAAAAATGCCCCTGATGAATAGTGACACAGCTACAGTAAAACCCTAACCCTAGTTAAATAAAATATTAACTTTCCCAACATGCCCTTGCATAGACCCTCCTTAAGTCCTTCCCATAATAAACTCAATTATTCTAAACTAATAAAATAAGTCCTTTAAATGAATCAAATATGTTGAAAGCCTTCAAGTACTCAAAGTCTTTAAGTCATGTTGTTGCCCTCTTCTATAGCTTATCAAATGAATTAAAACTTGATACTCATCCTTCAAGCCCATATTGAATGTTGGGCTCTTGCTAAACTTGTCCCTAGTGCATTGCATCAATCTTTCCATTGCCTCCTTGATCTTCTTGGCTCTTGATCTTGTAATTGGTCCCTCTGAAAGTTGCAAAGGATCTTTAAGACTAGGGTCACCTTGGTTCCCATCATTCCCCCTCTCCTCGAAAGGATTCGACCTCGAATCCCCACCTGGATCAAAGGGAAAATGGTTAGTAACATTCAAAATAGCAGAAACATGATACTTACTTGGAAGATCCATTAGATATGCATTATCACTAATTTGTTCAAAAATTTGAAAAAGTCCATCCAAGATACTTCTGTCATCAATTGGTAAAGGCATTAAATCTAAAAGAGTAAATAGATTAAGTCTATAAACAATTTCAAAATGTGAAAATTGAGTAGTAGCATGAACACTCCAATTATATGTAAACTCAATGAATGGCAAACAATACTCCCACAAATGTCATGAAACATATCTAAAGCTTTTCTCACACCAAAATGATCACTCCAATTATATAAAAACTCAATGAAACACAAATAATACTCTCGCAAATGTTCATGCAACAAGTCAATATATGGCAAATGATACTTATACAAACGTTCATGAAACACACCTAAAACTTTCCTTACACCAAAATGTCCACTCTAATTTTATGCAAACTCAATAAATGACAAGCAATACACCCACAAACGTTTATGCAACACGTTAATCAATGACAAATTATACTTCCTCAAACGTTCATGCAACACTTCAATGAATGGCAAATGATACTCCCACAAACGTTCATGCAACACATCAATGAATAAAAAATGATACTTTCACAAACGTTCATGCAACACGTCATTGAATGGCAAATGATATTCTCACAAATGTTCATGCAAAACATCAATGAATGACAAATGATACTTCCACAAACGTTCATGCAACACAACAAAAGTCTTCCTTACACCAAGGTTACCCAACAAACCACCATGTCTATCACACACAAGCAAGTTAAGCATAAAACTAGTAGGCATACAAAATCTATTCTCTCTAAACAAATACCAATCTAGTTTATAGAACTTACCAAACAATGATTTCTCACATGTTCCATACACACTAGCAAAGTCATCATCATTAGCATGCAATTCCTTATCATATTCAAGTCTCAACAATTTTACATCTAAAATGAAGATAAGGACATACCTTCTTGCTAAAGCATCAACCACAAAATTTTTCATACATTGTGTGTATTTGAATACATGAGGAAAAGTATCAATACAGTCCTCCCACTTAGCATGTATTCTAGTCAGCAACTTACCTTGTCTCTTCATGTGTGTCAATGACTCATGTTCTTGAAAGAAGAGTCGGTTAGGAATTGTCATACCTGGCACAAAATCAATATAGTGCTCTATCTCCCTAATAGGTAGCAATCCACTAAACACACCGTTAGGAAACACGACCTCATATCCCTGCAACAAAGAGACAACAATATTAGGCAAAGATACGTCAAGTTTGTTAGTACTAAGACTCGCCTTAGTATAAAAACTCACTTTTCTCTTTGTTTTTCTCTCACTTTTTTCACTCTCTCTTTTCTTTCTACTCACTTCTTCTGTTTCACTCACTTTTTTTCTATTACTCTCTTTTTCTTCATCTTTTTTTGTACTCTCGATCTCACAATTGTTTTCCAACTCATTCTCTCTTTTTCTTGAGGTCTCAACCTCACTGTCATCTTTTTTCTCTCTCATTTTTCTCTCTCTATCCTTTTCGGCCTCACTATTTCTTTTTTTTCTCAATCTCACTTTCACTCTTACTTTTTAGCTCAATCTCTTTTTCACTTTTTATTTTTTGATCACTCTCACTCTCACTTTTTCTTTTTTTATCACTCTTATTTTCACTCTTTCTTTTTTGAGCAATCTCACTTTTCAATTTCAATTGGTCTCCATAGGCTTGTGTTGGAGTTAAAGAGCAAGTTTGATTGTTTTTCCATCCTTTTCAAAACTGTACATGTTCCTTAACCCATCATGGATCACCTTCCTATCAAATTGCCATGGTTTCCCCAACAAAATATGGCCAGCATGCATAGGCACTACATCACAAAGGACCATATCCTGGTATTTCCCAATTGAAAAAGATACTAGCACTTGTTTATTTACCCTAACCTCCCCACAATTACTCAAGCACTGTAACTTGCATGGTCTAGGGTGTTTCAAGGTAGGTAAATTCAATTTCTCAACTAAAGTAGTGCTAGCCAAATTGATACAACTCCTCAGATCAATGATCATACTCCATACCTTATTGTTGATGTGGCATCTAGTATGAAAAATGTTATCGCTCTACTGTTCTGTATTATTCATCTTAATTTGTGTAATGAGTGCACACCTAGTAACAAGAGAATCACCGTACTCTTCTTTCTCATACCCATTTTCAACACTAGACTCACTTCGCCTCCTATCTCTCCTGCCCTCTAGATTTCTAATTACCGCATTTTGATGATCTATCATATCCCTCACTTCACCCAGCACCAAGTTCAACTGCTCAAACTATTGTTGGATGGATTGCAACACAAAGGATGAGTTATCTACCATCCCCTTTGGTGAAGAGCCACTCCGGTGAGACATTGTAAAGTGCTGCACAAAAGAATGTTAGTGGAAAACCTTACACACTCTCTTACGTGTTTACACTAAAATAATGGCACTCCACTCGTGTTTCACTCTTAATTGGTTTTTTTCCGAAAATAGTCTCACACTCTCTTACCTTTTACCTCAATAGTTTTCCCACTCAAGTTCTTTAAGAACTAGTTGAACTAAATCAAGACAATATAGCCTTGTATTATTCCAACCAGTAATATAGATCCAAGAAACTAGAAACAAGGAACGAATAAAATGACACGAGACTCAAAGAATTTATACGAGGGAAAGAGTAATTATAAAACAAGATACCAACTACAAAGATGTATTCAGCCCCTTTAATTATAAAACTCAATCAACAAATGTTTTTCTTTTTCTTTATTGTAACTATGTAGCAACGTTTGAATATGTTACCTTTTCTTTTCTTCTTCTTCTTTTTTTTTTTAATTTTTTTTTCTTTTTTTTTTCTTTTCTTTTCTCTTCCTTTCCCTTGCTTTCTTTTCTTTTCACCAACTGATTTGATCACAATCAATAATAAGCAATTGAGAAAACCCAAACAGTAACTCAAAAACCCTAAGACAAGTGATATACGACAGCCCCTAGAACAAGAGCTTTCAGCGAACACAAACCATAGAACAATGAAATTCAGCAACCCTAACAATAGTGAAGAAATCCGACAGCCACCTCAATTTTTTTTTTTTTTTGGTAATCAATCCTAAAACAATGAAGCCCTAAAATTAAATATGCAAGAAATAAAACATAGAATCAAACCTGATTGGAAACCTTGCTCTGAATACCAAATGATATGAACCCGTGGGAATGAAATCCCATGAACCTACAGTCAATTTGAAAAGTCACTCAAGAAAGCCAAAATCAAGTCAATGGATGGAGAATCTAGACCCAATGAGAACTCGTTTCAAGAACCTAGATTATATTAAAATCTAGACCCGTTGAAGAACTCATCTCAAGAACCCAGATTACAAGAAGGAACGCCACAAACGTTGTGATTTACCTTTGATAAGTTCAAAAGTTCAATCAAGACCAACAGAAGATAAACTCAACTCATAATGAACAAATTCATCAAATTTCATAAACTTCTGAAAATGAAGCAACAAAGAGTATTTAAAGCAAAACCTAATTAAACCCTAACCAAAATAAAACCACTTTTCCCAAAAATGGCCCTGATGAACAGTGACGCGGCTACAGTACTTGCTACAGTAAAACCCTAACCCTAGTTCAATAAAATATTAACTTTCCCAACATGCCCTTGCATAGGCCCCCTTTAAGTCATTCCCATAATAAACTCAATTATTATAAACTAATAAAATAAGTCCTTTAAATGAATCAAACATGTTGAAAGCTTTCAAGTACCCAAAGCCTTTAAGTCATGTTGTTGCCTTCTTCTATAGCTTATCAAATAAATCAAAATTTGATCTTCATCCTTCAAGCCCATCTTGAATGTTGGGCTCTTGCTAAACTTGTTCCTAGTTGATTGCATCAATATTTCCATTGTCTCCTTGATCTTCTTGGCTCTTGACCTTGTAATTAATCCCTCTGAAAGTTGCAAAGGATATTTAAGACTAGGTTCACCTTGATTCTCATCATACCATCACCTACGTTCAGCTCAAAACACATAGGTGATGGTATCAAGATTACTTCACCATCAAAGGTGAAGTAGTCTTGCCATCACCTTTGGTACTACAGACTTGACAAACATATATCAAATGTCATTTGCTCCTTTTGTGGGATTCAACCAACATGGACAATCATTTCTACTTGGTTGTGGCATGATATCAAGCGAGTATTTATACACATTTATTTGGTTGTTTGAATCTTGGCTTAAGTACATGAACGATCGAGCTCTAGACATAATCATAACATACCAAGATAAAGAATTGTAAAATGTGATTACGAAGGTATTTCCATCATCCCACAACATATTTTGTTTGTAGCATATCATGAAGAAACTTCTCGAGAAGTTTGGAGCATATTCCCACTATAAGGTCATTAAAAAGGACCTCTAAAAGTGTGTTTATGACACTTTGAACAACAATGAATTTAAAGAATATTGGCAGCAATTGCTCTTGAGAAATATAATCTATACGAGAATACATGTTTGGAGTGGTTATATTTTGAGCAGTAGTTATGTGCATCGACTTTCGTGAAAAATAGATTTTGGACAGGCATGTCTAGTACACAATATAGTAAGAGCATGAATGCATTATTCGATGGCTAAATCAATTCGAAGATGACATTGAAGTGGTTCGTTGATCAATATGACAAGCGCTGAGTCGAAAAGTTAAGAATGAGACCATAATTAACTTTAGCTCATTTCACACTCAAATCCCATGCATACGCCAATTACTCCACCAAGAGAATTTCAAGCAGCCAACACAACTGTAAAATTTAGACAAGTCTAAGAAGAGTTTAGGGGTCTATTATATTGCTGCTTAATTCTCGTGAGATGTAATAGTGCACTTTCTACATAACATGTAGCTATTGAGGTCAAAATGAATGGCAGGTTCATTAAAAGGGCAACATTTTTGGTGTAGTTCAATAATGATGAATTTGAAGTCAAATGCACTTGTAACTTGGTTGAGTTTAAGGGAATTATGTGTAAATATTCCCTATGTGTATTGACTTGGCTGAATAAGGACATGTTGCCTCTGAAATATATTCATAACAAGTAGAAAAAAAAATCTAAAACGTAAGCATACATTTGCTCGAAGTAGTTGCGATGACCTGAATAGTACCCCCAAAGAACAAAGATGTGATAGATTGACAAAGTCTTTTACTGAAATTGATTCGACTATATCAAATTGTGACGAGTTGCTTGAAGTTAGTTTCAAGTAATCTCAAACAGCCAGCACAACTACAAACTTTAGACAAGTCCAAGAGGAGTTTAGGGGTCTATTCTATTGCTACCTAGTTCTCGTGAGATGTGATAGTGCGCTTTCTGTGTACCATTTATCTGACGAGGTCAAAATGAATCATGGGTTCATTAAAACGGAAAATTTTTTAGTGTACTTCGATGATGATCAATTTGAAGTCAAATGCACTTGTAACTTATTTGAGTTTAATGGAATTTTAAGTAGATATTTCCTACGTGTATTGATTTGGTTGAATAAGGATGTGTTGCCTCCAAAATATAGTCTTGGCAAGTAGATAAAATATCTAAAGCATAACTACTCACTTGGTCGAAGTAGCTGTGATGACTTGACTGGCACTCCCAAAGGACAAAGATATGATAGTCTGACAAAGTCCTTTATTGAAATTGCCTTGGCTGCATCAAATTGTGACGAATATTGCTTTAACTTAATGGGGCAGTTGGATAAGTTAAGGCTAGAATGGGTTCAACATGGGTCAAAGCGTGATAAAAGTAAACCGTCATGTCATCATTCTCCTGAGCCAATACATGTATTAAAAGGTAGTAGTAAATTGCTTAGTCCTCTTGCAGTACGGGGGGAAAGGGGAGGTCACCATCCAAAAGAAAAAAATATATAGTAGAGAAAGTGGTCAGAAGGAAGAAATCAAAGAAAACAACCGATGGGCCAAAACAAATGAAAATATATATTTCTCATGTATTTATATTGTACATAGAATGTACCATAATACTTCATAACATATGCCTTAATACAGAACCAATCAAAGGACAGTGTCGACAATTATGGACCCTGAGTTTTTTTCAAACTCAAGTGTCACACTTAATTTTGATACACCTTCAACAGTGCAATCAATTACCTTATCAGTTGCATCAAGTTAATTGCAATTTAGAGGTTGATAACAATGCTTATTAATGCCTGTGAGCCACCACATAACACTTATAATCTTTGGGACCAAAACGACTCTCCTACAAGTAGAGATGTAAATGTTGACATAAATATCACATTTTGAAGAATTAACTATAGTTGAGCAAAAATAATAATTAATTCATTATACCACTTCTCATGCAGGTTTGGGATTATAGCAATAGGTTTGGGATTATAGCAATGCTTGAATGAGAATTCCTTTTGATATAATCAAGCTTCTTTTAGCAAATAGTAGAGCAAAAAATCTAGACTAGTGTTTTGATGTAATATACATAGTAGATTACTATAAACCTGTGGGAATGGAATCCCTTAAACCCACAATCAATTTGAAAACTCGCCCAATAAAGTCAAAATCAAATCAATGAATGGAGAATCTAAATCTATTGAGAACTCGTTTCAAGACCTAGATTATATTATAATCTAGACCCGTTGAATAATATGTCTAAAGAACTCAAATTATAAGGAGGAACGCCACAAAGATTTTGATTTACCTTTGATAAGTTCAAAAGTTCATTCAAGAACAAAAGGAGATAAACTCAACTCACAATGAATAAATTCATCAAATTTCATAAACTCATCAAATGAGGCTACAAAGAGTATGTAAACCAAAACCTAATTAAAACGCTAGCCAAAATAAATCTTCATCTTCCAAAAATAACCCCAAGTGAATAGTGCCACGTCTACAGTACTCGACTACAGTATTTAGCTACAGTAACTTCTTGAACCCTAGCCAAAATAAATCTTCATCTTTCAAAAATACCCTTAAGTGAATAGTATTATGTCTACAGTACTTGACTAAAGTAACTTTTTGAAACCCTAATTCAACAAAATGATAACTTTCTCAACATATCATTAAATAGGCGCCCCCTTAACTCCTTCTCATAATAAACTCAATTATTCTAAACTAATAAAATAAGTCCTTTAAATGAATTAAACAAGTTGAAAGCCTTCAAGTGCCCAAAGTCTTTAAGTCATGTTGTTGCCTTCTTCCATAACTTGTATCAAATGAATCAAAACTGGATCTTCATCCTTCAAGCCCATCTTGAATGTTGGGCTCTTGCTAGACTCGTCCTAAGTGGATTGCACCAATTTTTGTATTGTCTTCTTGATCTTCTTGGCTCTTGACATTGTAATTAACCCATCTGGAACTTGCAAATGATCTTTAAGACTAGGTCTATCTTGGTGCCCATCGTAGATGTTATAGCAGATTAGTGGATGCTCCATTTTGAGATTGTACATACATTATATGTGTAGTACAATGATGGTGTAAATTGTATGCTAAATGTGTTGGCTGGAGTGATGGAACATTTAATTTTGGGTATAGACATAGAGTTAACTGTTGAGAATGAGAATGTAAGTATTTTGTATGATGTTGTAACTTGTGTTTAGTTGGAATAGTGGGGTCGACTAGTGTGGCCTCTTGTTCCTCATGCAAGTTTAGGCAAGGACCCATGGTGTCAAGGATGCTAGCCAACGGTCAACGTCCAAGAGGAAATTGAAATAGATGTATAATTTTCTAAAGGAAAATACACTGTAAGATGTTTAACTATAAAATCGCAGTGAAAATTTTAAGCATAATACATTGCGACAACAACGGTAATAGTTAAATACCAAAATACTAAACTTTACCATAAAGTGGCTTATTGCCCTTGATTATAACCCAAAATATTACATCATCTAAAAGTACATAAGGTTAGTCACCATAAGGTGGCAGACTGATTACAAATAGTCGCCAAACTTAATACTGTATATCCTAACAGAAGGCATAAGATAACTACGGAGGGTACTGGTACTAAGGCAGGTACTAGACTCCATAATCAGAATTCGGGTGGGATTGAGTCTTCTTCCTTGGGAGTCACATCGGGGTTTGAACCTGCATCAAAGTCTATGGTCCCAAAAACAAAATCATAGATAGGTTAGGCAGCTATGATAAGATTACTAATGAGAGATAATGCTACCAAAGATATCATGAACACATTTCATGAAAATACCAGACAGACACGTATATGTGTGGCAAGGAATTACCTTCACACTTACAACTACGTGCACTCTCAAACATGGCGAGGAATCATCCCATCAGAACGTTGCCCATTCTTTATGCAAAATACATAAAACACATTACTAATAATTTGCTGAGGAATAATCCATCTCCAATATCAGTATAAAATTTATCAAAACCATTATTCAACCTGTTTCACCCCAATAATACTTTTCCACCACACAAGTTCTGACCACATAGATATTTGTCATACAGGTAAGTGTTCGTCACAGTGGCAAGTATTCACCACACTAGCTTCTCGCACAAATATACTTATTACACCATGGATGCTTCT